>NC_082594.1:121927301-122233935 GCF_030936135.1 Gavia stellata | reverse complement strand
GGTGAGGGACCCATAACACAAGTTACTAACTTCATAGAATAAATGCAAAAAAGCAATAGTAAGGATCACTTTTTTGGTCCTTCTGTTGAGTATTGCTACAAAACAGAACACGCTGTATGGATATGCTTCCTTGTCTTGCTATGCTTTCAGAGAACGCTCACTTCTCCCTCTGCATCTGCGTTTTTATTCCAACAACCTGTTTTTTGAAATAGGCAAAAAAAGGTCTGAACTCTCTTTCCTACTGTTTTTTTTGCTTAAAATATTTGTCTTAGGTATTTCCCTCCATTCCAGCAAAACATCTGAGTCTTCCAACCTGGAAAGGTCTTATAAGAAAGCATTTTCATATAGAAAACATGTTGGTGACAGTACTTTATGGAATTGAGTCAATTAATGTGAGTGAACAGGGCACAGTTTTTAAAAAACTTTTTAAAGTTTAAATTAGCAGGAATAATTATTTTTTCAATAATACATAATAAATATTTGGGGTCACACAATGGCAGAATATCCTGACTTGGAAGGGACTCATGAAGATCATTGAGTCCAACTCCTGACTCCACATAGATAGAAGGTTTAATTTCTGGGTTACCCTAAGACCATTGTCCAAACACTTCAAGACTGTTGAACACTGACAGGTTTGGGGCCTTGACCACTTCCCTGGGGAGCTTGTTCCAGTGTTTGACAACCCTTCTCAGTGAAGAACTTTTTCCTAATACCCTATCTGAACTTTCCCTGATGCAGCTTTAAGCCATTCCCTCGCGTCCTATTACCGGAGAAGAGATGAGCACCTTCCTCTCTGCTCCCCCTCATGAGGAAGTTGTAGACAGCAATGAGGTCACCGCTCAGTCTCCTCTTCTCTGCACTGAACAAACCTAGTATCCTCTAAATACTAGGGTCAGATTCATTTGTGCTGTTACTCTATTAGTTTCAAAAGCTTACAAGAAGGATGTATTTGGCCTTTCATATTTAGTATTTTACTAACCAAAATACAATAAAAATCCTGGGATTTTTTCAATTAAATGGATCAATAATATTAATACTATGAAGGAAACTTGCATTTATATAGCACTTCTCACTGACAAAGGATCTCAAAGTGATTTGCTGATAGTCATATAAATTTCTAATTAAGAATTCTTTTTCTGATTATTTCTGCTTACATGTGTGTCTTTTTAATCAAGAGAACTTCAGGATACAGTATATTAACTGTGTCATATTCCAATCTACAGCCTTACAAATTATGAACTAGATTTGTAACCGCCTACTGTGCTAGCTGAATCCTTACTCAAATGGGTAATCCCACTGAATTCAATGAAGCTACTCACGTAATTGTTCAGTACTGTATTAAAATATTGTATAGCTTAGACCTATGCACATCTGAGGCAATCTATATAGGTGATTCTGTCTTTATAAAATTAGTAAACCATAATGTAATCTCACCAGAATAGTATTAGCTCACTTTTCATCTGGAACTTAACAGAAAAATTAAATCCTGAAAAGGGGAAGATCCTTCTCAGAAACATGTGTCAGTCCTCGTCTTTTGTAAGTCGTTACTGGGCAATGTTGGGGGTGGCAGAAGTGGTGTTTCTGTCTTGCTGCACAGAAACATGAATTATTTTACAGACTCTCTTGTCCTCAAGTAAGGAGCCCCAAGTCTGCTGTAAACTTTTATTAGAAAATATCATCACGTGTTACAACTTCTTATGTGCATATTTCTAGCTTGTAGATGGAGAAGGAGTTAGATATTTAACTTGCTTTTGTGAAAGTTTCTCTTTAAGATTTCTGGACAGATCTGAAGCATGAGAGAGGCAGTTCCACCAGGAATATATGTATGAACAAGAGTCTTCCTTACTCCCCATCAGCTAGAATAACTGCTTGTAAAAAAGAAGTGCTAAAACCTAAATGGGGTGGAAAAATTGTCAGTAGCTCATTAAAATGGAAGCACAAAATGTTACTTTTGGCTTTCAGTAACAGGGTTTTAAAACCAAAATTCAAATTTAACTCTGCATTTGAAACATTCTGTGTGTGTTAACCTCTATAAAGTTCTCCAGTGTGTTCAGAAGAAAAATGAGTACTTCACCACAAAGGCACTGTGGCAGGAAAGAACCAGAAGTATTTACAGAATCAATGGGTATTACTGTTGCCTTTCAGAGCTTTTTATCACTTTTCTCCTGGATCTATCAGTTCTGCATTTTCAGATAGCAATTTCACTTCTGCCTCATCCCACCCACTGGAGAGCTATTATAGTGCTCCTCATCCATGGGGCCACCTTTGGAAGCAGATTGCTTTCTGACTTCAAACACCCTGATCGCCACACATCTGCTCTATGTGCCGTCCCTCCTGGAGCCAATTTAATCTCCTATTCACATGCCTCATGTTTGCTGAATTCAGCAAAACTGTTCTGGATTTGCTATCAGGGCAACGTGTCATACATTTGTTTTGCAAGAGAAATTGCATGGAGTAGGAATAGATTTTACACTGATACTCTTCCCTGTGTCCTACAAGCCTAATCATTGTTAGGGATGTGCCTTGGTAAGGAACGCCAAAGGAACTGGCATTGCTGTGTGTAGGATCTTGTTTTGAATCAAAATCAGTAAGAATATTTCTGTGAGGTGTCTTCCTATGCTAGACATGTGGAAATGAGAGGCTCTGAGTGACTTTGCAATGGACATTTGCTTGATGGGCATGGTGCTGTGTGGTGTGGGTGGGGTTTTTTTGGTGTTTTTTGTGTGGTGGTTTTCGGGGGGGGGGGGTTGTGTGGGGTTTGTTTTTTTGTTGTTTGGGGGTTTTTTTGTGCTGGTTGGACTTGATGATCTTGCAGGTCTTTTCCAACCTCAGTGATTCTGTGATTCTGTGACAGAATCTCTCTTCCAAACAAGTAAAGGAGACTGGGGGTGGGAGAAAAGCTGAAAGGGAATTAATATATTAAGAACCTTTATGAGCTGAAGCAGTGACTGCCAATACTCCTTCTGCATTTGATTTTAGCTTATCATACGAATCAAAACATTAGGTCCTACCCTCTCCAAGTCCTGCTTAGAGATGGCAAACCCCTTCTTTTCTTCAGGCAAATTCCTCTCTTCAAGTGCTACCTCTGCACCACTTCTCTCTCCTGCTGCAGGCTGCAGAATCTAGAAGCCTCTTTATGTCTTTAATATGCAGGTGAGGTGCTGTACGGAGGCATCAAATTACTAATGCAGAGCTAAGAACAAGATATGATTCATTCTTAGTCTTTCTAGTCCTGCACAACTATCTGATCAAGGTGATATTCAAGGAGGATAGTTTTACAGTGTAACAATAATTTTTATGTAATTTTTTCAAACACTTTGTATTTTAATGTTGATGCTAATTTTTGCAGGAGAAAGTACATGTACTCTGAAAAACGAGGTGGTGAAGCAAATCATTCACCACGTCTCCTTCATCTCTCAGAAGCATCAGAATAACTGTCAAAGTTTCCAAGGTTGGAAACCAGTTTGTTTTCTGGCATCTTGTACATTAAGGTGTATATATAAGCACAGCAAATGGGACACACTGCAGAGCCCCCTGAGCTAGTACCCAAAGAGCTGGCTCCAAAACTGGGAGCAGACCTCACCTGATGGGCGTGTGCCTTCATTTGACGCTGCATCTGAACTAACTGCCTCTTCTGGGAGGCAGCAATGCTAGGCTAAGATGGCTGTAATGCTCCTGGCATTTATTTTGGTACAGTGCCACACTGCACTTCATAGATACATTGGCTCTTCTGGAGATAGCTGCGGGTATTGGCATCTAATCCATCACATCGTTGGGTACACCCTAAAAGCACAAAAAGGTCTTTCTTCCACAGAAAACTTTAAGTTTTGCCATGGAGTTTATAGAAGCCAAAATCAGGCCATTGAAGCTGAGAGATACTTATGGGGGAGCAGTATTTAACTACCTTTTTGGAGTTTTAGGGATTTCTCACTGGAAAGCATGTTACATGAGAGTGGAATTAAAAGGACATTGTCTTTCAAAAAGAAGGCAGAGACTAATGAGTCAAAACAAAATGATGGATTACACAGGCAAGGACAAGATGAGTTTGCCTGGTGTTATAGAGGAATGGCACCGGGGAGCTGTGAGCGCTGGAATAAGATAAACTCAACAGGTTTTTTTACTTATTATAAGCATGAATGAGTAAGAAGCATTAAGTAGACATGTGTAAAAATTGTAATGGGGTGTCGGTATACTGGGATCTCAAAGTTCCCTGCTCTGTGCTTATTCCATTTTACTGTGTGGACTAAATCTACAGTTCATTTTTTGGCAGTTAAACATTAATTGAAATGCCAGTTTAGAGACCAGCTATACTGATTTTATGATGTCCAGGAGAAGTTTGTGATGGAGTTAACTCTCATGCTAGTGAGGTAGGAAGAGATGCTGGGTTAAGTACGTCATTGCATGTAAGCTGTGCAGCTGTACAAAGCCTACGCTGGTCAATCATAACAGTTTTGATGTGCTTTTATAAAACAAAAGGAAGGAAGAAGTCAATGTTTTGAATTGGCAAAAGGTCCTCTTAAATAGCAGCCTTTAAATGATTTGCTTTGATTGGTTTGTATCTGTAGAAGACCAGATAAACAATTTGGGATTTTGGTACATGCTTTTCGCGTTTGTACTTCTGATTAGAAAAAGTTCATATTAAGTGGGTAAGAAGTGTATGGCAGGCAGGAATTTGATGTTTCCGCAATAGAGAATCCCATAAGAACCATGAATCGATTGCAGAACTGAAGTGATCTTTGACTCCAGGATATTCTGAATGGCACAAGCCTAGATGCAAAATGTTCAGAGGATTTTGAACCGGTAGTAATAAACCGGATATAACTGTGGGTTATTCCTGACATGGAATATGCATCTGATTTGGTGAAAATTATTATAATTAAGGCTGGTTACAGGTGTTGAAGGATGGCACTGGAATAATTATGGACCAGATCAAAGATATTCTGCAGCAACTGAGTAGTGGTCAAAATGACTTTTTTAAAAGGATTACTCTGTCTCTAAAAATCCATAAATTCTATTTATGGTTTTAATTTTTATTTGTCTTTAGTTAAAGACCTTGTTTCCTCCTTTTTTTCCCTTCTTAAACTGGTTTCATCTTGTTACACTTAATGGAATTACAATCCTTTTTACTCCATGCATTTTTCAGAAGACGCATGCATTTTCATACTAATAGCCTCTGCACTGCTAAATACCTCACGCCAGACATAGTACAGTTAATCTTTCCCTGTTTCTGACAGAATTCATGGTAAGAACCATTATGCTACAGTTGAGTATAATTTCCTATCTGGGGATATAATTAATGTCTGACAAGATATTAAGCAAATATTGTATATTGCATTGAGAATGAAGCCTTCTAAACAGTTCCTGAATTTACATAAATCGTATTAATTAATATTCTGCTAACAATGCAACATGCCCAGCTGCACTCAGTGTAAAAAGTTTCCAGTCTGGTAGCATCTTGGAAAGAGCATAGTGACAAGTCTCGAAAAACAACAAACAAATCCAAGACCCTCATTAGTCAACTGCAGCAAACTGTATCAGAGAGCGGGAGCCCTCCCTGCCTTCATGGTCATTCCTGCCAGGCATCTGGTTTTTCTGCCTGAGCTGGCAGGGCAGAGGAGCATGGGGGAATCTTGGAAATTATTTTAAAATCCCCAGGGATTTTAGAGTCTCTGCAACAGACTTGTAACGCTTTGTATGGTGCCTCCTGTTTAATAGCAAGCCTAAGAGTAAGGTTTTCTTTGCAAATATTTAGCATTACTGTTGTAGTTGTATGTGTCAGGACGCTGAAAGGTGCTGACCTCCTTTCCTTCTCAGGAAAAGGCATGCAAGCCATAGCAGAGAATGGAGAGCAACACAAGTAGAGCCTCTGAATATTTCACTAGGATATGGCTTTGCAGCTGTCATTGGTGGTGTGATGTAGCCACAGGACTATGTCCCTACAGCCCATTTTAGAATTTAGGAGCAGCTAGGGAGATGATCAAAAGATAAACTGAGCAAAGAAAGTGTACTTAAGTGTCTTTTTATCCGTATGTGCTGTAGTGTATAGGGGAAACAAAGAATGAAACTGGGACTGGAAGTCCTTTTATAGCAGTGGGCCAAAAGGATCTCAGAGCTTCAGTCAACTCTTACCTTTAACATTTTTCCTCATATGGCTTGTATCCTTGAAACAGACTTTAGAGCTATCTGAAAGTGCTGTGTGACAAGGAGTGAATTTATTATGTTATCATTGATATCTGAAGCCTACTGGCCATCAAGAACCCACAGGAGACACTGCCAAGTGGCACCGTACTGCCAGACTATCCCTCTTCTCATTCCTTTGAATAGAGGCTACCTTCGAAAAAGGAGAGGCATCAGCCGAATCCACTCTCCTTCAGTGACTCCCAGCTTCCCAGAGCCCGCAGGCACTATGAGGAACATAGCACTAGTTAGATCACAGCTTCTTTGAGCTGTAAGCCTTCAGCAGAGTCAGGACAGATGACGATACCTTTGTTTAGAGCAATTCTTTGTGTTGTAACATGGCACGTGGCAGGAACGTCTTAGGGGTTTTTCATAGTAATGTGCTCCCAACCTAGAGTTTTTGATATAGTATCCACCCATCTCTGTCAGTAAACCTTCTTCTAGGTGAACCTTGGGGGATATTTTTTAATCTGAACCATATCTCTTTTGTTTCAGGATCAGCTTTTGATTGTCTGGTTTCAGTTTCTAACTGATGCCTCTCCTGCATGTCTCTAATCTTTCCTTTGGGTACCTGGAGACTCCCCTCTTATTTTGAGACCCAATTTAATCATACTATCTGCCTATCATCTGACAGTGATATTTTCCGGTGTGATATTTTCAGGTTGTGTGCTAAATGAGTTGTGGGAGGACCAGATCTGTTTTCCTGGGGATTGGTTGCATCTGCTTGAGCTTAAAAGGTAGTTTGAAGGACTCTGTCCATTCTTACACTCCTAACAGTATACACAACACTCTCCTTCTGAAATCTGGATTGCCTGGTGTGGTTTTTTTTATGGATTAGTACATTTGCATGCTTTAAAACCAGTTGACAGGCTGGAGGAGTAGGTTCAGGAGGGTTTTTTTCATCAGCAGTTACTGATGACGCTCATAGAACCAAAACAGTTCTGAGCTTTTAGTAAACATTTTCACTGGTTCTTTTTTGCTTCCTTGAAGTTCTGGGAGAACAAGAAACCAATTAACCAAACAAAACTACCTACTTTTAATCAAAAGCACTGCAATCTGGAACTGCTTTTGAGAAAGAGGAAGGAGACAAAGCCATCCAGCTGGGTATATGATCCTTGCTTTTCAGTGATCTGTCTCTGTATGACAAGGTGAAAGAGTAAAGTCAATTCTGCACAAGAGATACAGGCATCAAATGTTGCTCTTTAAATACATTCTTCTCTGTAAAAGACTTCATTGATTCCAAAATCAGCAGGCAGCTGAAAAGCTTATGGTCGCACAAGTGTGTGTTGCCATTACTTCTCATTATGTTGGACTTCTCCCTGGAGCTGGTTTTTTGTGAGATTTTTTTTTGTTATACACTGAAGCAAACAGTACTTTGGAGCAATTTGACTGAATGTGAATAAAGAGATACCAGGCAATAAAAATACCAGTTGTTTTGATGATTAAAAAAAAAAAAAAAAACCCACACGAACAAACAGTTCAAGTACAAGTACAGTACAAGTCTGTGGCAGTTCCTCAAGTGAGTTCTGATTTAGGCTTGTCATATAGAGAGGGATTCACATTTATTCAAAGCTAATAAATCACTCTGATGCCAGTTTTGGACTCTGAACTATTGAATAGAGTTTAAAGTTGGATGGGAAGACTCTGAGGATGAAGAAAATCAAATAATAAGGTATCTAATGTCTATGTTCTGGTGTCATCTTGGCAGCATGAGGTTTCTAGAGCACCAGCTGTGGAAGCTCTCCGCAAAAGATCAACTAATATTTTTTTTTGTCATCTTACTTCGGGGACTAGTGTCTATCATCTGAACAGTTGGAAAGGCAGATCAACACTTTCTTCTCACATAGCATATGCTTAGTTGGAAGTGGACGGTGGCTGCCATTGTCTACAGGGACTGTGGTGACACTTCATCCTTCTGTTAAACAGGTTCATTCATTTGTTCACTAGCAGTGAAAGGTTAGATGGGTGGCTGGAAACATCTATAAGAAAAGGATGGACCCATCAAAAGCAGTGAGTTGGCCTGAGCTCAGGTCATTTGGAGAGTAAGAAAAGACAAGGGCTTGCCATGACTGCATTTCAACACAGTGTTAAAAACCAACAACTTTAAAATTATTCTGAAAAGGATATGTCAGCCAGAGCTAGTATGAAAATTTAAAAAATGTTGGAGGCAAAAGTGTTCTCTCTAGTGTCTCGCTGAAATTTATTTGGTAATGTTTGATGAAACATTGAAGCATAGATGCAGCAAAACCATTTTTCTATTTTTAAAACTTTCCAGAGACTTCTTTATTAGCCTTATAACTGCATGGTCTTCACTTCCCCTTCTCTTCTTTCCTCCTCTTGCCTCATAACATTGATGTATCTTCCCTCTTAAGTCATTCTCCTTCTGGTAGAAAGTTTGGAGATGAAAAATATGCCTGCTGGAAAGTTTTCTGTGGGAAAAGATGAACTTCAGGATTTTCAGTTAGAGGAATGGAAAGAAGTCGTTCCACAGAATCCCATTGCTCCAGATGGCAGAGCAATGAATTACAGGGAAAACCAGGTTGTGCTGGGGTCTGCCTCGATCCCGGTCAGACTGCAAGGGGACTCTGGAAAAGAGAATGGGGAGCGGAAGGATGCGAGGAACTTTGAACTACAGCTCCCATGAGACCCCACAGGAGCCTGCACTGTCAGGGCAAGCACTGGGGACTCAGCCCTAAATGTGACTTATTTTTCTTCCAGCTGACACAGTTCATAACATTTTATTCTCTCAAAGGCATTGTTATTTGCGCTTTCTATCTGATTCAGGATAAGAACTAATGATGAAATAGACTTCCTGAAGGCAAAAGCTCTGGTTTTCTGCAATCTCCAATTCTGATGGTCTTAAATGACACAGTCCTACGTTTATTTATTCTCTGAGGTCTCCTGTCTCATTCGGTGCAGAAGAGCAGCAGTGAATGAAACAAAATAGTCTTGTGAATGCCTGCCATTCACTGAAAATAGGAATTGAGAACCATTTGCAGAAATCAACGTTATTTATGATCACCTGTAGAAACCCATATTATGTGTTTCTAAGGACTTTGATCTATTTTTCTCTCTGAACATTTCTTTACTTGTAGAACTGGCAGTTTTAAATGCTTTTAAATTAAAACAGATCAAGAAATAGATAGAATAAATAAAATGTCTTGCCTACAAATGCTGATCCTGCTCCTTTTACTAAAGCAAAAGACCTTCATAATTCATTCATGCCTGTGCAGTCATGACTTATGGAGCCTTTTCACTCATGAGAGAAACATAATACTCACCCTTCATGGGTGAAATATTCTATATGGACTTGGGATTTATTCTCTATTGGTCTCTCTCTTGAAATGCTCGTCTTAAAGGTCTGACAAAAAGTTTTGTTCAGGGATTAGATTGTTTTAGAGAAATCAGAGTGGTTAATCTCCAGACCACTGACAAAATTTGGCCAGTTTCTCTCTTGTTATTTTGGATGATCTTGACTTTACAGCTTTATTCCAATTTTCTTCATGCTCAGGTTGGACACGATGTACCAAGACATTATGTATGGGAGTTAGCTGAGGATACTGTACATAACTATTTCTAAACACAGCTATTGCTGAGTATAGTGTTTACAGGTAGGCATGAATTGCAGCAGATCTTTAGGCAACCTGAGGGAGAAACTCTTTGTTAATAGTTCAGGCCAGCAAGTAGGTGTTAGCACCTCAAGCCAGATTCCACCGAGCTGAGCAGTCTGCACTATGTGGCTGGTTTGAAGAATTTCAAAACGGATTCTGAATAGACTAGTTAAGAACAGTAATTATGCTAGAAACAAAGACAAGTGATGCAGTCAAAAGTCTCATCCAGGACTTATCAAAAGTACCAGTAAAAGTACATGTATATGTAACAGAGCTCATTACCTTACAGCTGGATGCACATGTGTGTATTGTTCAGACCTCCGCACATGGGAGCAGGGTACCAGTATTGGTATGTGGTACTGGTTCCAGCCTGTGGCCCGTATCTGCTGCTTTCACTGACACTCCAGTCCTTCCATCACAGACACACACGCTGTGAAATTGTGTTCATGCATAAAGTTAGGCATGCATATGAGTATTGTAAAAAATTGGGTGTAAGGGCCAAATGCACAGAATTGTGTAGGAACGTGAAGATGCATATACATAGCTGGCAGGATTTGCAAAAGCATGTAAAAACTAGAAAGTAAAAGTCTCATTAGGTACTCAAAAATCCTTAAAACTCTGGCCTGAACTGAACAACCTTATGCAAGATATGTTAGCCATTTTTTACATTTCTCAGCTCTTCTGAAAATCTGGCTCTGTGTGAGAGTGCTGGAACTTTTGTGTAATCTGAACATAAGGTCAGAATATTGATTGTCTCCGTGTATTAGTGAAAGCAATAAAGGCTTTTCAGAAATTAAGGAAATGTATTAATGGTGTTTTCAGACAGGTATTTTGAGGCTGACTTGAATGTTCATATCACATTCAGAGAAGTTCAGATGAAATTTCATGTACAAATGTGCATGTACAAATCGTGGGCGAAGTACGTTATGGGCCTTACATAAAATGTTGGAGTCTGAAACAGTGATTAGGCATTGCCATAATTCTAATATTGTAGAGTTGAAACTTTTTATCACTTTGGAGAAAGTTTTTTATCTGTTTTAGTTCTGTTTCTCGCGTTACTGCTGGCAAAAATGTATTGTATAACACCTCATTAGCTAATTACTTGATTACAATTTAATTTCTTCTGCAGAATCTTCCAGAAGTAATGCACATGCAGTCTAAAATTTTATGTGGATGGTATTATTAAGTTATTGTACTTTAAACAGATTGCATGGATATGATTATTTCATTAAACTACCGATTGTTCTTGTGTGTATGTGTGCTGGCAAGGAAATAATCAGATAATGGATATTAAGGCCACAATCTCAATTGCACACTGCTCCTCAGCTATCTAACCAGTCATTTTAATGCAACATTTTCCCCTTCACTAACACACGCTGCAGTTATATTAAAATTACAGCTAAATCGTACAAAAGTCAGAAAATTCTGAAATGAGGTGTGAGGTAAAACTGGCAGTTCTTTCCATGTGTATAATTAAAATAAATTTTTACTGTTGGAGGAGAGCTACTAAAAGGGGGAAGAGGTGAGAAAGATTGAGTTGAGTTCTTGATTTTTCTTGTGCATCATCAGCAAGCAGACTTCCTAATTTCTTCGTAGTGACACCTGTGTAGTGTCACCATTGACTGGTAAGGTGCTACAAATGTTGAAAACTCATAACACTGAAGAGCCTGGAGTTTCACGGGTGGGAATGTTGGACTCGTTCGGTCTCTGGAGCTTTTATTATCAGAAGACACTTGTTGGGTGAATCCTTGGTCTTTTTGTAGGGGGTTGTAGCTGATTTCAATCCACTTTTTAGAGCAGACTAAATGCTGATGTATGAAGAGCCTCATGTTTTCATACACGGCCTCTGCAGAAAGGGGACCATAGTTATGATTCAATATATGGCTGCACAGCAGTGAGGAAAGGACGTGTCTTGGAGAGCATATTCTCTCTGTCTCTTTCTCTCTCTCTAATCCGTAGGGTTACGATGTGTGTCATGGTTTAACCCCAGCCAGCAACTAAGCACCACGCAGCTGCTTGTTCACTACCTCCCCACCCCAGTGGGATGGGGGAGATCATTGGAAGAGCAAAAGTGAGAAAGCTTGTGGGTTGAGATAAGAACACTTTAATAAATGATATTAAATAAAATAACAGTAATAATAATAATGATAATAATGAATTGTAATGAAGAGGAAAATAACAAAAAAAGAGAAATAAAATCCAAGAAATACAAATGATGCAAATGAAAACAATTGCTCACCACCTTCTGACCGATGCCCAGCCTGTTCCCAAGAAGCGGTCTCCCAGCCAGCTTTCCCCCTAGTTTATATGCTGAGCCTGATGTCATATGGTGTGGGATATCCCCATGGTCAGTTGGGGTCAGCTGTCCCAGCTGTGTGCCCTCCCAAATTCTTGTGCACCCCCAGCCTGCTCGCTGGTGGGGTGGGGTGAGAGCAGAAAAGGCCTTGACTCTGTGTAAGCACTGCTCAGCTATAACGAAAACATCCCTACTTTATCAACACTGTTTCCAGCACAAATCCAAAACACAGCCCCATTCTAGCTACTATGGAGAAAATTAACTCTGTCCCAGACAAAACCACTACAATGTGGCATAGGTGAAATGTGTAAAGACTGTTCTTATTGTTCCCAGCAAAACAGTTGATTGGAGTACGAGGAAGAAATTAAAAAGGCAAGAGTAGGAAGATAAGAAAAAAAGGTGACGGGTTAGAATATGAATCCTGAAAGTGTGAAAACCAATATCAGGGTCCTTTTTTGTCTGTTCCCCCTCACAGTTTGAAAATGTCTTTAAATTAGCTTAGAAAAGACCATGTAAAAGCATGACACGGAGAAAGCATTAAAAATAAGGTACAGGACAAACATTGACAACAACTAAAGCTGGCCTTCATCTAGGAAGCCACATGAGAAGCGAAAAAAGGGGAATAAATAACATGTACTTACATAGCAAGAATAGATCTGTCGGCTGAAGATAAAACACATGAATTTTCCTGGTCTCCTGCTTATCTAAGAAACATATTTGTTTAAGGATCCAGCAGGGAAAACTGAAGTTAGTATCAGATTTTTTATTAATAGCTAAGTGCTTTTGTTAAGTAAAGGTGTTTTGCCTCAAGTAAGCCAAGATTTAAGCAGAGGTGAAGACCAAGCAGCACTCCTACCAGCAAGATGACAGTCAAAGCAAATTAGTGAGGTGGAAGGAGGAGTAGGGAGGCAGGATGGTGAACCAGGACTGCCACTTCTGTTCTGATTCTCATATCTTTCTTTTACACCTGTTCCTATATCAGCACCCTCTATGTAAGTTAAGCATGTTGTACTACAGTCTGTCATTTGACAATAGTCGAATAGTCCTGTATTTCTTAAAAACAGAAGCAAGAGCAGCCTATGAAAATAATTAGATCCGAGTCTTCTTTCAACCACTCTTTCTTTTTTTTTTTTTTCCTTCAAAATGTGCATGTATTGAACTCAGTTATTGCCGAAGTCAGGGAATGAAGAAAACATGCTCTGGTGAGAGCTGGTTACACTTCCGTTCATATAAAGTGCTCTTAGTCCTTGCAACAGCAGTGAGAAGAACGCATTAAAGAAATGGACTCTATCACATGAAGGATTAGTAGTTCAGATTGTAGCTGAGATTGCTCAGTACTCCCTTTTATTATAATAATAGCTTTTATTTCCCTAATTGCCTATAACTTTGCTCAGATGTAATCTTGTGGATTGACACTTGTCATGTTAAGCATATACCTTAGCTGGAGTTATTGAGTTGAAATTTTCAGCAACAACAGTTTAGCCACTTCCAAGAATAAGATTAGAGGAGGAAATTTGTTCAGTGCTGTTTTAAAGTTTTATGGCAGCTCCTTTTCAAAAGGAGCATGTACATATAAAGGAATCCAACTGAGGCTGCCCTTGTAACCCTTATTTTGGCTTTTTCCGGCTGCTGAGCATTTGACTTTCAACCTTGACGTTGTTGTCTAGTACATCATGTTGGTGATACTATGTAATTTCACAGTGAGTTCCCGCAAAAGAATAGATTTGGTCTGAATGTACAGAACATGAATTGCAGAGAAATAAAACCATCTGGTGTTTTTAAAAGGAACCTTGGTTTTATTTCTGCAGTTCTTCTGCTTTCTTTCTAATGAACATGAATCTCTTAATACATCTATCTTTGCATTAAAATCTCTTTCTTTTTACTACAACATAGTGTCTATGCAACTGTTCCTGATGTTTCTTGTCGCAGTTTTGGCTGACATCTGTATATTAGATCTTTGGGGAAGGAGCAAAATAATAAATTGACTGCAGCTGCTTTTTAAAATATTAGGTTATCTCTGGAAAGTTATTTTCTTTTATCTTATCACTCATGGCTGTCTCTTCCATGACCTTACTAATAATTTTGTTTCTTTTTAAGAATGGAGTGTTTCCTCTGTCATCTTCCCTTGACAATGCAAATGGTATGGAATCTAAGCATGAACTTTTCAGTGTTTTGTGCCAAGAATACTGGCAAGCCTTTCCAGAGCAACCTCGTGGAAATCAGACAAAAGATCAGATTAAACTACCAAACCTTCACTGGCCGTGGAAGTTTTGGTTAGTCCAAGAATCTGTCCCTGCTCTGACTTCAGACTGGAGCATGCTTTCTGTAACTACAGAATGGGAAGTGTATATCTTTTAGCAGTGCAGATAGGTCAGTGTCTAATTGCTACATCTCCTGACTACTACTAGTACTGCAATAAACTTTAAAAAATACTGTGCGTATAGTATTGACAAACTATATATATAAATATAATAATTTAAGAGTCATATTAATTAAATCTGTTCAAAGTTTGGCTGATCAGGCTCTTCCTAAGCTTGTTTTGAAAGATTAGAAAATATTTATTATTCCATCTTTAGGTCAAAATGAGGTAGAACTGTGGCTGAACACTTAGGAGTGTGTAAATGTGGAATGCACACCCCTCAGATCTTCCAAGTTCTCTACCATTAACTTTGACACCCTAATCCGATGTATGTCTCATGTATAAAAGGCTGAGGTATATTTTTTGAAAGAGCCACGTTTCACGTTCTCCATGAGAAATTTTGGCTAAAATAAGTTTTGCCTAATATTGCTTATAATCCCTTGCTTTTTTGCCAACTAATGTATTGAGGAGGACAGAATACAGAGTGAAGTATCAGAAGGATGTAAATCCTTGAAAAGATGAAATTCAAGAAAGAAGTTTTCAAGTGTCTTTTAAACTCAGGTCTCCAAAACTCATGAATAATGAGCAATGGTCTTTCAGCAGAGCATGCATGTATGTGGAAAGTAGAAGAACCAGAAGAGTTTCTCTAAAGAGTTTTTGCAAAAAATCTCGGGAAGAAAGAGATCATCAAACCTCTTCCCAGAGTTTGTGTGATCAGACTGTAAAGACAACACAAGATCTACTAGAATCAATGAGAGCATTACCCTTGGGATTTCATCATTAACATTTATACCCCTTTTGAGATTTTGTTTTCAGGGAGGGAGCAGTAGTGCTTTTTATGGAAGGAAAATGTGAACACATGGATAGTTCCAGATACTCTGTCTACCGGCACTATAGCAATAAGGTACTAAAGTAACTGCAGAAGGAAACAAAAGTCTAGAGGCAAAATGACATAAAAGCAGAACCGAAAAAGAGGTGATAAAATGAGGGGTTGTAGTTCTGGATTTGAGCATTTCTTTGTTACTGTCCTTCTTGCTAAATGCGCAATTATCAACCTTACGGACTGAACTGTGTTAATCAAAAAGAGGTGGTGGTTAGCAGCATCTCAGCAGTTGTGTGTAAATAGAGTTTTAGATATTAAATGACAATTAAAGGCTTTTAAGAAGTAAATTTCCAAGTGCTGAACTCAGCCTCATGAGGGCTGGAAGGAAAATTGTAAAGCTGGATTCAGCCACAAACCACTAACTATAAACAAATGACTGGCAGCATGTCTGCTTCCTAAAATACCTTATTAACACCCTGCCTTTAACTCTTCCCTCATGGAACAAACTCACAAAGAGCTACAACAAAATATTGAAACCTCTCTCTCAGCTTCTAAAACCAACAAACCAGGAGAATGCCTTATTTTAAAGGGGAAATAGCTAGCAATCTAAAAACTGGATTATTCTCTTAAATTTCATTGCTACCTTATATCCTTAAGCTTAATCTTCACCTGAGCAGGAGGGTCCTGGATGTCCCAGGGTGACTGTAGACTTGCTCTTATGGCATGAGGTTTGTGGCTTTTTAGCACTCATCTCACTCGGTTTTTCCAGGCTGTGTGAGACAGAGTGGCTGTGGCTGGTTGCCGGTGGGGACCCCTCAATTAGGGGAGCCTGTGTGAGTGCAGGTGGCTGTAGAAGTGTCCCATAGTAATGCAGCTGAGTCTTTTTCTCCCAGAGCCAGAGGGAAGAGGTGAAGCTGTGGTTCTCCGATGAGGCGATGATGCTCCACGCTTGTCTCGGGTCCTGCATTCATGCCCCCTTCCCTCTGTCTCATAACTGAAGCTCCTATACTGAAAACCTCATTACCTGGAGAGATTTGGATGGGCAATGGGGTCAGTCTCAGGAGGTAGACATCCCTGTCCATTGTCTGGAGGAAGTCTAGGGTGAGTGGGACCACGAATAAAATACTTCTGATAAGTGCCCAGGTGAGACAAAGCCAGATCTGTGAGTCGAGAGCACCCTGACCAGGAAACAGGCTCTGCATGCATTTCCCTTCACCTGCATAAAGGGGCAGAATTAAGTATTTAAGGTGCAGCTTTATGTCTTAAACCGTTTTGATGAATATTCCACCTTGGCTTTTTTTCTAAGGCCTTAATTAGAGGCAAGAATGGCTGTGCTACCCACTGCAGTTTCCTTTAGACCCAAAATCACAGAGCATTACATAAAAAAAAAAAAAAATGCTATGCACTGGTGCTTAAAATTGAATGTCATTTTTACTTACAGACACTGGTGTTGAGCAGGGGGAAAAAAAAAAAAATTAATGTACCAGGACAGTAAATGTGGTAGGGATAGAAAAGAAATGTGAACAGTGCTCACACTTCCTCAGCTTTGTTGTGCCAAAATCCAGTCCCCACACAAGCTCTCTCATTCACTCCCATTTGATTCCCCATTTCCATTTCTGCTTAACTTCCAGCTCCAACCCCTTTCTGGTAAGGCCCTGCTTTCTTCCTGCCCACTTTGTTTTAAACTTTCGTACCTGATCTTATCAGGAAATGAGCTCAATATAACATAAGCTATTGCAGCTGGTTTTAAAGATTTAATAAAGAGATGGTTGATGAGGACAATTATAGAAGATGCACAAACTACAGAGGACACTCCATAATTCTGCATCTTTTCTGCTTATATTATAGCCTCGCTGATTTTCCTGTCACCGTAGAGTATCCCAGAGTCTCATAATGTTCATCCTTTATAGAATTTATAGAAACACATTCACTTCCTTTGGAAAGAAAAGCATTTTGGTTTTTATTTTAAATTGTCAGTGGTGTTAGAAAGAACTACTCACATGACCCTGGAAATAGAAGACCTCTATTGCAGCACTGAGTCAGGAAGGGGGAGAAGGTACATCAGTGTTCCTATATTGTCCCCTGAGCACTTTGCAGAGGTGCTGTTTTCTCAATTGTACAGAAACGCTATTAAGAGGTGATGATTTGACACGAAGGAGATGGAGTCCTTTAGTATATGGATTAAGATCACCAATTTATTTCTATGCTGGGCATTCAACAAATCTCAGAATCACAGTGTAATGATTTAGTCCTATCTGAACTTCCCTGTGCCACCTGGCCACCCTCCCAGTCCCTGCAGAATACACCTCATTTAAATTTCATCCATTTTCTTCTTACTGTAGACTTTCATTAGCTTACTCTTTATCTGCCCTGAAGTGTGTAATGATAATAGTGTTGCTTATATAGCTTCTTTCATTTTCAAAGCATTTTACAAACATTAACTAATTAATGGAGAAGGCAGAGCATCAAATAATGAATTTTTCAATCTATTGGTGAACTGATATAGACAGATAATATGATTTGTTCACTACCTGAGTAGTTCAGAGGTGGACTTTAAATTAAAGTGCTGGCCAATTTGACTGTCACTGATGATGACAGAGAGAAAAAAAATCAGTTTATGTTTCTCCTACATAAGGCACCTTTTTTCAATTGAATTCATGCTTCAATCCTTCATTTAAAATTAGTTCCATTGAATGGGATGCCAGAAGCACAATATACTGATTTTCACTGAAACGAAGAAATTAAGATCCACACAATTATTTCCAAATCATCAAAATCTATGGATTTGACATTTCAGCTGAAGAAATAATTTCATACAATTTTGAAAGCTACTTTTGTGCAATTTCATGCTCTACAGAAAATCCATTTGGATACAGAACTGTGACGCTTTGTGCAAACATTTCACTTATTGGTTAATAATAATGGTTTAGCTTGGGTTTTTCCATCTTTGCTGTCATTGACCACCTACCATCGTATTCTGCTGAGGAGCAAGAGAAACTGCCAATTTATAACCAAAGTTAGAGACACATGATCAAAGTAAACTAAACTGGGGGGAAAAAAAAAATCTATTGGTGCTGTGATAAGGCAGCAAAAGAGTGGTCTCTAAACTTCCCTTTTAAAATATTTATTCTCTAATTCGTGATGTAGTAGGAGGAAGAATGAAAGAAGATTACCAAGCTGTGTTTCTTGTGGTGGACATATTTATACGTATTCAGGAAAAATTGAAGTACTTGGGAGACCAGCACTGGAATGTGCAACTTTTTGTCTCCCAGAGTTACGGCATGTCTGTGCTGGTTAACCAAGCTGAAACCATGCGAGGGCTGGTTAGTAGCAAAGTCTTGTTCTCAGTCCAGAGGTAATTCTATTGGGAATAATTTTTCACCATTTTCAGATGTTGTCCAGAACAGCCAAACTTTGAATAGATCATGAAAAAGAGAGGAATCATTCTGATAGTGTAAAAATAGTGGAAAGGAACCGCTTACTAAGTCTCAAAAAAAAAAAAAAAAAAACCCCAACCAAAAAAAAAAAAAAAAACCAACAAACCCAAAACCACATTTGGTTTGAATTAATATGTGGTTTCCCATTACTCATGACTGCTGGCAACTGCTGGCAGAGTGTCTGAATTGCAAAAACATGGGGGAATTTAGCACTAATTATTACTTATTCAAATGCTATTACTGGAAGAATGCTTTTCAGAGGGTGGCACTAGGCATGGGCAACACGAGCTGCTGCTTGGGGCAGCAAATGGGTCAGAGCCACACTGTCTGCTTTACCTAATACAGAGCACCGGAAAGCCAAGATCAGGGTTTGTGGGATGGCAATTACTGCTAAGGAAGGGGTTTCTCCCAGAAGTAGCAGTTGCTGGTCCTAGTCTACCCATCTCCTTCCTTAGCCAGTATGTCTTTTTAGGGACCTTCCTTCTCTTTTTATCTCCCAGCTCTATCCCTTCTCCCTTTTGTGCCCTTTCTGTGAACAGAGCAGCATAGTTCTGGGCTTCATCTGCAGGGCTGCAAAACCCCATCTTGCCAACAGGATCACGAAAGCTTGAGCCAGCCCTGGTTATTTGTTAGTTGCTCTCCATCACTCTGCTTTTAAAAGGATTCTATCCTCCAGCCAAGGACCGGCAGCTGTACCATGGGATTTGGGTGACCAAACGCCCAACAGCGAACAGTCAAAGGCACGCTGATTAAGCAAAATTATTTAGCAAATATTTGTCAATAAAGAGTATCTTTCAAGGTGAGGTTCTCGTTAACAATTCATTAGCAGTAAAAGGAACCCAATTTATAATGACTCATCTCTGCGGTAAGCAATTGAGTCACTTTGAGCTCTCTCCATAGGGGTAGCCTCTTTGGAATTGAGTTCCGCGAAGAGTAGTCCTTGTTTTGTTTCTATTGCATAACTGAGACTGTAGATTTCATTCTTTGTGGCAGTATATCCACCATATATCAGGAGACTCTAGCTGCAGGCAAAAACCAGTTTTAGAAATAAAACTTTCTATGTCATAATGAAGAAAAGTTTGAAACAGTGCAAACTTGAGTCAAAGAGTTTATTTCAAAAATTTACCCAGAAAACTTCTCTAAAATCTATTCAATCCAGACAGGGAAAGTGGGGGGGTGGAGAGGGAAGCAGCTTCTGTATTTAATTTAATTCTTGATTCATTTGCAAATTGCTTGGCAAACAAATTTATGCATATTAATTACATTTCTAATGAAAAATATTTGCAGATGCACCTGTTTTCATGGCAAAGTATAGGCTGGGCTTGCAAAGCTAATATATATAATTTAGTAACTGTTGGCTCAACCATTTTGATAGAATACATACTGCTGGAGGAGCAAATGCTGTCACATAATTTTTTTTGCTGATCTTAGGCTGTACAAGACACAGAGTGGCTGGGGCTGGTTGTTGGTGGGTACCCCAAGATTAAAGCAGCTTGTGTGAGTGCAGGTGACAGTGGAAACATCCCATAGTAACACACCAGAGTCATCTTCTCTCAGAGTGAGGGACTAACCAAAAGAAAAGTGTTGATAGAAGTCCCCTAGTTTCTGTATGCAGAGACTTGCCAGGTGTATTTGCCTGCTGTTTCACAGGGTTTTACCATGAGAACAGAGTCTTTTGAAATATGTCGTCAGTGTTGATTCAGCTAGTACCTGACTTGTTCTTTTAATGGCAAAATGGCCCATGCGATGCCATAGACGGGAGCTGACAGTTTGAACCATATTGGTCAAAACCTGAGCCTAGGCAAAATTTAGATGATGGGAAGTACATTGTGCAGCTAGATTTTGTTCCTACAGGTATCTCCGAGCAATATATTTGATTTTTACTAGTATACTATGATTTGAATTTTGCAAACCAAAAGAAAATTTGAAGTAAAATGCTTAAAATAACACTCACTGTTTATTTCTGCTTCATTATTTAAAGTGTTTATTCAGTACCACAATTTAGTCTTCACTGAGCTTGTAATGCATTTTGTATAGAATTGCCAGAACTATAATGTAACATTAGCAAATCTAATGCTAAATGGTGCTTGTTAACGGTTGAAATTATAGTTTAGATCCTGAGAATATAAAAGCATCGTGAGATCCTTTGCACTTAGTTATGGATTTTGGAATTCATATTACTGTTGATGAAATTTATGCTCGGGGATCTGGGAGAAATATGCATCGTGAAAACTGTATGTCTCGTAGCTGCGCTCCGCCACAATGCGTAGTACTGAAATGATCCCCGCCTGTTGCAAGCCTCAGTCAAGGCACGGTAATTATAGTAATTAATGGCATTGTAAAGCACTACTTATTTTTAGTAGGTGTAATTGCCAAGGATGCTTCTTTTTAAAATGCTTTGAACTGCATTCTCTGTCAGTAAGCACAGAGGCTGTCAGATACGTTTTTCTAATTGAGAAAAACAAATCAGTCATCAAAGTCAAAATTCTTAGGAATAGTGGAGCCATAGTTCCTGCTGAGAAAGGACTTGCTCCCTCAGGAGTGACAGTGATTGATTTTTAATGCGCCTGCTCGTGAAGTAAGATACTGTTTTAACACCTGAACGAGGGTGTGACAAGCAATGTACGACGCTTACCCTGTCACCTAGGTTCAGCTCAGATGGTGCTTACAGGGATAGTCTGAGCTTTCCAAAGATCAGTGCCTGACAGGTAGGCATCCTGTTTTCTTTATGGCAGGCTCATTTGCTTCCTTCAGAAATGCACTGCAAGAAACTCTTAGAATTTTTCTGCAGCTTAATGGGGTAAAATTGAATAAATACAAGGCATACAAAGGAAATATCTAGGTGTGAGAATGGCTTTTGGTTGAACAAATGGATTTCACCTCTGCAAAATCAGACAGAAGCATCATGATTTTCTGTAACATTTAAATGACTAAGTAACACACAGAGAAAAAAGTAAAACCAGCTAAGTGAAGAATGTATGAATGATTTATGGCAGGTATCCCAAAACCCAGGAGGCTTATGAGGAGAGAAACAGCGAACGAATCTGAAAAGCACAGAAAACCCTTTCCTATTGAGTTACAAGACAGCTAATTTTGAAAGATAGAACAGAAGGTCAGGATGCAACAAAACTTGATTTAGTAAAATAGCATGGATGTTAACTAAAGAAAGTAACTATCAAAAAGAAATTAAAAATGAAAACAGTAGAATCCTAATGATACGTACTTCTGGGGTTTGGATCCATCACAGTACTATCTTCTTCAGTAGACCTGATGGGGCTAGTGGGTGACAAGGTCAATAGTGTTTCATTGCACCCAAATCCAGGGTCCAGGTCCAAAACACCCAAATGCAGCCTACCATTTCTTGACATTTTAATTCTGTCATCTGTAGCAGAGTACCTATAGCATCAATGCACATTTTTACAGATACTGAAGAATAAGTCCTCAGCATAGAGTCAAATCACCAGAACCTTACTGAATGATTACCTCACCATATATGACATTAGGAGATTAGCATCACACTGCTTTTATACCAGAGTAAGTCATCTGACTTCAGACAAGTGACTCCCAGTTTTTCATGTGCATATAACTAGTCAAAAGAGGAACTGTTGTATGGTGGGGAAGAGACCAGGTTGCAGGGCACAGCCAGTGATACCAACTGATTTAAACTGGAAAAGTTTAAGGGTGGTGCAGAGCAGTCTTTGAGAAAGAATCACAGAATCAGTAAGGTTGGAAAAGACCTGTAAGATCATCAAGTCCAACCATCAACCAAAAAAAACCCACCACCATGCCCATTAAGCCATGTTCCACAATGCCACGTCCACACGTTCCTTGAACACCTCCAGTGATGGTGACTCCACCACTTCCCTGGGCAGTTTATTCCAGTGTGTCACCACTCTCTCAGTAAAGAAATTTTTCCTAATATCCGGTCTGAATCTCCCCTGGTGCAACAAAGTTGCAGTAAATAGGCAACAAGAGTTTTCTGGGGAGTAGGCATTTGCCGGCTTTGACTTCATCTCCTGTTTGTTTCTTTTTTAAAAAGTTAAACACAAAGAATGGGTAAGTCTGTCTAGAGAGGGTGGATTGGGCTGTAGCATGAAGCAGATGAGAAACTTAGCTGCTTGTGCTATCAGAAAAGCCAGCCTTCACTAGCCGCAGGTCTGTGTGGAAGCAGTGATTTGCTATGTGATGCTCTGCAGAGGATGGCTGTCAGATGAGAAGGGTGGACTGCTGCAACTGAAGTCATTAGAATCGTTCAATCCAGTCACCTCTGACACTATTCTCCGCAAGTTTTACCAAACATTCATTGACACAGTGGCATATATATTCAGCTGTGCTGGAGAGAACCAGCAGTCAATGGAGAATTGAGAGCATTTAGTTTCAGTGTGCACTGAGTCTGAAGGTACTTTTTTTCAGTGTTTGAGTTTGGGGGGACTATTTTTTTTTTTGTGATTGTTGTTGTTCCTCAGAGGAAAAAAAAATCTGTCTCGGCTAATGTGGGTGTTAATATGTGGAAACAGTTAGTCCTGAAGCAGCCATGTAGGCTGACAGGCTAGGATCCCTTTTGTTGTTCTGCTCTACCTCTGATTTAATATCCACCTCTCACTGGAAACCCAAACACAAATAACGAGGAAGCAAATGGCAAACGCACTTGTGTCAGTATTTCCACTTTTTGATGATTTCTCAAGCAGGACTTTCCACGGCTGTGTTTGCAGTTCAAATAAAACTGTAGGAAATAGTGCAAGTATACTAAGGCGCTGACAGTGATGATCAACAAATAAGGGCTCAGCTCGTGTGCATTTTAACGAGGTGTTAATTGAGAGTAGGGTGAAGGTAAATGGAGAGCTCAGAAAGGGGGCTTGTTGGATTTGTTGGAAACCAGAACCGTCTAAATGCTGGGCTTTCCAATACAGAATAAGGACAAGTTAAATTCTAGTTTTTCCTACTTCAGGCTGTGTTACAGTTAGATTGGTTGGAACATTTGTAATTGATTTAGTAAGAGCTATCACTCCAAGTTCAAAAAAACAGATGGGTAGCATTTAATTGCTGAAGCAGGACCACTCACGTATTTGCATATAGAAAATGAAGGAAGCAAAATATTCATTCTGACTGTGTCCCATTCTTTAATCCTCCAGTTAAACTGAAAAATTGTTTAGTGCTGTGTTCCTGAATCACATCACAAAACACTGAAGTCATTTTATAACCTTTCCTTTTCCTCCTGAAAGAGTGTGGCAACACTATACTTCCATATTTCAAGTGTTTCAACCAAGGAGAAAGTCATATGAAAGGCTCTCAAAAGTGCTACTTTATCTCCATATTCACTATTCAGGCTTGAAAGCAAACCCTTTTTTTGGCTGCCTCACAGAATAAAATATTTAAAGACATGCCTTTGGTTTCCTACTTTAAGTAGAAAACAAAAGCACTGGTAGCTAAATCCCTTTTTACTTTTTACTTCATTAAGCTCACTAGAGACTTGTGTCCATCTCAATTTTCAAAGCGCTGCAAGAGGTTTTAGTTTTGTAATTCCTCTTTGACTGAATCCCTTATACCCTGCTTTGGAAATGTAGTAAAGCTGAAATGTCAGTCCTGTGATAGCAGGGAATATTCTTGCGGGTTTTTTCCTGCAAGACTAGTGTGCATGTACCTAATGGGGGTAGTTTTGAAGTGCCCTTAGTCTGCATCTGTAACTTGAAGTGAAGCATTGATTTTTTTGCAGGGGGTTGTTATTTTTACCAAAGTGTAACTCTATTCCACATCTGCTCGTTTAGCAATAAAACTGACCCATTGATAAGGCAGCTGTCAAAGGGCTGCATGAATGGGCACTTGCCTTATGATTAGATGAAGGGAAATTCCTGAGTGGCAGAAAGCCAACATCAGTATTTTACCTATAGGATCTCCTAGGTGGTAATACCCTGGAAAAGAAAATGTAGCCAAAATAGGCATAGCAACCTTTGCAGAATTATTGTCAGCCCATACTAACTGACTAGAGCAACTCAAAACTCTTCTGTTTATAGGAGAACTGAGCTGTCCTCCTGTTTGGCCGTTAATTAGGGAGAGCGTAAGATGCCATGTGATGTTAGGATCAGCTTTGTGCCTTCCTATTCTGTCCTGAAGATGAGCAGGTTGAAAATCAACTGCTTGCATCCTGAACAAAAGTGCCACAATGCTACTGGATGGGCTGTGTTTCGTGCAAGCCTGTCCCAGCCGGAAGGCATCCAGGACCCACAGTGTTTACAGCCCAGGTGGCTACTCAGTATGGTTTGGCTCTCTGACACCACGTCTCTCAAATGGAGAACCTGAGCGTCCCTCAGCCCCATCCTGAGTTGCTCAGCTGTCATCCTGCTCAGGGGCAATGCTCCCATGTAGCACCACACACAGGCTGGTGAACTAGCAGCCTGATAACACTAGGTCTGGGGTTTTTTGTTCAGTCTGGATGAAATCAATTGCGTTACAGAGAAATGTAATACAGTTCAATAGACATGACTCTGAATGCCTGTGGAACTTAGCAGAATAGAGAAAAAAAAAAATCTTATTCATAATGATTTTTGACCCACCTGTAGAATTCTCTTACAAAAATGTTATTCCCTGTTAAATTTCACCAGATAATTTCAGGGAACTATTTGGAAGTTGCTATTTTCTACAAAAGAAACTATTAACCACAAGGGTAAGAATCAACAACCAAAAGATATGCCAGCAGTAAAAAAAGTCAAGCAAAATGAAGAATGGTTTATCTGTCTTTTTCTCTCCTACACTGCTCCTACAGCTAATTTGTCTAGACCTTACCCTGCACTCCACCTCTGATCACAGGTGCATCCAAATGCACCCTGCTGTTAAGAGTTTGTGTGGAAGCAAACCGCTCATTTCTCTAAACAGTCAATAGCTTATACTGTTTAAACGGCTTTCTTTTTGTGTACTTTCTGTAATCTGAAATTTCAATATAAAAAAGTTAGAGAACCTCCAGGTTCAATACAGTACAAGACAACTACAGGTATTCTGAACATTGGACTTGTAGCATTCATTTTGATTAAAATCCATTAACATTTTGTAGGTTATTATGGTCACCTACAACATGCAAAATCTTGACATGCCAGGCTCTGCTCTGAGGAAGAAAGGGTCGACCAATAATAGATTTCACCCTTCAAAAATGGAAAAAAAAATAATCCATGAAACATGGTAAAATAATAATTACATGGAAGTGGTGTGCAAATGATAATGTCTGATTGAATACCTCCTTTACTGGAGATTCTACTACTATGGTAACAGACAAAAAGCCTAATATAGTCTGACTAATCAGGATTGATGTTAATTAAAGAAGAGTTCAAGATAATGACTTCTCATTACTATGTGATAGCTAGAAATAGATTGTTCTACCTCTAGGTAAAATAAGCAATTAGATAACTTCTGTTTTTAAGGACTTCTTTTTTGAGAAGTCTTATCTCATTCTCTGTTCTTCTTCCGTTGTCAAAATATTAATATATACATGTCTGATTTTTATCATCATCTAGGTGCACTTCTTTTGTGGTTCTCACACTGCATTATTCTTTCACTTCCATGGAATTATTTTTCCTGTTGCAGCAAGGAAAGCACGGCTTATTGGTTAAAAAAATTAAAAATAGAGATGCTAAAAATAAAGCCTTGAATTATACACTGGAAAATACAGACAATGTGAAGTAGAGGCAGAGATGACTACCTCATGGAAGCAGTAGAGTTTTCTTTAGAAAAGGAAAAAAACCTTCAATTTTGTCTTTCTACTCGTTTGACTGCCCTGATAGGAGAATATTGGAATGGTAAAACCCCTATTTGGAAGGTGTTTCTTATTTCTACAGATAGTAAAAAGCAAGAAGACAAAAGGCCTCTGAAAAATTGTTGGCTTTCCGATCTTTTCCTAAACCACCATGAGTGGTGGTTTCAGCATCATCACTTGCATTTCCCATGTATGAAGGTATAAAGAAGGCAACAGCCCCTCTCGATCCTATGTGCTTATGAGCTGGCACCATCAGACTTCCTCGGTAAGGAAAAGAAAAGAGACTTCATTTCAATTTTTCTGGTTTTCCTCTCTTGGATACTAGATTTTTAAAAAGTTCGAGAACTGTAGGTATTAAACAAGGTGGGCTGTGTCATCATAAACTTGCAATGGTCTTTAATAACCAAAGGACTCAATCATTGACTTAAATTCTGCCTTTCTATGTGTCATTTGTCAGAGTGATTACCCAGGACTGCTACTGATACAAGGGCAGACCTGGAGTCACTCTGTGGAATTAAGCTGTTGTACTTTTGAAAGAAATATTTTAAAATGGTGGTTTGGTCATACTAGAGGTTTAACAAATAATTTCTGCAAGCATGTACAGTCTTTAGAGCTGTGCAGAACCAGATAAAACTGAAAACTCATTGGGCTGGAGGTTTCACTAAAAACCAGGCTACAAAATCTTTTGGCAAATCCAGTTCAAGACTCAAACAGGCAGGATGAACTTTGAGAGAAACTGAGCTGAATTTTCAATAAAACGTAGCGTTTCTTGGTGGAGGAATACTTGTAATTAAACTACGAGGCTTTCCAGGACACTATCCACTGCCACACAGAATACAGTGGCTTTGTTTAAGACTTCCTTTGAAACTTGAGATTTATTCAAACCCAGAAATATCAGGTGATACTTAAGGTGCACAGATACATGTGAAATAAAGCAAAAGGTTGTCTGCTGCAGTGCACAAGAAAAACAAAACCACTGAGCATAATGAGAAGGAGATGGCATACGTAAATTGCAAAGGAAAAGACTAATGAGTTTACCTATTCCTGTTTGTATCGTATAAAGCTGTTCCTTATAGTATGTCCTTCACTGTTTTATTTTGCCTTGCTGTAAGTTCCCCTAGAAAATACGCAGGACCTCATGAAGCCCCTGCAATCTGTTACAAATGGTTGGAGACGAATTGGTTTAGAAACCAATAATTTGTTTAAGAATGAAATGAAGTGAAGCACCAAAGCACTAATGGAAATGTAGTTTGTACTAACTGTAGAATTGTAGCAATATGTCTTTGAATATAGTATATAGATTAGAAACAGAAGCGCTCACAGACAAAAGGGAAAATACTTTTATGTTATCTGTAAGGACAGAATAAGGAAACACTGCATCAAAGAAATTAATGAGTTCACATTGTATCACTGGATTCACAGTGTTCCATGATACAACTGCTTGGAACTGCATAGCAAATAAAGTCTTCCCTAAAAGTAGAATTTGTTGCCACCTGAAATAAATGGAAAATGTTCACTAACTGCTATCAGTAGAATGCCAGTGGCACACAGCAGAGACATTAATCACACATGAGTTCTCCAGACAGATCTTTACAACATTTTACGAAATTGGGCCAAGCTATATAGGTATCAACAGGACCCTTCCAAACTAACCTCAGTGTTGCTTTTTAATAAGGATATACATGTAGACCATTCCAAATTGGATGATGTGATAGCTCTTAAGTTTTGCAACTTTAACTCATTTAAAGAAAGTAGAAACTAGTGTGTGGGAGAAATTTGGTGACATATAGGGATTCCCAAAGCACTTGAGAAGCTTGAAAATAATTTAATTATCCTTGTATTACACTGGTTTTCCTCCTGAGCTCCTGGGAACTGTACAGTTACCATCTGTGTTCATCCTAGAATATTTAAGGCCCCTGGCTAGGAAATCCTTGGTTTACTGTGAGATTTCTGTTTTATCACATAAATTACTGGCATAGATTGAAGAGTTAATGGAAGTCTTTTCAGCTTTCACCAATGCCTAGTACCAAGGAACATTTATTATCTTTGATGAGGAAGGGGGCAAGTATAAATGTTAGGTTACAGTCATTATCTGACTGGGAGAAAAATAATTAATGCCATAGTCAGTACTGAGAGAGCTTTAGAACAAACAAAAAATAGTTGGCTTTAATGAAGAAGCTGAGGCAAGAGAAGGATACTTAGCAAAAAGGTGAATTAAGGTGCCGTTGGAAATCTCATTAGTGAAAAACAGAGTCAGACAATAAAATAGAAATAACAGTCCACTAACAACTTGCTTAAGTTACTTAGATAAAAGAGAAGATTATCTTCAATGTATTTCTTTATGAAAGAACAGATCAAGCAATATATCCCAATTTCAACACAGTCTGTTTGGTTCATAATATGCTTTTCTGATTCTAGATCAGGCTTTTCAGCAGACAAGAGCAGTAAGTGCTGCTGCTTCTATGTTACTGCTTCTCGCAAGACACAGAGTATCAATAAGGACACTCTGCCTCGTAAGTGCCATAGTGAGGAAGGAACTATGGCTGCTTCATGTGAAGTACACTGAGTTAGAAGTGGTTCGTCCCAGTGGATGGTGGCAATCCCAGCAACATGTTACTAGTAAGAAAATTAGGATAACCCGACTGAGCTATGATTTCCAAGGAGCTGCCTGCAGTCAGATTTGCTGTGTGGGGTTGTTCCTGGATAAATGTCCTGAATGATGGCTTCACACCCAGACCTGTCATGTCATTCTGTCAAAGCATGGTTTTTAGGTTATTTTTCCAAAGCTTAAGACCTTAGCAATTTCTTTTTTTCTTTTGAGCACCTTTGCCTTTCTTTTTCCTGTCATTTTCAGCTACAAGGAATGATTCATCTCCCTTCTTCCTTGCGACTTTCCACCTCAGGTGAGCCAAGCAGAAATGGAATCACCATTGTTTAAATAAGTGTTTTGACGGAAGTTTATGGGGTTGGTCCTTTTCTTCAACATCCTCTTGTCTCAGTTGCAGTTTCCTAGAAGCAAGCATATTCTTCACAACATTTTCTCAAACAAACCTTATCATTTCCCTTTTCACATTATTGATTCCAAGCATTTCTGGCATGCATCTGTAGATGTTGCTGAAAGCACTGAAGTCAATAGCAAGCTTGGGCAGCAGGGTAGACCACAGGTAAACAGCCCTGTAAAGGATTGTAAACAAACTCTGATGCTGGTCTTACAAACCAAGAAATAGAGCACAGCTATAGCCCTCGTCTCTATTTTATCTTTCTGTGTGGCAAGAAGACTTAGTAGGTCTGAAAGCAGTTAATGAAAACAGTATAAAACTTAATCTACTGTAACTTGTGGTCAGCCAAATATGCAGTAATATGCTTGTTAGAATCAACAATAACTACTCGGAATTGGCCAAGAAGCATACTACTTTGGAAAGACTTGAGGGTCATATGTAGGAAAGGAACAAGACCAAAATGTTGCATTACAGCAAAAATGTAATAGTGGAAGGAAAAGGATTAGGGCTTCAGCTATGATTTTTAGCTATGAATTTTTTATGTAGCAATTAGAATGGGAGTCAGGAAATATCTCTGTAATCACTGACATGATCTCAGGCAAAACACTCACCATCTGGAGTTTTCGGTGTTCCTACCTGTAAAATCTGAGAAACACCTGGAAATTCACAAGGGAGAGGTGTTATATGTAATGTCTAGATTATGCTGTTCCGAAGGGCTCTATCTATGGGCAATATGTGATTCTTCACTCATTGGCCCAGCTCCTTCTGAGATTAAAGATTAAACTAAAACCAGCAGCTCAGATTTTAGTCCCTCAGAATTGTAAGGGTCAGGAAGCTTTATATTTGAACATGCAACTGCATTTAGAGCTGGAGGGCACCTAAAGGAAAAAGAAATCCTTTGAATTAACAAGCAATAGAGATGTCATATGGCTGCGATTTTGGCCTGCTGTTTAAGTTATGCAGGGTGCAGAGAGTCCCGCCTGCTCTCCTAGGAAATAGCTGTCAAATTGAGTAGAAAATATTCTACAACAATGTACGATGGAAAGATTTGCCAAAATTGTCTCTACTTTTTCCTTTTAATTTTGACCATCTTCAACAACTTTTAGTTTTTAGAGGAACAGGGAAGACAGTTTGAAATGTTGATAATTGCTTTTCTCTGTCAAAACCTTGCAGCATTGAGCAGGAGTAGCGTCACAGAGCTCTTCCCGCGTTGTCTCCTATTGCACTTTCCAACTCTCAGAGCCTGGGGCAGGGGCTCACCAGCTGCTGCTACCGGGTGTCCTTACTAAGGGGCTCCACTGCCATGCCGCAAAGGTGAGGGAAATCGAGATACAGGACCTGGCAGCCGTCTGCATCAGGGTCCTGCATTGGACCTTGCTCTAGTCCTGTGCCAGCCACGCTGCAGAGCTGATGGCTGCCTGTGGCTGCAAGACGCTGGAAGTGTTTTATCACGACCATCTCTTCCAAACCCTTGTTGTGCAGGGGGAGCGTAGGAAACGTAGCAGGGAAGTGCTGCTGAGCCCCGCTGACCTGCTGCAGCAAGGCAAGTTAGCTGCCATTAATTCACTAAGCCTGATAGAAAAGAAAGTGACTCTGGCTGGTGCCAACCAGAGTCCGGTATGGAGAAATCTCTATGGGAAATTTCTAAAGGGTGGTGAGGAGAAAACTTAGGACGATCTTGTGGTTTTGCTGCTGTTGCTGAAGTTATCAAAAAACCCAGTCTTAGTCTCTGGGTGTACTTTGGGGATTCAGCAGTCCATTTATCCAGCTGAATTAAACTGTTGAAGCTCTGCTGATTTCAGGAAAATCAATGAAGATGTGACAATTTGCCTTGACTGATGAGATGGCCTGGGATACCACTTTCAATGCCGAGTGGGAACTCAGTCTGCTGACAAAGAGCTGTCAGCATGTCATAGTGTTTGTAAGATTCGTTGCATAATGTCACTTAAAGAGATGGTAAGGGGAAAAGGAGACACTGAAAAGTAGCGGCTGTGGGCAGAAGGCCAGAAGCAGTCATTTCACTGCCATATCCATTAAAAGAAAAGGGGAAAAAAAACATCTGTGGCAGCTAAATTGGTATAATAAAGTCAGCAGATGAAAGCAAAAAGTTCAGAAGAAAAGAAACACAAAACGCAGAAAAATGAAACTGGAGAAGTTTAAACGTGCTTTTTATTTCCGGAAGTTTGCAATGGAATAGGAGGTAGAGGAAAACATTTTATTAAAAAAATATGAAGGGTTGAGACTGTTTCCTCCTCGTGCGAGGAAATCGCTCACAGAAGGAAGCCAGGGTTGTAGCACAGCGTTATTTCTCTGCACTCCCATCTGTGAGGGAGAGGTCCTGTCACAAGTGAGACCAGGGCATGGTTGGTGCTGGAAAATCTCCGAGGCGGTGCCATGATTTCCAGCAGTTCTGTTTGGTTTGCCTTTAGGGTGACACTTTTTAAAAATGAGCTTCCAACTACTTTTCACGAACGACTTCATGGCACATTTCACAAACGTGTTGATCCTCGTGTCCTGGTGAAATTCCAGTTTGGGTAATTGCATCAGCAGTTGGGTAATTACATCTGCATAAGCTCAGCTAGAGATATCATCCAGAGCACGGGACAAATCCAGCACACAAGCTGCTGACCTCAACTTTAAAAAGAGACCCTGAAATTTGTGTATTGTTAAATGGTATTGTAATTTTTAACCCAAGGGTGGTAAAACCAGGGTGACTGTGTTGCTGCCTGCTTACAGCGTGCTAATCAGTTGAAGTTTGCAGAGTACTTTTACATCCTTCAGGGTAAACAGAGCCGCATGAATGTATGCTACTTTACAATGAAAAGAGTAGGGTGCAGGTATTAGGGACAGTAAAGAAAAGAGAAGTAGGAAAATTTAAAGCTATAGAAGAGAGAGAGAGACTGACTGAAAGAAAAATGGCAAGGAAGAAAAATTTGTTGCACACATTCAATGTCATATCCAAGCTACTACAAATAGTCTGTGATATTATCACAAGAAAATATAAAAAATTGACCGAAGGCTCACATAAAATTTAGTTTTCCTATTTTATTTTACAGCTGTTAATATAATACTGTACATTGCACTTAAAATACAGAAGCAGAACTTTTCTTGCTGTTGTTCAAATACAAGTAATGCTTGATGGCTGTTGTGAAGTTCTCATATGTATCCTTATATAAGGTGACATTTGGCTGCACAAGACCTCACTGAAGTTCAGTCCAGCTGACGCTGAGATTTTCTCAAAGTATTTGTAAATATACTGGACTTGTGAACACACTTATTCATATTATTGTGGAGGAAATGTGCTTATTTATGAAACACTGGGAGTTTGCTTATAAATAGCTAATTGTATATTCACAGCTGGCATTATCAATAGAAGATATACATTTTGGCCAGTAGAACTGGTACTGCTCTGATCTCTGTCAATTTAATTCATGGATCACTGACATGCCAATGTACAATTGTGTTAGCAAAGTGAGCTTAGGGAATGCAGAAGTAATGAATTCTGAGAGAAATTTGTTTAAAAAACAGCGTGTATTGTGTAAGACACTTTTTTGGGAGGACTGCTGAAGAACAGAACTGTGGAAAGAGGATAAGTTGGTAAAGCACGTTTTTGATGCATGGTTATTTGTCAGTTATTGCAATGTCAGAGCCGGGCATCTCCTCTTGTAATGAAATAAATCCAAATAACAAAAGCCTCTGAATATAAATAGACTATTTGCACTTAATTCATTTAAGTCTAGCCTACCTGGCTGTATCTGGTTCCAGAAAATGGCATCAGCCACCCAGAGTAGTTGCATGTTTTCTCTATGGTGGCTTTAGCCACTAATCTATTATTTAAAAGAAAGAAGGGGCAGAACAACTCGTATTTCTCCCCTTTTATCGCTGTGCTATAAAATGTAAGAAGTGATGGCCATGTTTCTGTTTTCCATGACTACAATTAGTCATAATTCAGAGCATCCCTAACCTTATCAGGTGGGTAAAAATCTGCTTTGTGGATTCTGTTGTGCCGCATTGGCCAGAAGCTTCTGAGTTAGTGAGCATTGCCAAGACTGAGGAAGTCTTGGAGGTGTGTGGAAGGAGACCTTTGGATGCCCTAAAATGCTGTCAGGCAGGATTGTATGCACCTGGGAACATAAAGTACGTACATCCTTTTGAAGGTTTAGCATCCAGAATATTTTTGATCCCAGCCTAATTAATCAGCAGTCCATGCTATTGTTCATAAATAGCAGAGATATAGAAAGGATCCTAATGCAATAAGTTGAGCAGTGCTTAATTAAGATCAAGCCTTTGATACAGTATGCATAGTCATAGACCCAAATGCATTTTGCTTAATTGTAAATAATTTAGGAGTGCAGTCTCTCTATTCAATAGAGAATGGTAAGTAGGCACTCTCAAAGATAATTCATGCCTTTATGGGGCTCAGTCGCGCTCTGGCGGTGCCTGTGGCCTTGGACGATAGAAGGTTCCTCTGCTGATTATATACTTAAAGCACTTCAGTTAGGTGAGGCTTTTAAGCCACAGTTTTAAAGCCAGAAGGAAGAATTATGTTCAGCCAGCGGACCTCCAGCGCAACGTAAGCTATAGAATTTCACCAAGCATCATTGCTTGTGTGCCAAGCCTTCCGCTTGAACTGGAGCATATCTCTTAAAAAGATCAGCTGGAGAAACTGCCTGTTTAAAATCAGGATGTTCATTTTTATTATTATAGTTCCAGCATATTTCCTAAAATTGTTGGAATGCCAGATGCCACTTCGGTGTACTCCAGATGGCGGAACTTTAATCAGTAGTGAGATGTGATTTACTAGAAATGCTCCTTTACAGCAAAAGTAGATCTCAGGCTTCTTTTTTGAAGTATTTTGGTTTGCTCTTCAGAGCATGCATTTAAAGTTTCTTCACTGTACAGATTTACAATAAGTATCGTTATCGTAAAAAAGTACCAGAGAACTAAATATTGCTTGCAATGCAGGGTGGTGAGAAGAACAATTTTATATTATAAGGGTTACCCAAGAATCTAGAACATCAGACTACTTTTTTTCCAGGCTGAAAGCCTACTTTTGTTTAGTGTTCACAGTATGCCTTAAAATACTTTCCTCCACTTCTCAACCTCAGGGTATTGTTTCATATGGTAACAGGATGTATAGTTTTAAATATTTGCATAAGCACCAGGTTCTCTGGTCTGCTTTGTTTTGTGCTGCCTGTAGCTTCCCAGCTGGGGTTCTTCCATTGATGAGAGAGCATAAAATCAAAGATAGCTCTCTTCGTCTTTCCCCTTTCCAGCCCACTCACAGAAGCAAAGCAGTGGGCAGCAGCCAGACCGTGATACACTGCTATCCCCGACCCTCCTGTATTCTTTCTGATCACATCTATCATCTGTATTCAAGGAGACTGAGCTGCTAGAAGGAACCCAAAAGATCTGACTGCATCTTTCTGTTGTGGAAGCCTTTTATACATTTTCTTTCAGCTAGAAGTGCAACCTGATAATAGTATGTCTTATTTGCTCTATGGGCCTCAGGAATAATGTGACACTGCATTGTCATATAGAAAAGTAGAATGGAAGGGTGCACAGAGCTGATGTGATTCCCTGATTATACCTCCACAGAGCCTATTTGTTTAACCACGTAACCACGATTGCTCTTTTTTTTTTTTTTTTTACTTGTCACTCTGTGTGAACATGGTTCAGAAGGCACAAGACATTAGTGGTGAGAATTTTAACTACTATAACCTGTGAAAACAGCCAGAAATAATTTGGAGCTGGGGGAGTCATTTACACCAAAGAAATCATACTCTACAGCTCAGAATGGTATAAATATGCAAAGCCAAAGCCATCCTTACAGCATGTATAACTTTGAGTGCCCTGGAGTTACTCCCACCATGAATTCCAGTGGCCATACTCTTGCTTTCATAGGCTGCATCTGCTGTGTAGCGCTGGTGACTTGTTCAGCTTTCACGACCATTAAGCAGTGGACATGTGGGCTGATGCAAAGCCCAGGTGCCCAAATACCTGTCCTGTTTTTCAGGTTGGTCCTGAGCTCTGTGCTGCCATAGTTGCCCAGGGTATCAGCAATAACAGCTTTAATGCAAGATTAGACAAGGCTACAGAACAGTTCACTACCAGAAGTAGCTGTAGTAACAGCTGTATATGTGTGTTATAGATTTATGGAGGGACTAGGAGGGCATTCCATGAGAGGCTTGCTGTCCTGCTAGCCTCATTCCCCCTCCAGGCACACTGAAGCTGTGTCCACACTGATGGTATACCTGTAAAAACAACAGCTAAGTTTGAGATATAGGTGAGGTCAACGCTACTGATGGGTTAAAAGCAATTGATCTCCCCATTTCTCCTTCTTTTCATTTCTCTTGGATAAACAATAAATCCTGTTATAGGGAGAAATTCAACGTATTGATTTGGTCTCACCCAATTTTTGCTTTCCCTCACCCTCAGTTATAGGGATCAATGAGCAGAACATATGTTGAAAGAAGCAGCAGCAGAGCACAGGGTGGTCAGGTCAGACGATCACTATTTGGACTGAACTCTCTGGGCCTCTGCCTCTTTACCTACAAAATCATATGACATCTTTCATTCTCAAATATCTCATTGCTGAGTGCTTTGTAAAACTTGACCTGCCTCTCTAAGAATGACTTCATGCTGTGCTGAAACACAGCTCCATTGGGACTGCAAAGTGCTGCCGGTTACGGGGCATATTGCAACATGAATGAAGCTGAAATTAGTACTGGGTTGTCCGATGTGTACCAGGAGGCATTTGGGTCAAGATTTTGGGACTGAGTCTCCATTCAAGCCAAAAGGTTGATGGGATAATTAAGGGCAAGAGATATTCATGAGATCAGTTTAACACCTCAGCTGAAGGGTTCCATCAGTCCAATCCTTTCTCAGGGTATAATGAAGTCATTAGTTCAGTACTTACTAATAATTGCTGATCACATAATTCTGCCAGGACCTGCAACTTCTAAAGTTTTTCTTGGAAGTTACTGAATCGAACGCTAGCCCTGCCTCAGTTACCCTTTGTACATTGATAAAATCTCAGCTTTCGGTAACGATACAGTAAAAGTGCACTTTCTTTGTGCTGTGTATCTTCTGCTGCTACACTGGTAACCAACCATTTATCATATAATCGGATCCTTGCTGAACTATATGCCATGTGTGATCAAATGAATGATGAGTAAATTCAGAATGCAATTTTAGCTAGCCTATTTTTTGTTCATATTTTGTTCTTAGTAGATTTGAGTCTTTTTGACCTTGTGAAAAATGGCTGCATTTGAACTAAAAATGTGTTTTATTTCTAGATAATGGACTATGCCAACTTCCATTTCTTTTGGAATTCAATAGAAACTGTTTGGTATATCAGGACATTTTCTACATCCTTATTTACTTTTTCTTCCTTTCAGACTATACTTTTGATATAGCTAAAACTCCAATCTTTACTCATATCTCCTGGCTCCAGCAATTCTTTTTTGATTTCCATTGTTTTCTGTGTGGCAGGAACTCTTGCTGTCAAGCCTGACATTTAGTTTTCCACTTATGTAGCTATGAGCTAAGAAATTACACCAATTTCATGAGGCCTTCCGTGCTAAGTGAATTTGGCTCAATCTTTCTCAGCTATCAGCCCTTCCATTATTGTTGGGGAATGCTTCAGTGATATTTATTTGTCATTCTGGTAATGCAAGTTCTTTTGCTTTGATGCTGCGACTTTGAAACCTGGATGCCTGACAACGTGGCACTTCCTCCAGAAAGAGTCTGATTAAAATGTGCTAACGCAGTGACCCTTGGTCACTTGCAACCCCTGAAGACGTCTCCTATGGATATCTGTTTTTGTTGTATGTCAGCTTTCAGCAAAGCAAAAAAGGTTTGGATTTACAGACAACGTTGTGCAGGGAGCGGTGTGGGGCTCTACGCAAGGTAACAACCATCCCTTCCAAAGCTGCTTGGGAACAGTGTGCTCTCCATGGCCCTTGGGAAAGATGCAGGCTGCCGCTTCCCCATGATGTGGCCGGTGAGCTTTGTGCAGCTGCTTATCAGACATTTTCTGCAGCTTCTTTAATGATCTGATTTGCATGTTTACCTATATTGTGTGCACAGCCATAAACATTGGTTTTGCTAAACAGTGTTTTGGCAGAAGTGAACAGCATCAGATGGAGACTCGAAATGCTTGACAGAATTCCCTGGGGCAGAAACAGCAGATGTGGGGAGGCAGAAATTGCAGCAAGCCTCATAAGAAGACTGGGCAAGGACCTTCGGGAAGCCAGAGGCACTCTGAGCTAACCAGGGGAGCCTGAGATGGATACAGTTGCTTAGCAGAGGGGAACCGTCCTGCGAGTTTCATGCAGGTTGTCATTAGCTTCAGTAACTCTTCACTTTTCTGTTGGTTCCTGTCATCTCATTCTGTTCCCTCATTAAGCCCTCAACTGCTTCTGCTTTTCTCTAGCTCTTCTCATTTACTTCCCATTAATATTTTCATTTCTGTTTTTCCTCAGCATAAGATCTTGCCACATTTCCTCTTTCCATCTCTGGTTCTCCCCATTGCCGCTGTTTCTCCCACTTTCTTCTTGCATGGTTTCTGTCCTTTCCTTTCAATTCCTCACCACGTTTTTTGCCCTGCTAATGTGTGGTAGTGACACTGTTCATGACACTGCTGTGGTCTCAACCCTTTTGGCACTGATGGAAGCCCACAGAACCCTTTGGTGCCTGGTTTGAACGTCAGTCCAAGTACCCACGCTTGCTGGAAGCCCAGTCAGATATAGAGTGTATATAGAGTAGTTAAGAGCTGCCAGAGGGAGAGCAGGAGGAGTGAGCATCTGCCTGAGTGCCAAACAAGGCACAAAGTGATTGCCAGGTCTTCGTTAGGCTTTGAACATAGGACTCCAGGTAGCTGTAGCTTCAGTCACACTCTCAGTGAATAGTCTTCATTGGTAAAGGTGGACAGACAGCTCCATCACAGTTCTGTCACACAAAAGATGTAGAGATGACAGAATCTGTCATGCTGAAGAAATTCTTCTATGACAGAGAACAGCAGGACAAGTGCTATACCATTCCCCTCCCTCTTAAGCACAGGGAGAGAAACATCTTTATATGACAAGGTGCCAGGACACCCATGGGAATTTAAAGGACTGTTTAGGGCAATCCATAAACTGTTTGTACTGCATGAAGGTGAGCCTCAGGCGCAGGTCTTGCAAGCAGTAAAGGTGACTCACTGACAACTTAGGCTGCCAGTACAAGCTGTGCTAAGGCAAAAGAGCTGAACCCAAGCCAAAAGATAAAGACATATGCTATCTGATCAGTCAGACATATGTTGTTGGGAACGTCTCTTAAGAGGTTCCCCCACGGACTTTGCTTGAAGAGAGCGGGCTGTTCCATTGCACGGTATCTTGCACTACAGCATGTCTAAGTTGTGACACCTGAAATTTTCGTCCGTAATACTTCTTACATAGTATGTTACTGCCTGTAAACTGCACCTTAGAAAATTTACATTCAGCAGTGTGAGCTCTCCAGCTTTACTCGCATCTAACTACTTTATGGCAAAACATGTTCAACAGGCAAATTAGAAGAGTAACCTGGTGCCACACACGTTGCCCCGCTAGATATGCTGAAAGGTGGTGCCCCCTTCAACTGGCCTGTGCTAGAAATGTTCTAGGTAGATCACCTGGTTATACTTCTGCACCATCAGAGAAAAGTTTAGAAGGGAGCAAAAGGCCGTCTAATCCATCCTGTGACCACAAAGGAAGATGAACTGTGTGTAACCAGTCATATGGGTTGGGGGTTTTTTCCCACTTCTAGTCTATAAGAGGTTAGAAATTATAATATTGGTTTGATATTGGTATTTTAAAGGATATGTTTGATTTTTCTGATAGAGAGTGGTTGCTAGTTTAGGATGATGTATTATTAAATCATTTTACAAGGAACTAGGATAAATATTTTAAAAGGGAAGGGTATAAGGCAGCATATAAAAGACCTTATCTAAAACTAAAGTAACGGCTTAACAGATTACAGTTGCATTTAAGTTTACTGCATCTGAGCAAATACTACACTGCAAACTGTATTCAGAAAACTTTGCTCTTTTTAATGTCAGTCTTTAATCATTTTGACGTCTTCAAATGCAGTTGTTGATAGAAACTATTCATCCCATTATTGTTTTATCAAGGGGTGAAGCTGAAAAAACTAAACGCACTTTTAAGAAATGGTAGCATTTGCAAAAATTTGTGTGTGTTTTACTATACATTAACAATAAAAGCAGTCGATAAAACTTATTTTGGCTTGACTCTTCAAGCGATCTGTAAGCTATCCCTATGATCTCTAGGACTGGGCTCCAAGTTCAACCTTACTGATACATATACTCTGGTCTACCATCATATGTCCAAAATTAAGAGAAGAAAGTTTACTTCTAAGATTTGTCTTGCCTGTCTCTTAGTAGTGGTGACAAGCAGTCTCAATACATTGTAGATTGCTGAATACTTGGATCTAGCAGAAGTACTCCTGGGGACGGCAGTTTTAATTCAGTCTTGAAAGGAATGGAAGATCTCTTTGTTTCCAGAGGAGTGACTGCAGCGAGAAAGCAGGACTATAGATCAAATGGTTAGATTGAACAATAAGTGAGATGATGTATTTTAAATTGCACAATGGTATAATAATGGGGAGGTGCCAAGTGCTCTTTGGAAAGTGGTTTCAGATGTTTCCTACCCAGAACAATACAGATTTTGGAGACTTCATTTAAAAGCAATCACAAGGCAAAAGGTCACCATGCAAGCTGACTAACTGGTTGCTGTCCAGATGGAAACCTGTAGTTAGTTCATTTCAAGGACAAGTTGCTGTTGGCTAATGTATGGCAGATGGGGAGCCAGGGGAGTTTATTTTCATGAGTCACGCTGACGTGAGGGCTACATAACTCTTTGTACTGGGGGTCAAGCCAGATCTTGTTTTTCTCATCTGAAGGATAGTCTGTGCGTGCCCCATGTTAAAACAAGAAAGAAGATGTGTATAAATCAGAAGTAAAGATCTCACCGACAGATGCTATTTCCCTGCTATCTCAAACTGAAGTATCATATGCTTACTGTCAAAGTACTGTATAGGTCTAACCCTCTTCATTCTCCTGTGTCCTGTTTAGGATGCTTTCTGGATGACGGGTGATATTCATCTTCATCTGCCATTTTGTCACTGTCTCCATAATACACTCCATAAATGGAAACATCTTTCCAGAAAAAATCTACAACGTGATCTCCCTCTCCCTGATTCTCTCCAAAGACCCACTTCTACTAGGAAGTTTTCTGAGAGCTGCATGATAGCTTACTGAGGAATAAACCCTAGATGACTGTCACTTGTATGAAGTGGTAAGTAGTATAATTTGTAAATAATTTGGATAATACTCAAAAAAGGGACATTATTGTGTCATCTGACACTTCTATTAAGATCCACCTATTCCCACCTTGAACATGGTCTCTTTTGTTGTATTTCCTTCCACACCCATCGTGCATCCTTCAGATTAGTCTATATCTTTATTTGATAAGATCTTTAGAGAATCTCCTCTTTTCTGTTTTTGCTGTGGAAGTAGATTCTTTAGCTTGAGGCAAAACATATGATCTGCTCCTTGGCTTTCAGAGCTTTGTAAAGTCTCCTTTCAATTCTGTCACCGTTTCCAGTATCCTAGGAACAAATAGACATTCATGTTTGAAATATCAAAACTTATCATTTAGTCTTACTTAAAAAGCAAAAATCTAAGATTCACCAAGTAAAGTATAGCCAAGATTCCAAGTAAAGTTTTTGTAGGTTGTGTTGCCTTTATTTTCTATTATGCAGAGAAATGATGGAGTTAAAGGCCAGCTTTATTAAAATACAGGAGGATTGTCCCACATGCCTGTGTCCAGAAAGCTCTTTCATAAGTTGCATTCACATTTGGCAACCCTTCTTCCTAAGATGAATCCTTTTTTTTTTTTAATCCCTGTCTTTTCTTATACAAAGCTCCTCTAAAACTTCAGCTAGTTAAAGAGAATGCAAAATGCCATACGTGCTCTGTGCAGATGACAGTTCTGGGTATACCATCTTATGTTTACATTGTAGAATATGACTTTCATAAATATTTTTCTCCGGTGACTTAGGTTGTAAATATATTGATATGCAACCTTGTGCCAAGCTGGAGATCTAATGTGGGAAGACAGCTGTCAATATGTGTTGCTATGTATGTAATGTTTGGACTACGCTTTCAGAATAGAGCACGCTGAAAGCTAGCTGAGGTTGTGAGTTAACTAACTTCTGCAGTTATAAAGAAAGTTGTATACTGTTTAGACTTAGATGTAATGTTGACTAAATTAAGCATGAAGGGAAAAGAACTAAAGTTTAAAGTGAGAAGCAGGAAATATTGCTTTTTTTCCTGAAAATGTTGCTCTGAAAATTAAAATCTTAAATTTAAAACTTGAGTCCTTTTGCAAAAAAAAAGAAAATCTAGAAAAACCTCAGTGGCTTCATACACTTTTTTCTGAAGAAAAATACATATTTTTTAAAATTTAAATTGAAATGTACATTTTTAAAAGTTACCATTTTTTAAAGATCCTAGAACATCCCTCTTTAATCATAGCAATGAATTAAAATTGCAATGAATTCTAGTAGCAGTAAGGATCTCTACTGGCAAGTGTCAACTCTCAAGCCCTTAGGAATTTAATTACTCTAAAAGGCAGGGTTATACAGAATATGCGCAAATAAGGTGTTTCATTCAGCAGCAGCAGAATTTGGGTGTGGGGTTTTTTATTTGCTTACTCACAAAGGTATTGAAAAATGTGTTTAAAAAGTCAAGCATAAACAACCTACAAAGTCTAGTACCGAGCTAGCCAGCCTGTAAACGCCAAGCTAAACCCAGGGGAAAACAATTCAATTCTTAGCTAGTTAGAGGAAGGCGGATAGCAAAAATAATTAAGTCAAACCAGGAAGAGATAAAAATTGATAGGCAAGCTGAAACAGAGGGAACTATTTTCACTCTGATCATTTCAATACTGTCTTGATCCCTGTCATTACGGAATTGTCTTAAAAGTTGTGAGTTGAGGTTTTTTTGAAACTGTATAGAATTAATTCTTTTTATGTTGTTATCTTGTTCCTGGGCTTTTAGGAGGGATATCTTGCAGAGTTTCTCTGCAAACGTGAGGTCAGAATTTTACTTTAAGAAAAGATGCATTAGAAGTTATCCTGTAATCCCATGACTCCAAGAGCTGGGTATTTAAGAAAAATGCCAAATGCTGGCTGGCACTCTTGGAAATTGAAGAGCAAGCATTAATGGCACTTCTGCTTGAAAGTTTGTCCCTGCTGGCGTTCGTGACCCTGCACATCCAAGGGCAGCCGTCCCTGTGATTCTGCAGCCCAAGGGAGGCCCAAAACTGCCAAGAGGTTGCTGGTCTGCAGAGTGACCACAGCACACAGCCTGATTTCTTTGGAGCAGGATACGACAAAAGAAAGGCTTTGCAGTGAGGTAGCATGTGGCTTTTCCAAGTGCTCAGAGAAGCGTGGAGGAGACACCTCTGAGGCAGCTGGTACCTGTGTGCGACCACGGGTCTCCCTTTGGCGGTGTTTGTGTTGGCACTGAGCTCTGCACACGAGAATCTAACCATAGTTCGCAACACAGACCAATATGAAGCGCAGCTAAAACCACTGTAACCTCGTCCTACACAGCACATAAACCCTCAGCTGATCTGTCGACTTTGGCAATATCAGCCACATCAGTGGTCTCATGGGGAACTTTCAGTGTTGGGCTCTGCAGGAGGGTCAGTGGCCTCAACTTGTCCTATATCAGAGCTGAGCAGGAAAAGGAAATTGATGGACTGAAGAGTAAAACAGCTTTACAGTACTTTAAAAGCCAGCTTTCATCGTGTGAGGGGCTCCTTTGGCTCCATATTGATTTGATTGGGTTATCTTCAGCAAAGCATCTGTTTTCATTTACAGCTAATGCTCCAAAGGCTTGAATCCTGACTCAGAAAATCTCCCCCACCCCCTCAGAATGAACAAAGGTAATATTAATCTCAAACACGGAAAGCGAATGAGTGAACGGAAAAAACACAGACAAATGCAACTACTCTTTGATTTAAAGATACATCACATGAAATCCAGAAATGTTTCTTTGCTATCACCCTTAGGTTTTTGCTGTCTCACTGTTGATTTACCAAGAGCAAGCATTAGCTGCAGATTTTGATCAGATTTGGGAGAAAGTTGGCTGGGGTTTGATCCAAAATTTATCAGGAAATTCTATTTTGTAGAGGCCAAAACTCATTTGGATCTGTTAGAGAACAGTTTTGGCCAGAAACTTACGGGGAGAACAAAACAGTTGAAGGTTTGTGGGGTTTTGGTTTTTTAAAAAGTGGTCTTGCTTTGTAATAGATTTATTTGTTCCAAACAAAAAGAGAAAACATCAACAACAGTAAAACAGATTACAACCCCAAAACAAACAATGCTGTAAGTCAGACAAAATATTTTATTCAACCCAAGAGTGTATTTCCAGATTGGTGGTGGTTGTTGCTGGAGAAAGCAGTCATCATTTCTGTTTTAGGTCAACCCAAATAAAAATTAATGTGAGATTCTTCATGTTAGCAGCAAACCCAGCAAAACCTTTATTCACATGGATATGTTTTTCTTGACTTTTATTCTAGTAGTATGTTTTATCCGTACACTATGCAAGCTGTTATTCTAATAACAGTTGTTATACCTGACAACATCTTGCATTTCCCCATTCTGAAATTTTCCTGTGCAGAGAAAATTGGTATTTTCATGGCTTAGGTTTGTTTCATGATGTAATCTACCTTCTGCTGCTGACTGGCTTTAGATTTTCAGGATAATTTCACTTGCGACTTTGAGTGCATTGTGCCCAGGCAGAGGAATGAAAGGCAAACATCTGAATTCACAACAGCCTTTATAAGTGCATGGCAGAGTGCCTTCAGCTGCACTTCAAACTGCAAAGCCTTAATGAACCCAAAGGATAATTTTAAGAAATGGTCACCCAGTACTCAGATAGGTCGCTGGCCCTCCAAGTGGACTGCGGTCTTTGAAAGATGAGCACAGTGAAGCTGCCAGAGGAAGATAAAGACAAAATATAAGCCATGTGTGTGACACTGAGGCAAGGTCAATGCATAGGGGCCCCGAAAAGGGGCACTCTGAGCTAATTCGCAGCATGCGCGTTGACCTAGAACATGGCTGGATCGAAGACTTCGCTTCCTTAAAATCAAGTCAAATATTGGTGTTGAAAGGCTCAGCATGAAGGAAGAGAGAGTGGGATAGGAGAGCTCGAGGAAGCGTCTGCCAGCTAGCTATTGCTGGCCTGTCCTATCAAGCAGTAAATTCATCTCAGTTGCTGGCACGCTCTCTTGTCTTCCAAAATGTCAAACTGATGAAAAAAAGAAACTGTTTTTCTTTTCAGCTGCTGGTGTTTCTGTTGAAATTGCAAAGGTTTTCGAAAGTGCTGATACAGAAGATTTGCAATTGGGTACAGCTGTTGACAACTCCTTTCCCGAGTAATGAAGTCTAACAAAGGCAGTGCCTGCTGCTGCCCGGAGCCGCGTTGCCGCCACTTAGCAGGGCGACAGCTGAAATCTGTACAGCAACTTTTTTTATGACACACCGAACAAGCCAGAACACTTTCAGCCTGGGAACAAGGGAATAAAATATTGATCTAGGTATGGCGAAATAGTAAGACAAGCCAGGCTGTATCTCCCTTCAAACTGCCAATCTGCCATCTGCTATCCTTTCATTTTCCCTCGCACCACTGACACAAGGAGTGTCCAAACTTCAGCACATGTTTTGCAAACAGCAGAGCCCAATGGGCTGTTGCTGTAGGTCTGCCATCAGCGTCAGGCCCGTTCCAGCCTACTTAACCATTTAATTTGGTAAATGTCAATATGGCCTCTTTGTTCTTCTCGGCACCATATGCTATCCGATTAAGAGTCAATCGGGTTTCTCTCAGCTCCTCTTTCTTTCAGGAAGATCATTGGCAGCTGACAGCTCCCACTGGGAATTTTAGGTAAAGAAGTGCTGTGAGAGTGCTGGCTTTATTGTAGGCATTGCAGTTCTGCTTCAGAAATGCTGCCGTCAAGTTGGGCATCGTTGCTCAACTCACGCTACAAACACAGCACAGAAACCCGTGTGTGCCCTGAAGGGAGGGCAAGGGAAAGGTTTCACAGGTAAGGTGGAAAGTACGAGGATGGATATGAACCTGGGGAGTTTTGCTAATAAATCAGTTAATAGGAAGAAGACTAAACTTGCTCACGGAAAAATGCTTGAGGGTTTTATTTGTTTCCCTTAATACTTGAATCAAAAGAGTGACACAGAAGAATTTTTATTGGGCAAAGTCAAAGGTTGATGAAGACAAGAGGTGAAAGGAGGGAACAAAAGAAAAGGAGAAAGAAACAATAATAGATCCTACCATCATGCTCTTGGGGACATTACTCACAAATATTCAAGATAGAAATCTCTGTCTTACAAATTCTATGCTGCTTTGCTCCTCTCCCTCATACGAATGCTCGGTGCACACACTTCTTGTTCTTTGAGGGCCATTAATTTATCTTCTCTTCTTCATGGTCCTTCGGATCATCTGGTTTGATTTTTTAAATGGGAACAGGCAGGAATACATATAAGGCAGAGGGAAAGTCAGGGCTTATTCGCAGAATGGGCAGTGTGATTTAATCAAAAGAGCATTAGCCTCCAGCAGGACAAAGGCAGCCTTAAGTCCTGTTTCTGGCTCAGCCACTGACCTCCTGCAGAACCTTAACCAAACTGCACCTTTCTGCTTGGTCTTTCTAACTCCTACGACCCCATCACAGGAGCCGCAAGAGCGCTGGCTCACTCACATTTGCTCTCCAGCTGCACAGTTGCCTCATCTAGCATTCAGCCCGCACGGCTGAGTTCACCTTGGAGTTTTCTTCCCTTCAGACTGGAAGGTGAAAAACTTCTCTTTCTCCCTACAGCATTTCTCTTTGCAAGGAAGAATGTCTGCAAGAGGGTTTTTTTCCGTAGATAAAAGTGATCACGCGACAGAAGGCAACGCTCCAGCCTTTCACCTGGCGTGTTTTGAGGGCACTGCTAGGGAGACCATACACCCGCTGCTGTAAGAGATGGAGAGAGGAGTGGTGGTGGAAGCAGGGCAGAGACCTGCCACCAGCTCACCCGGCAATCTGCTCCGGCGCTGCTTTAAACTTCACCCACCGCAGGACCCAGCCCAAGGTCAGCCTTATAGCCAGCATGTGCTGTGGCTTGATCAAAGACAAAAGACCCAGGGCTGCAGTTACGCTTGGAAAATGACTTTTCATTAGTTTGGTTATAAAGATCTAGTTTTTCCTTTCCTGATGTATTGAATTTGCTCACTCACTGTGTTTTTTTCTCTTTTTAACTTGCCGGTTTGGAAAATGCAGTTCAGCCGCGTGTCATCACAACTATACTGCCAGCTTCCAGATGAAAAAAGGGGTCTGAGCTCCTGCTTTGGGAGCTGGATCATACATCCCAAATTGAGTCATGAAGTTCGAGGCAGCATATTGTGAACATGGTGACAACTGCCAAGTCTGCTGGTTTTTACTACGTGGATTAAAATAGGTGTCACTTTTTAGACCTGTCCTTCAAGTTTGATTCCTTTTGCAGCACTGGGCAGCTTTAGTGTGTCTGTTGGAAGGAATATCGGGACTTAGCTTCTGTATAGGCAGTTTCATGTGAGAAATGTTACTTGGAGATTTTTTTTGTGTTATTCCTACTGCTGTGGAAGAATCTGTGTATTTGAGTTGTTAGTATTTTTATTTGCTATCCTGGTTTTTTCCATCCTCATCTTTATACTGTTCGTCTTTTGGACTGCTCTTTTCAAGAAAGGACTAAGCTATTGCAGGTCTACACAGTAAAATGCTAAGCATTTAAGAGGACTAATCAGGTTACAGCTTTTTGGATGCTATCACAATGAACTGTGTGCTATTAATTATTAGTAAATTACAGGTTACTAAACTTTATCCTCAAAATATAAAACAGAATTCTTACTTTATTCATTAATTGATTATTTATGTTAAACATGCTCTGTAAATTTAACAAGCATTGTTCAGGCCAGGATTTGGAAGTTGCTAGATAGCCCATGTAATGCCATTAGTCCAAAATATATTAATGGTTTTTTTCTACCCAGGTTGTTAACTCATGTGAGTCCCTGAAAATCATTCTCTAGGTACGGTACCAGATTCTCTTGCTTACACAAGAAAAAAAGGCTACATGTATGTCAGTCTTAAAAAGTTGAAGACAAACATTGTTCTTTTTTCTTACACAGTCAGGCTGAAGTAACCACAATCGTCAGGGGCAGAAAACAAGCTTTTTGATCTTCTGAATGTTGAGCAAGCCCAAGAAAGAAGCTGTCCTTTTACGTCTACCATGGTCCTTGCAATTCAGAGCTGAGTTAGATTAGTGTGGCTTTGCAGAAGAGTGTTGCACTCTCTTTCAGCCATGTGCCTGCCACACGTGAGGGAAAGACGGATTATAATTCCAGAGCTGTCACTCAAACATCACTCATGAGTGTTTCACTCACTTCAGGGAGGTGGAGGGTATTGCTTTCTGCGATGTCTTTATTGGCTCTGACTAACGCTTAACACTTGCTCACTTGGTAGTGAGTGTAAACTGAGTAGCTAAGGGGAGCAGACTGACTAAAGAGGCCAGGAGACAGGATTAAGAAGCATGTTTTCTCTAGGAATGGATTGAGTGTGAAAATAGCACTCCAGCTAACTTGTTGGAGCAGAACACCGATGCGGCGCACATGGAGCTGGTCTTCCCTTTCTCAAAATTAAGTGCTTAGTACTGACCACAATTAAACTCTCTGGCCTTTGATGAAGAGAGATGCTGTGGTTTATGCTAAAAATACTCTGCTTTGGCTGAAATAAGAGGATGAGACTAGATAATCACAGAATGCAACATTAACCAGCAAGACAAAAGTGGATAGTCAATTTAGTCCAAAGCTTACTGGTTCATTATTTCGTATCACCAGGCTCTTCAAAAGAAATTACAGCGTTTACTCAGTGGAAGCCAGAGCTTGCCTGGTTGCAACACTCTCCTGGATATTCTTTAGCTCAAGAAGTGTGTTGATATGTGCATTTTGCTTTGACAAACGAGGCAAATTGAATGCCCTAAGGGATCGATAGATTTTGCTACTTTCCACATACTTTTTCAATACATTCAGGAGCTAAGAGAGAAGACTGCAGACACCCCAAAACTTAGGGCCTTGAATGAATTGAGGTTACATTGAAGATATTTCTTAAAAATGTGAGCCCATGTACATAAAAACCAAAGCTAACCCAAGAGGGAAGAGTGCCTAGAGCTCGGAGACAAGGACTGAGTTTTGTCCCAGACTCTGCAGGGCAGTCTAATCTAAAGGACAAACAGTGGCTGCAGACCTGATCTAAATTAGGGCAGTCTGCAGCTCTGGCCACGGCCCTTGATTAAGGGACTGAATCAATATTGGGAGACAGAGACCATGAATCTGTTTCTGCCTCTTAATTTGGTATTTTTCAGTAGTTGGAGAAAGGCTTACTTGGTTATTTTCCTTATTAGCACAGTAATGCTCTGGTGTCACTGTTAAAACCCTGGCCAAGCAGCTGCCCTTTCACTGGGGCATTTACAGCTAAACCAGAGACTATGGGCGAGTGGTGAGAGAGGGAGGGAGGGAGGAAGGAAGGGACAGACGGAGGGAGGGAGGGACTGAGGAAGGGCTTGCCTCTGTCAGCATGAGGTGACCAACATGCAGGGCTTGGTTCTTGCTTTTGGCAGCTTCATGTCTAATCCAGGGAAAGAAGCGTTTATTATCGGATGTGTCCAGAAACATGTGACTGGGAGGGGTACAGGTTACTTGCCCTATCTCTGCCTCAGGTTTCCCAGTGCCAGACAGGTGGGACCATTGGTCTGACACATGGGCTTTGTGACGAGCTCTGCCTGGGAGGAAAAAAAAAAGAGCTGTTTGAGTGATGAAAGACGCTACCAAGTTCTGTATTTACTCAGCTGGTGGATGTATATTTAAAGAGGAGGAAACCCCAACCCATCACATGACTGTCTTTTTGGCTGTCTGATCCTGGCCCCACGGCTCAGCCTGACTCCACGTAGTCCTTAAGGCGGCTGGCATAGCCCCTGACAGCAAGCTGCTGCTCTGCTGATCTTCCCTCAGCTGCTGCCTATTTTTTGGCATGACTGTCCCAGCCGTGCATCCAAAGGCTTCAATTAGAAAGCCTCAGTTCAAACCGCCCATGCTTAGCTCGGTCCGTGTAGCATCTGCTCTGTGCAAAAGATGTGATGCCAGTGCCTGTGCTGAGACTGACGGCTGCCCAGAGGCAAGCAGGAGGGGCTCTGTGGAGAAAGAAAGCCTCTGCACAGCGGGGAGAGGAGCTGAGCAATGCCAAGAAGCACACGGCAAAGGACGCTACATGCGCCTGCATTTGCTGGCACTGAAATTAGCCTCTCTTAAGAGGGCCATGTGCTACGGTGTTTTACTCTGCCCTTAATTGTAGGCTTTGCTTGATGCTTCTGCTTACCTTCCAGTAATGCTGATGAATGGCTCATGCTTGTGTGTGAGCATGGCCATGCACTTTGCAGGACGTTAGCAGTTCTTTTATCCTCCTCAACCTGCTGCTGAAATTTTTAGACCTTTTTTATCCACTTACCAGGCAACTTGAGGAGTCACAGGTCTCCAATGAGGTGGCAGTGTGTGTCACTGAGGCAGGGAATTGGATGACATTTTTATACCTTTTTCCTTCCACTTGCATTACTCTAGCTTCTTTCTTTACTACTCTTAGAACTCCTTATAGGGCAGTGTTTGCAAAGCATCAGTATTTTTTGCTGTGTTTTCTAACCTGTGGATATTGCACGGTATGTTTTAGACTCGATATCAGGAAAAATTTCTTTACTGAGAGAGTGGTGAAGCATTGGAGCAGGCTGCCCAGGGAGGTGGTGGAGTCACCATCCCTGGAGGTGTTGAAGGAACGTGTGGACGTGGCATTGCGGGACATGGTTTAGCAGGCGTGGTGGTGTTGGGTTGATGGTTGGACTTGATCTTACAGGTCTTTTCCAACCTTAATGATTCTGTGAACTACTCACTCCATATTCTTTGTGAGCTTGTTGGGATATATAACTCCGTACTATGAGAAACAGTTTGGTGTAAGGGAATGACTTGAGAGGCACCATCAGAAATGTGGAAGGGGCATGTGGTATTCAGCTTATTACCACCTGACTGGCTCCTGAAGTAGAGAAGCAGGGTTGAGCATACCCTGGCTAACATCCACTGCTCAGCTCAGATGGAAACTCTCACAGCCTCCACTTTTTTCATCCTCCCTGCCCCCATTCCTGCATTAATGTTATTTGGAAAGATCCTACTCTTCACTAGGAAGTAAAATGAGAGGAGATAAATAAGGAGGGTAAATGGTATGGAAGGCCAATTCTCCAGAAAATGTATGTCTTCTGTACAGTGACTATAAGGTACCGTAAGAATCTCAATTTCTTGTTTCAATAAGTGTAGAGACTTAAAATTTTTAGTGCAACATGATACAGCTGTTTGTGCCTATGATTTAGGTTTTCCCCACTCAACAGAAACTGAGCAGTAATAACCTTAATTAACATTTGCATAATTGTGATTAGTAACTTACAAAAGAACTGTTGTAGTAACATTATAAAAGATTATTTAGCAGTTATTGAATTATGCTTTCTTTATTTAATTTTTTTTAAGTCACAGTGAGCAGCAAACAGGATGTGTCTAGTTGATTATGTAATTAAACCTATTAAGTAGCTGTAAGCTGAAGTAATTAAGAAAAGTTTGAGCACTTCCTAGGGCAAGTAAGATCTACAAGAAGGCTGTGTGTTTCCTAAGGAGTCCAGCTAAAATATCAAGGTCATCCAGCTTGAAACTCAATTCTAGGTTGTTTGTCATTGTTCACTGATAGTTTCATATGCTTATTCTCAACAAGTGCTCCTTGAGCACTAATGCCTAATTCAATTAGATGGTACACTTCATTATTTACTGCTCAGCTTCAGTGGTGCTGTGAGAATTGGGGCCTAGGAAAACTCTTTTTTCAATGTCAAATTACCTCAAGTGTCAGTTGTGATGGATCCAGGACTAACTTCGGACCAAGATTAAAGCTCCATGACTTTGCCCTGTGTGTGCTTTGAATTTTTATGTGGGTGCTCAGAAAGTAGCCAGCAAAGAGGAAGTGGGTAGTGAAGCAGAAGGGAGATAACACCTGCAGGTCCCTCCAGAAGACCAAAAGACACTAGTTGTGATTAACAATCAGCAGCAGGTTACCAGAGACTTAGTGCAGAAACAAGGGCAATAAGTCTCTTGATAAGGCACTGTGTGAAGTATCAGCTCTGATTTTTGTTTTGAGGTTTGAAAGCACTGAGGTGATGGTGTTGAAAAATGCAGAACATTTTAAAGAGAGAGAGATCTGTGCTGTGGTCTTGCAGAACTCAGAATATATCATCATTTTTAAAAGATCAGAAGGGAAAAAATACAGAAACTAAATGAAAAACAATGAGTGTCAAACATGATAAGGAAGTTCATTTCATTCCCTCAACCTGAGGGTCTGATATTAGAGAACCACTTATACACATGGAGTACTGAACTGTTTTTCCATCATTTACAGACACTGCAGCAGAGAAGTATTTCAGTGCTATAGGAGTTATTAGTGGACTGATATTACTGTTAGTGCTGCTGAAGAACTTTGAGCAAATGAGACATTACAGAAAGAAAATCAAAAAATAACGATAGGACAGTTTCCCTTAAAGTTGCTCACCTTTGGATTTATTACAGTTTATCTGTACTTACAATTTGATGCTTGTTCTTCACATCCAGCCTTCTTGCCTTTATTCTACCTTTATGTTTCCTGGGCTGCTTATTTTCCTCTTTCCTCTCAGCACCACATTGATCTATGGGGTAGCACATTGCCAGAGAAGTCCTTGTAACTGGCTGCACCCAATTTCTCTGCCATCTCAACAACCTTTACTCTTGTTCCTCTGGATCTGTTTGTTCTCAGATGTTTTTGGTCGCATTTGGAAAAGATTTGTCTTTCTGGTCCCAGCATGTTAAATTATTCTGAATTTGTAAGTTGAAAGTGACCAAAGGTGTATGTTTTCAATTAATTTTTAAGACTCATTCTTTCTGAGATTGCACATCTCTAAACTTCAACTTCCTTTATGCTTTGGCAACAAGCTGAAAATGAGATAGCTTAGTTGAGAAGGAAGTGAATTATTAACCCTCTCAAAATGCTATAGAGCATCAGCTAATGAAAAGACTGTATTTTAGAGATCTTTGAGAAGTATGGTATATAGTTTAGAGGACTTACAAGGAAAGTGACTGAAATACGAACTAGAAACCCGGGATGTTTTTAAGTCATGTAACTAACTTCTAAGCTAAAAAAAGAAAAAGCCCCTAAAAGATGTGCCTTGCAAATGAATCACATGAGGGTGCAACAGACCACTATGTGCAATAACTAAATGCTCAGCTGTTAGACTAGAGGATCCAAAATATTGTTTCATTTTAGCAAATAGGAGACCCACAGCTCTTTTTATTGCATGCTTTGGCTACGCTTCTGTGTGTTCCTAACTGTGAATTTTGACTGCACGTTAGGTATGGAATAATCCCATTTTGCACAGCAAAACTTGGCAGACTCAACTGAATTTCCCTGATTCAAACACAAGATATTTTAGTTGTGTACAGATTCCACATCAAACTTAAAAATTCTTTTTAGGGCACAATAGCTACACCAAAACCAGACTGGATTTTTCTGAAGCCAGTCACCCATCCATTAAAATCGAAAATAAAGAGAAAGTATAGTTAAATTTAAAGCGCAGTAAAAGGAGAAAAATGCACCACCCCCATTGGAACAAATGAGAGAACAACGATTTCTATTGACAGTTGCTTTATTACTGGAAAAATCCTTTTTTGGGGGGATTGGATTGCACAGAGCCATCCTGTAAAGGCAAAGTCTTGCTGGTGTTAATCCTGGCCTTTGGCAGCTGGAAATCTGTGCTGCAGCTCTGTTCAGCCCTCTCCTTTTGGAGAGCAGTGGCAAAGATTTCTGTCCTGCTGCTCCTCAGCTCATGCTAAAAGCCTCCTGTAATCAGACACCCTTCAAACATTCCCCCTTCAGTAACACCACTTCAGTGTTTACTGAGCTAGAAGTGCCAGGCAAATCTGATGGAATAAGGCTTTCTGCCTTAAGCAAGTCCCACTTCTTGAGCTGGGCCAGTTGGTTCAGTTCTTCTAAAAGACAGAGGCTAAACTGAGCGTCAACACACTGCAGCCAGTGCTGGAGTTTTGGCGACTGGGTTTCTTTCACTGTCTCCAAACCACGGCGATGCGGGAGGTGCTTCGTGTGCAGTTCAGCGATTGCCTTTGGAGTCTGGGAAACTGATGGGCAAGAAGGCTGAAGAGGATGAGGATGGCTGGCCTAGCTCCCCCAGCTCTACCCGCTCATGCTCACGGATCTGTCTCATAAATCTATGTCAGCCTATTTACTGGGGCCATAGAGCCTGCTAGTGTCGGTGATTGCTCATTAGCTTATATTCATGAGAATTATCCCTAAGGAAGGGGGGGGGGGGGGCTATAGCCTCTGTTTTTAGCATGCAAATTAAGCAAGTTTGAAGTTACCCCACAAAATCACCGAATTCCACGCTGTCATTACTGCAGTTGGTTTTTCAGAATACAGTTTTAATTAAACTAATTATCACAGACTTCCACAGGTATTTTGAGGCTTTAATGAAACACTTTATAAGAATTTTAATCATGCTCCCGTTGAAGGCAATGACAAAAACACTTCAATGGCATAGGATCAGAGTACACACAGTGCAGATTATTTATTTTTATTGTATAAATAATGACATACATTTGTAGCTGGTGCAATAGGAAGCTTTAAACTCAGGTACTTGTGATTCATTCTAATTGGAATATTTAGACAAATAGATCCTCAAATCAAAAATAGGTAAAGCAAATTAACGTCTGATTTAGGATGTTACCAAGCATAACATCCTGAAGACATGGAAGGTGGAAGCACCACATTTCATACTCATTCCAAATGAGCTAGCCTGCAAACACCAGTGCTACCGCTGCAAAATCCTCCTGACACAGCACCTATTGCAAAGACAGTGACTCTGCCCTGCGCTTGCTAAAGTTTGTGTGTCACAGTAATTGGGACTCCACAGGAATTAATCATCATCATCATCATCATCTTGATTTCAGCAGGTTTAACTTATCAGGTCATCAGTTAATATGTGCAAACAAAGGAATTTGCTGCCCAGAGGAGTGGATACACATAACAAAAATGTTTAGATCTGGTTTCCTACAGCACTTTGTTTCGCACGTTTACACCTATGAGAGGTGCATGCAGCCTGCTCCCTTTTTGACCCAGCCAGGTGTTCCCTACCACCCGCTCTGCACACCGTTAGCATGGCTGCGCAGTGGATTGAATCAAGGCTATTACATGGTCCATAATGTCAGAACGTGTGTAGGACAAGTAGTTGTTGCTTTAGAGGAACAGTTCTTTTAACTATAGCTTGTCTGCTACTGAAAAGCCAAGTGTGGGATTCGGGTGCCAAGGTGTAGGGTGGCCTTGGGTGCCCTAGACACTGATGCACAGCAGTCAGGTGTGACCCGTGCCCTTCTCGAGTGGCAGCCGGAGGCTAGGCAGGGTGCTCTAGAAACAGATCCCTTGTGTAAAATGGGGCTAAACACCCCTGTTTAGCCATTTAGGCCTCTCAAGAGCCTGCCTGTCTATGACCCCTGTTGTCTGGTAGCACTAAAAGAGGCTGGGGATGCAACCAGCTCTTCCCAGGAGAAAAATGTACAGACAAAAGGTAATGGCAGGCTGCACTGTACGTTGCTTTAGCTAGAGCACCTAGAGAGGAGGAAGAGTAAGCTAACTTAGGCAAGCTTTCACGAAATGTGTTATGGGTAATCTAGTGAGGGATACAATGCCCAAGGGCAATAAAGACGTAGGAACACAGAACAGAGCTAAAAGCAGTCATCTGGTCCTTCTCACAGCCTCACCAGGATCAAATTTCTAACAGATGTCTGCATCCCCTGTCCTTTATAAACAGCTTTTATGCAGACAGAGTCCTCAGTCTTCGCAACCAAGTCATTCAAGTGCCTCTCTATCCTTAACATTCAAAGGCACTCTCATTTTTTTTAACCTCCCTTGCTGTAGTTTAAACCCATTATTTCTTGTCTTAGTCCCAATGGAAGTAGCTTTTTATGTATTTGAAGACTTATTGTGACATCTTCCCACTGTTATAATCACCTAAATTGTGCCACTTCTTTTCTTCTGATCTTTTTTTTTTCCTGCTAGATCATGTTTTCTAGACTTCTGATAGCCCTTGGTGCTTTCATCTGGCTGCCCTCCAGCTGCAGAAGCCCTGACCCTTCTCAGTCTCACCTCTTACTCCTTACTCAATCCTTTGCAAAGTATATGAGGCTGGTCCTAGCCCTCAGTGCCTCCATCAAATGTATGGGTGGCATCAGAAGAGCCAGGTATTAGTTGTGTGGCTTATTCTAGCTGTCCCAAGGGTTTCACATGGTGATTGCCATCAAGAAGAAAGGTTATTTGCAAGAAAGATCAAGTGATGAAAGCCAGACAGAAATTACAGAAAAACCTGGAGTAACAGATATTCTTTTTTTATGCATTGTGTCTCACAGCTGATATCAAAGTTCAGATTTGGTTTTTGACACAGTTTGAACTTCAAAAGGTGTGAACTTTTTTCAGCAAGACAGGATGGTTTCCAAGGTTTCATGTAGTTCTGCTCAAAGAAACCCTTTCCTTTTTCATTCATCTGTTCAATATTTGACTCTTTTTGTCTGACCTTGTATCTAGTTCTTAGTGAAACATTAGAGCATCATGGGGCTGTAAAATTGTTGCATGGTTACTTTTTTTTCTCCTTGAAATTAGACATCACTGTCAACTCAGTTCCAGTGCATGCATCTCTACAGGGCCATCAGTTTCTGACAACTTTAATTTTTCATACTCTAAAAATGAAGCATTTAATTACAAAGGAAACCTCTCTTTGAACTAGCGCAGCACCGTCTTGCTGCATCCACAGAAAAGCAGACATACATGGTAGCTCAGAGAGAAGTGTGAACTAATCTGCCCACCACTGGTAATAGCAAGTCAAAATTCAAGATGAGACTGAGTAAATGTTCTCTGGGGAGGGAGAGCAGGAGGAAGGGGGATTGCAATTCCAGACAAATCTAGACTAATGGACCATCATCATTTTGTCTGTGATCTCTCATAGCAGATATCAGAGTTCAAAGCTGTCAATCTCCCTGGCCATCAGCTTCCAAACTGAATGGGTAGGAAAATTCTCCAAATGGATTACGTTAGCAACTATTTCATTTTAAGGATTTGTTTCTTTTGTATAGATTGCAATATGCATGCAATTGTTGTGTTGAAGCTGCAACAAATCATGAGAATTAAACATTTGTTTCTACATCCTGGTGTGATTAAATAGAGAATAGATTGATGTAATATATATAATTATGTATGGTACATACCTTAAAAACCTCTTAGAGAACTATCACCGAAGAGACAAAGTGTCGCATTAACTTCTTGTTCAGACCAACTGGAGTGATATTTGCATCTCTTCCAGAAGAGATCTTAAAGCTGAAAAATTGTGATAGGTAAGAGAGCGTTGTTGAAATAGCTAGATTCTGTACCAGGCACTTTAAAAGCATCCAAATGGCTTATTTTTCAGCTGTGAAATATAAGTCTTTTCCACTGTTCTGGAAACATGGGATTCAAGGTGACTTCACGAGGTATTAATGGAAGAATGATCTGCACCCTGCTAACAATATTTCATGAGCAATGATGTAGGAAATAACATAGTCTATTACACTGTGCCACCAGATGCCATCTGAAAAACACATTGCTGACTTTAACATCCCAGACCTAATCAACTTTCCACAGAAATGACACTCATGCCCACCGTAAAAGACAGTGCGTCCCCAGCATTGACTGGCAGCTCCTTAGATGTGGCAGTAATGACATCCCGTTTCCAGTATCTCTCCCACCAGTTGAATCTCTGATGGCTAAAAAATGGTGAGGGCATTAGTCTTCCCTCCAATATGTACTGATACCTGTATGTATGGGACACTTGTTCTAGAACGGGGCACTTTCTTCAGTCAGCACAAATTTAAGGAAATTACCAACTTTGAGACCTTGTGGTAAAATACAGTTGATTTTAAACAAAGGCAAAGAGACCTGTGGAGAGCATGGGATAGCCCAAGTCCTGTTGTTCAGGATGCTCAAACCAGCTGATTATAAAAAGGAGGATGCAGGCAGTGGGACTGCAGCATACCAGATGTGATAGAGGTGCTCAGGGTGTCTCATGCCCCTCAGCGACTCCCCTTCTGACTGTCAGTAGCCTCCATGCCTCCACGTCTGCACCTTGGACACCCTCAGCACAGTTTGGACCCATCTCCCTTTTGGGTCCAAAGGATGGGCAAGGGAAGGAATGAAGTTGAGGACACATACTGCTTTCTTCAAAATATACTGTCTTCAGAATATACTCGCTTCTGCTTTTTCAGTTGCTAGACGCTATCATAAACCTTTCATTGCAAATCACTTCTCCTGGAGTACCATTAGAGTGATCAACGTTTTAAATGGAGTAAACCTATTCTGAAGCGGAATAGTTGTAATGACATGCATGATTTCTAGTGAAATCCTGTTCAAGCTTGATCTCAAAGGCTTACAAACTATTATTAAGGGGATAAGGGGACAGACACACTAGGATGTGAAAGGAATTTTCTCCAAATACATGGACTAGTGATTTGTTTGAAGTTTGAATTATGTTTCCAAAAGTCAAGGCCTTGCGGTTCACCCATTTTGTTTAACAACAATTTCTGCTGTTTTTAACGTCCACCAAAATAAATTTTGCGAGCCAGCATTAGGAAAAATATCCCCTTTAATAGCTACTCCAACTGGCTAAGGGAAAAACTCTTAAAGAGTCCAGGCTCTCTGCTTAGACCCTGTCTAAGGTGAGTGTTACACAGAAAATAACAGATTTAATGACATTTTCACAGAAGAAAATGAAAATTTATCTCTGATCTTTTGCAGTTCAGCCATTGCTAACTATTGTAATTGTATTCTTTTGAAGCTGTATCGCATTAGGATGAGTAAAAAGAGATGTAAGTTGCTCTGAGCTATCTGGAGGTAGGTAATGCAAGTAGCAGTGCCGATGGTAGTCACTGATGATGGGCAGAAATTAATAGAAATTCAGAAATAAAGAGGTGAGGAGAATAGCTGGGGAGGAAGTAACTATAAGCAATTTATAAATTCTGAATTGCATCTTACAGAACACAGTGAATATGGGGAGTATTTTCTGTTAAATTTATTTTTATGTTGATTTCTCTTTCTCCTTTTCCTTATCTTTCTTTTTCCTTTTATATATATATAATTAAAACCAAATATAATTAAAACCAAATATAATTAAAACCATACATATGTATATAATTAAAACATACATATATATATGGTTTTAGTTTTCATAGAAGACTTTAACAGAAAGAAGACAAAGCAATAGAGAAAATAGTAACTCCAGCTTCCTTTTTCCAAAACCAGTATCTCACATTTTTTAGAAGTATGGAACACCAGTGTAAAGATTTCCTGGAGGGCTGACAAATACACTGGCCAGTACGTAACCCCCTCAACAAACATCATCGCTCCTGCCTTCTCTCCCACTGAGATGCCAGTAGGTTTTACTTCTCTAAGATAGCCAGCTGCACAGTGCCATAACTTTTTCTGTCCATTTTAAAGCACACATATTATCAGCAAGAAAGATTTTATTTCAGAAGCGTCTATCCCTTTGTCTTGCTCCTCTTTCAACTTGTAGCAGAAAGCTTGGTGACCGCTCAGTTTTTGCCTACATCTTGTTATGGTTCCCTGCAAACTTCCACACTCATAAAGTTAACTTCTTCTCTTCAGCAATAAAATACAGCAGGAGGGCTTTTAGAAGCAGCCGGGAAGGCGATATTTTCCCCGCTCAAGTAAATTTCACTTGGCATTTTCTTTCGCTGCTCCTCTCGGTGCCCATGCAGCCTATTCCCCTGCAGGGCTCAGCATGAGCAGCAGCCTGCAGATGCGCTTAGTCTGCAGCAGGAGCTCTCAGTACTTGGTACTTTTCCTAACACTTGACTGGGAAAATTGGCTGGGGAACCAGAGACCTGAGTCAAGGAGCAAATACAAGGCATGAGCGGCAACCTCCTTGTTTTAACACCTGGAGACAAAGCGCACGCTAAGGAAGAGAGTGGGTTATTGAAAGACTTCTCTCAGAGGTGTTCTGCCCCACCCTGACATTTTCCTCCTGTGTTACACCTTAGTTATATATTGTCATTCTCTCTCCTGTGAAATTACAGTGACTTGTCATGTAGTGAGAGCAGCAGCATCCCTGTGGGAATGAAGAAGGAATGAAGCGAGGCAGTAGGTCCTGGCTGGCAGGAGGTCCTTTCCATCTGCAGCTGGATAGGATCACTGATCGCTGCTAGCTCATCTCATTTCTCTCAAATTGGTATCCTGGCAGGCACTGGGCAAATTACCCCAACACCTGAGTTTCCTTGACTGTAAAGAGAGGTAAGACTGTTATGCTCTCCCCTGAGAAGTGTATTATAAGGATTAATTAGCTCCTGTTTGTAAAGCAGTTTGTAAAGAAGAAAGTGTCTGTGGGAGGACCAAGCACAATACACTGATGTTACTAAATTGGTGTTTAAGCTAATCGCTCTTTGCTAATTGTAGCTTTATCAAGGAAATAGAAGAGACAGGTCTCCAGTCCATCCCTTTGAATCCAAAGCTAGTTCATTACTCCTTTACCTACTGGATGAGCTCTCAGTTATTTCCCATCATTCTCCAAAGTTTCCCACAGGCCCTGTTGGCAGTGTGAGCTGCAGATGCTCACACTGGTATTGCTTAGAGTCACTCCAGGTTACACCAAAACAGGTCCCTTCCTGGAGGTCCCTCAGTCCTGGAGCAGCCGCAGGTAGCTCTGTGGTGGCCAGGCTCTGTGCACGAAACCAGAAGGTTGAACCTTTCTCCAGACTCAGCCTCAGCACACACAAACCAGTGGTATGTTTTCTTTTAGCTCTGAGACACTTGAAATTCACCCAGATCTCTTAATTCTGCGTTGCCCTGTGTCTCACAGTAGGTCTTTTTAACTCCTGTCTCTAAATGAGGCAGAACTTCCCAGCCACAGGCAGTTCATTTAAATATAAATGTAAAAGCTGTGCTAGAGGAAATGGTTTCTGCTCAGCTATTTGATTATGAAATCAAATCATTTCTCTGCTGTTTTCAAATTGGTGGCTAACAGACGGTAACAGTGAAAAAGGGGGACTGCAGGGCTGGGTTTACATGAATTAAAGACATTCATTCCTGTGTGTGCTTTAATCTATATTGAAAGTAGTGTGTTTTCAATTATGACCTGAGCTTATAGGATTTTTTTTTTATCTCTAAAGCAATAGAGAGAAAAGCCTTTAACCCTCAGGAAATTGTTAAATGTAGGATTATACACCAATGCCATCAATTATTCTTTCTTATGTTCACAAATGATAATAAAGAGATGAACTGATGGGTAAGATCTCTACTTCAGGGAACAGGAAACACCAGCTACAAGTAAAATAAAGGCATGGATAAAGAAATGGTTAGGTGAGCTTCCCTGAAACTCAGAAATGAAATGCTGAAAGCACAGGAATCCAGTAGTGATTTCTGATCTCTGGTGTCACAGGAAATCACTGAAGGAGTTGTCTTCTGAGTGAAGTGAACAGATAGCTCCTGTTCTTTTTCAGAGGAAGTCAAAGGGCAACCAATACATCAGTATTTTCTTCAACATCCAAATGTGCTTGTGCTTTCAAACTTAAGTCACAACAGTGAGCTCTCCCTCCACCATAATTTGGGTTTTGGAAGAAGCAATGCCAATTTTTGAAGCCCAGAAAGTGGGGGCTAGAGTCCCCTAGTTCCTTGTCCTCTTGCCTTGAGCTGCCTTGTCACAAACTTCCTTGCCTTCTTTCACCTACAAGTCACTCACCCCTACTAGGTGCCTGAAACTCTCTCTTTCTTTCACCTCGTGAATGTATTGGGTTTGCGTGGCAAGGTTTTGGTGGCAGGGCGGCTCCAGGGATGGCTTCTGTGGGAAGCTGCTAGAATCTTCTCCTATGTCCGATAGAGCCAGTGCCAGCCAGCTCCAAGACGGACCTGCTGCTGGCCAAGGCCGAGCCCATCAGCGACAGCGGTAGCGCCTCTGGGATAACTTATTGAAGAAAGGGGAAAAACAACTGCGCAATGGCAGCTGGAGAAGAGAGGAGTGAGAATATGTGAGAGAAACAACCCTGCAGACATGAAGGTCAGTGAAGAAGGAGGGGGAGGAGGTGCCCCAGGTACTGGAGGATAGATTCCCCCGCAGCCCATGGTGAAGACTATGGTGAGGCAGGCTGTGTCCCTGCAGCCCATGGAGGTCCACGGTGGAGCAGATACCCACCTGCAGCCTGGGGAGGACCCCACACCAGAGCAGGTGGATGCCTGAAGGAGGCTGTGACCCCGTGGGAAGCCCACGCTGAAGCAGGATCCTGGGAGGACCTGTGGACCCGTGGAGAGAGGAGCCCACTCTGGACAGGTTTGCTGGCAGTTCTTGTGACCCCGCGGGGAACCCGCGCTGGAGCAGTCTGTTCCTGAAGGACTGCACCCCATGGAAGGGACACATACTGGAACAGTTTGTGAAGAACTGCAGCCCGTGGGAAGGACTTATGGTGGAGAAGTTCATGGAGGGCTGTCTCCCGTGGGAGGGACCCCACGCTGGAGCAGGGGAAGAGTGTGAGGAGGAAGGAGCGGCAGAAACGATGTGTGATGAACTGACTGCAACCCCCATTCCACATCCCCCTGTGCTGCTTGGGGGGAGGAGGTAGAGAAAATCAGGAGTGAAGTTGAGCCCAGGAAGAAGGAAGGGGTGGGGGGAAGGTGTTTTTAAGATTCTATTTTATTTCTCATTATCCTACTCTGATTTTGATTGGTAATAAATTAAACTAATTTCCCCAAGTTGAGTCTGTTTTGCCCATGACAGTAATGGTGAGGGATCTCCCTGTCCTTATCTCGACCCACGAGCCTTTCATTATATTTTCTCTCCCCTGTCCAGCTGAGGAAGGGGAGTGATAGAGTGGCTTTGGTGGGCACCTGGCATCTAGCCAGGGTTGACCCACCACAGTGAGAAATAATTAATTGCCCTAAATACATTCTTTTATCTAAATGTCTACACACTGCAGGGACTCAAAAAAGCACACATGTATTCTTCCTTCAGCTTAGCATTTTGCAACCTTGCAAATCTTTGCTCTTTATCTATCTGAATAATATCTGAAATAATAATAATATCTGAAAAAATATCTACGTTAGCACATGCAAGTGGTCTGTGTAAAAATGTCTGGTCCTGGGATGCTGACTCCTTTTATTCAACTGTTGGAGTGGTTTGCAGGAAGCTAAGCATTAAGGATTTTTCTAATATTATTTTTCTATATAAACACCACTGCAGTTGCCACAGGGATGATAGTCATTTGCTACTAGGAATTAAAGATGAGCAGAAAGAAGGTGCCCAAAACAGCTCCAGGTTATATAATATCCTGAGAATCTATGACCCAAATAACTTAAATAGCCTATATAAAGCCAAGTGAGTAGAAAGGTTGCAAATAAATGGATAACACAGTAGATGGGTAAACATGATGTGGCTGTTGTCTTGCTCCTGCAACTTTCACCTTTCAGGAATCAACAGTGCAGTAATTTCTTGAGCAACAAGAAGTGCTTCAATCTTTGTAAACGCTTTTGCAGTTTAGGCCTATGAACACAGAACAAATCAAGACTGAAGGTGAGAGCTGGAGGTTGGCGGTGCTCACTTTCCTTTTCCTTCCCCAGCCTGTGGCACTAGCATGTCTCTGCAGAGCTGTGCTTGTGCCCACACTCACTCCTGGCAAAGGAATCTGGCAGAAGCGGGTGAAAACCAGAGCCGGGCACACGCAGGCATCAGTGGCATGGACGCCTGTCACAGCAGAGGAACGCTACCTTGGTCTCAGCATCCCGACGTGCTCGTGAGGACAGTGTCACAGAGAGGCACAGAACAATTTTTTCAATTTGTTCTTGGAATAGCAAAATGTAGACTTACTGACTCCACTGTGAAGCCTCGACCCCTGTCAAAGATCTGTCCATAAACCACAGAAACTGCCCAGCCTGACATGGAGGATGGGGAGTGGGGTATAAAGACTGCTGGAAGAGGAGGAAGAGTGGTACCGAAGGTACCTCCTCCAGTGGTACCGAAGGGAGGAGCTGTGAGGATACTCTGCTCTCCCAAGCCTGACAGGTGAGGGTGCTCTCCCTCTACTGTCACCTGGGTGCTGAAAACCTCCCTGCCTCTCTCCCCTCTCATTTTAACCCCTGTATAGAGGGGACTCTTGCTTTCCATATTCAGCCTGCTGGGGTGCGGCTGAGCAGCAGGAGCACTGCCCCAGCTGCCTCAAGGATCTCTCCCGAAGGGCACTGCTCCAGACCACGGTGGGGGGACAGACACGGGTGCCACCCAACTTGCAGTAAAGCACAGCGCCTTTTCTCACGTCACCTTTATTATTTTTGGAAGGGTTTAGACCAAAATCACCAAGTCACAGGAGAATGACTTCTGCAGGTAGAGTGTTTTGGGGTGATGCCAAGCAGGTGCTATAGGTTCTATGGGTACTGAACTGAGCAGAGGGCCTGGCTGTGATCTAGATTTCAGTACATTCTGAAAAAAGCACATATCTCTGTTCCTTATGACTCTTTGGACATATCAATACCATTCCTGCTCACTCACCATATCTGTAGTTCCTATTTCTATAATTTTCCTTGTATTCTCTGTTCCATCTTGTGCACTATTCCCCAAGCAGATGGCTTTCTGTCTTTCTGCCTTGTGTCTGGCCCTCTTGTCTACACTAACTAACGGAAGAGTAGGTTTTGTTACAAAGCAGTGGTTCAAAGTTATATCAGCAGAGGAAGTAATAAAAGCCACAGAAAAAAGAGGAAAAGGCCATTTATGCTTACCTGTAAACCATGTGTCAATACCTTAGTTATTATGAAACAGAGTTTATTCATACTTTGCTTTATAGCGACTTCTTTCTTTATACTATGCTATAATTTATTTGGCTATAGTCAGATCAAAAGTGTGTGTGTGCGCACGTCTGTGTGTGTCTGTGTTTTTTAGGATCTGTGGTTATGCAGTCCTTTGGGAAAAGTTAAGATATACAGCCTGTTTGTAATGAACAATCCCCCAGCTTAATTTACTCACTCTGTGTTCTTGCTTTAAAGATCTAAATAGAGCCTGACGTGCAGTAAACTTCTGTTTCACTCATTGCCTCTTACAGGAGATGAATGGTGTATTCAAAGGAGGATTCAGACTTCATTTAGACCCTGCTTCATAGTCAGTGGTTGTAATCGTCTGAAAAGGTAGCAGTGGGCATTACCGGAATCATACTGATATGGCAAGTAGCCAAGTATGTTCTTTCTTTGGGTTTGTCACTGTACCCACACACACTGTATAGCAAAAGGATTTGGTTTAACTCTATCTAGTTGTAATTATAGCTTGTTCAAGAAAAGGTCTTTTTTCATTTCTTCCATGCAGGGTTTCCTCAGTATTTCATATCTCATTACCCCTTGACCACCTAGCGAAAAAAATCTTGCTGAGATAAGCTCTAGTTCAAAGTTTCAGAGATATGTATTTTGTTTGTATGTTTTCTGTTTCTTACTCCATTTTGATTCCAGACATCCAAAGCATTTTCATATAACTGTGGAATGGAAAAAACATCTGGACTGGAAAAGGGTTGTAGGAGATAATCAAATGGTGGTAAAGGTAGTAACAGAGCATCTGATACTCATCAAATGTAAATTTAGTAAAGGTAATTAAAAGGAGCACATTAAACTGAAAGAGGAGAGGAGGATCACAAGATAATCCCATGGAATAGGTTTTTTTAAAGGGTCTGTTGTCCTCCAGCTTTGAGGAATTGATATTGTGAAGGTTCATGTCTGTCTTAAATACTCTGCTATAACTTGCACTTCGTTGCACACTACATATTCTAATGTGTTCTCAGTCTGCAATATATTTATACATGAGTGCTTCATACAACAGGACTGTAGCCAGATTTTTAACAGCATGTAGCATTTAAATATGAATCTATTTGGTTACCTAAAAATGCAGTAAAGTGCTTTGTGAGATTGACGCAGAACACCTCTGCCTATAATTCCCACTGACATATATTATACCCCTCCAAAATTATATAAAAAAAAAAAAGAAAGCCCAGGCTATTCCAAACAGTTGTATATGTGTGTAAAGATGCACATATTTAATATCTTCAAGCATCTGACCTATTGGTCCTCAAGTATATAAATACCTGAAGGGATGATGCAAAGAGGACAGAGCCAGGCTATTTTTAGTGGTGCCCAGTGACAGGACAAGAGGCAACGGGTACAAACTGAAACACAGGAGGTTCCCTCTGAACATCAGGAAACACTTTTTTCCTGTGAGGGTGACCGAGCACTGGCACAGGGTGCCCAGAGAGGCAGTGGAGTCTCCCTCCTTGGAGATATTCAAAAGCCATCTGGACATGGTCCTGGGCAAACGGCTGTAGGTGGCCCTGCTTGAGCAGGGGAGTAGGACAAGGTGAACTCCAGAGGTTTCTTCCACCCTCAACCATTCTGTGATTCTATGAAGTTCAAATTTTAGAAATACATGCTTTTAGTTCTGGTGGTTCCTGTATCAATTTCAAGCCACCCTCAAAGTTCATGATTGAACCAAAGTGAACAGCTTGGAAGCAAACCTACCGACGCTCTTCCAGCCTGCTCTTCCATGGCATCACTGATCCTTGTAAAGTCCAGGACAGGTTAAAAACCTCCCAGACAGACAAGGATTTAATTTTCTGCCTACTTGGTGAGGTGCCTCACCAAATATTGGTAGAAAAATCCTTTTGCAGAGTAACTTTCCAGAATAATCATACTCTTTTATCTTTCTAATTACTTGCTTGTGTGTGTCAGCACAATATCCCATAGACAGAAATTTTCACTCCCTCTTATCTTTTCTTCCCCAGAAAGAAAGCTAGACTCTTGATCTCTGGCACAGGTTCTGCTATATCTCCATTCAGTTCTTTGCCAATGAATTCCTGTGTGACATAGGTTATGTTGCTTTGTTCAAGCAATAATCCACCAAGCTCCCAGTGGTTTCAATGCATCTGAGGAGTTTTAGGCTTTAACGTTTGTGTCTCATTTCCTTATTTGTGAAATACAGCTAACAATACTTCCCTTTGACTGCCCTTTACACAGCTTCTCCATCTAGAAAATAATCTCTTTGTGGTAGACACAGTCTCCTGTTATATGTTTGACGATGTCTAGCACAATAGGTCATTCGTCTTGGCTGGGAAGCCTCTGAGAGCTATTGCTGTCCAACAGCGGAAGTAGGGAGGAATGCCATTTGCACCTCTGGGTTTTCGTATATGAAAGTTGGAATTTTTCACCCAGAACTACAGCAGATCAAAACTCAAACAGTGTATTTCTTTTGAGGGGAGAAAAATCTGCACATATTTCATCCTGAGGTTTGTGGGTCTGGGCAAGGGGTTACATTTTTGAAAAATAAAACCTTAGGAAAAAATGGACTGTCCTCAACAAATAACAGTAATACTAGAAAGTGTAATAATTAATGAGACTGACGCTGAAATGGCTCATTCTTTTTTTTTTGTAATATAGGCCTGCAGTGTTACAAACTATCTCCAAAACCAGATCTTGCACGTTACAGTGAAATCTAACACTGCTCTGCAGCAGTTTGTCACAAATTCCTGTCTGCACACGCCCTGATATTTTGCACTGCTTGGTGAAAGCAATTCCCTCAAAGAGCAAAGGAAAAAGGAAATGAGCAGTGGGTCCCACAACTCATCTCAAGTTTCCTTTGGTGACTCTCTTCCATTTCTTTTTCATGAGGTCTTTGACAAGCAGCAGCAGTTATAAGATTTTCATTTCCTGGAACATTTCTTGCCAGGCTAAGAGCTAAGGGTTCTTTTTTTTTCCTTTTTTTTTTCCCCCCTTTTTTTTCCCTTTTAAGATAGATGTACAGCATGACTGCAGGAGAGATTCATTACCTACTTTTCCTAAATTGAATATTGAGTTTTGTGTACTTTCTGATATTCAGTAGGGAGTTCTTCCCATTAGAAATCTCCTTGGGCCAGTTTATGTCAGCCTTCCCGTGGCAGAACAGCAAGGCAAGGTATAGCTCAGGTTGAGGAGGAAATCCTATCATCGCTGAGTGTCAGTGAACAGGTTTCTGTACCTTCAGTAAGTAAATAAAATCCAAACTAAAGCAAAGAGATAGTCTCCTTTGTCAGTCATTTGCTGAAGGAAGTCCATGTGCCTTGCTCAATCAGGGCTAAGAAAACAAGTTTTAGGCAGTAGAACGTGTCAAAAATTGGGAGTTGTGGGAAAAGGTCACGTGAATCCACTCCATATTAGAGACAGTTAGGACAGTTAGACACCAAGACTAATCATTTTATGTAACACTGACTAACCCTCCTTGCCTTCAGTAGCATTTCATCACTTGTGAACCAAGGGGACGTCTGATGGAGACCACAGCATCCCAACAATTTGGCTGCACTGTTTAAGAACATCCCCCAACCAGAGCCCTCCATCAGGTCGCTGGTCGGCAGCAGTGACATTTCGGTAGACGTGTTTAATTACGTGGGTGAAGTAGGCCCATCATCAATAGTGCTGACATTTCGAAGAGCTATCACCTCAGGATAAGCCAGCTCTAAAACTAATCTCTTTTCTGTCCTTCTCCATCTGCCCTGACAAATAAGGCTGCATGAGTCAGATTTTTAAACAGAGGTAGTACCTAAAGAGAGGTGCAGAGCACAGAGAAGTCTATTTGAGGGCCCATAAGCAGCCAATTCCCTCTGCAACCCTTGGTGGCCTGAACATTTCTTTCAGAGCCTAACTTCAGCGGTGGTTCCCCAAATACCTTCAGAAATCACAAGGGAGAAAGAGGAAGGATGTTCCCATAGTGCAAAATGCTTGAATCTGCTTTAATTAGCTGGCAGACAGAAATTAACCCAAATAAATACAGTTACATTGGCCAGGAAGAGGTGCAAAAGCAGGTAAATTTTGCCTCGCTAGCCCGTGCGTGCCCTGGCTGGTAACGCCAGTTGGTGAGCAGCCCCACACAGCCAACGATGCAAAGCAGCGAGACTCATGCTCGGGCTTCTCCACTGCTGCGGACTCAAACCGGTGCCGTCAGCCGAAGCGAAAAGTCAAATCTCTAGCCTCTGAAGAATCAACAGATCTGCTGTTAGAAGTGAAAAACGGGAGGTGTCTTCAGGAAATAATGCAAAAGCAAAAAGAAGGCAAAGCAGCCTGCTAGGGATTTGCAGATGCTGGCTGCAGCCGTCTTCGCTTCAAACACACAGCGACTCAGATAGCAACGTTATATAGGGTGTAAGCAGGAGTCTGTCACTTCTCACTGGGTAATAGAAAACATTTAGTTGTCTATTTAACATTTTTACTCTTCTTTACTGTTGAGTTTTCATGGCATACAATATCTTAGAAAGGAAAGGGATTTCTTTGCCTCTCCTGCTTGAAAGCAGGAGCCAGAAGGAATTTGGGAGAGTCCTTTTACCCACAGGATCTCAGGGCCAGTGGGGCTCTGCTCACGGCTGTACCAGGAGTGAAAAGAGGGGCATGGAAAAGGGAGCACCAAAAAAGTTGTTTCTCACCCATAGTGCAAACAGGAGCAGGCCAGAGATGCTGCAGCCTGTGCCAGCAGAATGCATCCCTTCTGTGGGGTCCATAAATAACTGAGGATCTCCAGGCTACAGCAGGACCCTGACCACTCACTGACATGTCTTACAGCCTGCTGACTGGGGGAGACAAACTACCTGAAAGGAGGTTGTAGAGAGGTGGTGCTGGTCTCTTCTCCCAAGTGACAAGCGATAAGACAAGAGGAAATGGCCTCAAGTTTTGTCAGGGGAAGTTTAGACTGGATATTAGGAAAAATTTCTTCACTGAAAGGGTTGTCAGACACTGGAACAGGCTGCCCAGGGAGGTGGCTGAGTCACCATCCTGGAGGTATTTAAGACATGTGGATGAGGCACTTAGGGACATGGTTTAGTGGTGGACTTGGCAGCGTTAGGTTTACGGTTGGATGTGATGATCATAAAGGTCTTTTCCAACCTAAATTGTTCTATGATTCTATGATCTGAGAGATAGTGGAATAGAGCAGTCCACTGTTTTAAACAAAAAACCCAAAATCTCTTACATCATCTTCTGCCAAATGTTGCTCGAGACAGCAAGTAATTCTTTAATAACTAAAATAATTCCTTAATAATTGAAACAATTTGGCAAAAGCTATGCTTTTGGTTTAAAAATCCCCCTTCATTATGTTTATTTTATTCACTGTAGCAGACAGTTCCATTTAAGGGAATTGTCCTTCTCTGTTAAAAACTGTTCCCATAGGGTAAATCTTTTCAGGACTACACCCTGAAAGGTGAGGGCATATTTCCTGTTTATGACCATACAAAACCAAAAAGTCTCTTCTGTAGTGTTCCCAGGGCAGTTCTCCCAAGCTGAGCCTTTGCTAGTATGTTTTCCAAACAATTCAACCATACCAATTTGCTACAACGCAGGAATCGATTTTATTTGTTTTGGGGGAGATGAAGAAAGTTATTATGTTTAGCCACTGGACCTGACTCATGCTCACCTAAACAGCTCCTCGGCCCCTGTCCTCTGCCACTGACTCAGTGATCCCTGCAGGGAAGGCTGAGACCACCGCAGCCAGGCTGTGTGGAAACACGCTTTTGACAATGAATGTGCACTGCAGGCTTATGCAAGCACTCATATATCTCCTTAGGCCTAATGAAAATGCGTTCAGGATAACATTCCTACAGCCATTTGTTGTTCTTATATTGCTGCTGTCCACACTGACTTCATGCCAAGTTCTACCACCAGCTTTCAATTGCTTTTAAGTGTTCCTTTTGAATCTAAAAAGTTGGGTGGAAATAGCTACTAATTTTGACTCTTATAACACCCAGCTCCATGTTTAAGTACATTTCTAAACGCTTTTCATTATCACCCTTGTGGCCTGTCATGTCTTCATTTTTTTTTCAGAACCAGAACTGACTGGCTGAAGGATAAAAATTGCTGAAGGGCATTTTCTATCACACTTTAGGCAGCTGCACACAAAATTGATGGAAAATTAACTTTCCAAGGTGAGCTGAGTTTAATTTCTAATTTGCTGAAAAGGAGGAAATATTTAAGACACTTTGGCCTTGAAGAACTTGGAAGGATCTTGTAAGAGGACAAGAATTTTTCTGACAAATCTCATAGTAACAAACTTTCCTACAGCTTGTTCAGTGCATGATTAATGTTTTGATCCTCTTTGCAAAGTGAACAGAAATGTATGAACATCAACCCTTTTTAAAAATTACAAATTAGATACCAAAATTGTATTGGTGAGGACTTTTCATGCAGGATGATTTTGGTACAGTGTGTTTTGATTAGGTGAGATGTGCCCTGGGAAGCACCATCATTTGTTTAGATGGTGTTGACAGTGACAAGCTCAGCTAGTAAGGAGGGAAGGAAATTTGGAGAATCAGGTCCAAGGGAGCAGGAAGACATACTGGACTGGCTAAGTATAGCATAGCTTGGCAATTAGGTCTCTCAAGCTGCTGAGGATACTTCTTCACCTCTCTGCTCTTCCCCTGCTCTCCCAGCTCCTGATGTGTTGTCCTACAGAAGGACCTGGTCGTATCTAGTGTGCCAAGTTGGAGACCTAGCTGCTTTGTTTTCCGAGTGTCTCTTTAAGCCTTTAGAGAGGACTTCTGAATTTAGACCTCTCTAATGTTCCTGAGATCACATTATTTCTTTTTAACATTTTTGTTGCCTCATTGTTGATTTCCCTAATCACTCTCAGATCAATTCTCTTATTCTGTTTCAGTCACCTTGATTGACATTTCCTGCCTTCCCTCATTCTCTTGCATCTCTTCTTACCTTGATATAAAGTACACAAGTTGAGGATGGAAGTCTTTTTTTTTTTTTTCCCCATCTCCATATCTTGCTTTCTAATTTATCCCAGGCTACATCTAACAGATTGATAAGGAGTTGAACTACATCAAACCTTCATTAAGCAAAATGATGATCAGAGCAGTTGCTGTCTGGCAAGCATCAAACATCTTGTCTGTATTTATACTGTTCTACTCTAATTCTTTGCTGATAAATACAGTGCTGACTTCTTTGGGTATAAAGGTAGGTACTGTGTTCACACAGGACATCTGTCTTTATCTCATGGGCTCATGAGATATCATGAGCGTTTATCTCATGGATATTATGACTTCATCGTTAGCTCCTCTCATTCAATCTTTTATTTTGGGTCATGATGGGTTTTGCAAACCCAAACCGCTTGCCACTGACTGTTTTTTATTCTGGGTGACTTATGTTCTTGGTACATCCCTTAAATTTTAGGGCAACACAGTGTTTATCATAGTGACTAAATGATTTAAATCACTGTTGACACTGTCACGTTTATATCATTATAAATACCTTGGCTCCAAAGGATTCAGGCTGTGTGATGAACTCCAATAAATCTCTTCCTTAATATTGTCAGGACTTGAAATAGAAATGTCTGCAGTAAGGAAAAGACAGAATTGTTAAGGTGTCATACTTAGCTTTTTGAAATAAATGGTGAGTTTTTTAATCTTTGCCATCAGGAATGATAAATGTTTCTGCAGTTGCTTATTATAGTGCTGCACTGAAGCCCTGCCAGATTCTCTCTTCGGTGTGCAGAATTATTAGGGCAGGCCAATGAGGAGTATTTTGTATTTTGATGTACAGTGTTAAAATCCGTGGTAAATAAATCTGTTTGCCCTGCACTCAGTGTCCTGAGTCTCTGCAAGAGTAGGGGAAGGTTCTCATCGAAACCAAGACCACTTCATATTACGCTGACAGCGAAAAGTGTTCTTAAAGTAGGATTAAATTATATCTCAACTCCCTTTGAGTGGTGCTTTTTTTTTTATACTCTGAAACAGCTTAAGGTAGCCTCAGCGTAACTGAGGATCCCATTCAAAGAAATACTGTGCTGGTAAAAAGAAATACCGTTTTTCATTTTTGCTGTGGATGTTTGTGTCTTTCCATACATTGTTTTAGTGTTTGTGAAGGATTTTTAGTAGAAATCAATGAACATTAGTAACGATAAAGTAATATAAGAAGCTGCATTTCATAGAATCATTTTTATGGGCAAAATATCAATGTGTTGGCTTACAGGATTCACAACACAGGGCAGCACTAGGGAGGAAAGGAGCTATAAACCATTCAACCTCAATCGTCTCACATAATCTACACAGAAATCTAAAAGCAGACCACTGACAGCTTTAAAATGGAGCAAAATACCTTCAGCAGTCTCACAAAACCAAGGGGAAAGTCACATCTAAACCGAAACCTTAAAAAAGAGGAAATAAAGCACAAAAGAAGCTGGGGATCTGGTGGGTATTTTAATAGCAGGATAGAAAAGATGAGAGCTAGGCAGTACTTTACATCAGCTTAAGAAGACACATGAAATGGCACTGGCCCCCAGCCCCTGCCATGGGAGAGGGAGGTCCAGGGACCCGCAGCACCACCAGCGCCCATCTCCCCTTTGCACGGGGAGGGGTGGCCCTGGCTCCTTCAGCCCCGCAGACAGGCTTTCTCCCATGTTTCTCATCTTGCCGAAGCTTCCCTCTGTAAGGGAATTTGAGACACACGGCTCCCTGGGGCAAGCATCAAGTCTGCCATCTGCTTTTTTGTCTAAGAGAAGATATATTAGCCAGTGCTTGCTAAACCATGCATATAAACACCAGCTAGGACTCACAGAAAGTATGGGTCTCATAGCTCTTGCATATTGTTTGTGACTCTGAAAGGCTCATTTTCGCTTTCTGGTGCTCATAACCTGAAAGATATTTTGTAGTCAAAAATACCACCGTGGCAACCTGATCTGACCTTGTAAAGAACACAAGCCCAAGAGACTAATTAAGAGACATGTTTGAATTACTGTTTCTTGCAGGAGCGTGGTGCAAATCCTACGCCACACAGCCTGAAAATTCATTGCCTAAATGAGTTAAGAGTCAAAACTATGACTGGAATTTAAACACCTCGATTTTACCACCTATGTGCCAATAAGCACAACCCTGAAAGCTGACACAGGCATCGAGCCTTTTGCAAGAAATGTCTCTGTATATGAAGCCAGGTAACAGATGAAACAGTGGAAAGTTGTATTCTAGGGAATTTTGTACCAGCAAAATGTGCTAGAAAAGGCTTCTTCTATGGAAGTTCACCAAGCCCTTGACACCACAGGCAGCTTCCAGATTAATTCCTGCTTCCTTCAACAGTTCCCGCTTGCAACCTGGAGAAAATTCTGGCTTCCACCTTGGCTCACCCCTTACTCCGGCGGTATTTCCACAGCAGTTAGTGCAGACAGGTGCCGTACTCCTTAGCGTGAACAAGGTACATTAGTACCTTGCTATACTGTGAGAAAATATTTCATTACAAGCACATAAAATATTCTGCTAAATTGTTTCATTATGTAAAGTCTTTTAAGAAAAATATCCCAAACCGCCAAACAAGACTTTAAAATAAATGTGAAATGTAGCTTAAAAAAGAAAAAAGAGGAGGAGAGGGGAAATTAAATGTTACTGACTTTATTGAATGTCTCTATTCAAATATCTTGCATAAGCAGACATGTCACTTTAATCAGATAAAACCCACCAGGGAAGATGGTAATTATTTGTATTACTTCTTGACAGCTATAAAAAGCTAAAATGTTACTGTGCAAATTCTGTCTGAACTATTTAAACAATTGAAAAATGTGATTTAACAGCTAAAACAAACTTGATTCAGGCTGATCTCTCATTGACATGTGTGAGATGAACTAAGCTGGCTCTTTGTACAGGGAATAGAAATTAACTGCATGGTGCCCTCACCTAGCATGGGGAAAAACCTGATAACAAATAAACCCCTCAGAAGACCTTGTATTACCACAACGTAAATAGAAGGTGATGGCCATTTCTATACTGAGGCCTGCTGCCCTAAAACCTCAGCTGACAGGAACTAGGGTGGGGTTTTGCCTTGGAAATTCCCAGAGAGCTTTAGCAGCTGGGCAGCACCACCAGGACCGGTGGATGAGACTGCCTTGCACAGGCAGAGTACGTGAGGAAAGGCAGGAATGAGGTTTTGCAGTATTGTTAGCATTGTCAGGTCTACTCCAAGAAAATGCCATGTCAAGGACCAAGGCTTGAAGGCTGTAAAACTCCACACCAGGACTGGTGGTAGACCCAGGTTTGGGGGCCCTCAGGAGAGCCGTGGGTCTGGCTTGCTGGCGCACCCACCAAGCCAGCATGGGAGAGGCTTTGTAAACCAACTCCAGGTTTTCAACCATCAAGTGAGCTTCCAAGTCAGGGGGTTGGAAGGTTTAACCCAGTCCAGCCCTGGGGAAAGCCCTAAGCTAGCTATCACTCACAGGAAACCCTTGCATTTTTTCCTTAAGTACTAGCCTGCCCTACATCTTTGGTACTTGAGTTGAGAATTAGGACAATGCCAGGAAGTGCAGTGATTTCTGACAAAATGGCCAGCGTGGAAACGACACAGATGCTATTGTCAGAAATCTGTTTCTGCTGAAGGGTTGCAGTATTAGTAAAATACCATCACATAGATCGTATTAAGGACTTCCTCCCTCTTTCTACATGTTCACAGTTTTTGCTGTGCTCTTCCCTGCTTTGTCTTTATAACAATATAACCATAGAGAGCTATTTTCCAGTTCTGCTACTCCTAGATACCCTCACTTCAAAACCTCCAAAAACTAGGGATTGTCTTTAAAAAATCTAAGTATCTGAAAAATGAAATAAGAAATTAGTTGCTCTGCAGGCAGTGGGATTAATAAAGTCTGGCTCTCTAAAGATTTGTCTTATTTCCCTTTAAGATCTTTGCTTCCATCAATAATTTGGGTTCCTACATGTCCCTTACGTGATCACCATGGCACAAGGAAAGCCTGAAAACACTTGCTAGCTGGACAGCTGAGAGTAGGCGCTTTGCTACCTGGACCAGGGGCTCCATTTAAATTTCTATGGCAGACAGCCCATGTCTCTGTTTTCAGCCATTCCTTCATCCTCACTGGGGCTAGAAATCTATCTTTAACAAACATCAGAACTGTGATTCCTGTACTTCTAATGACTTCCTACTTGCTTCTACCTACTTCTAATGACTACAATATCAAAAGGGTCAAGAAATAACTGTAAAACTTAGAAATCCTGCATCTGAGCTCTCCTTTTTCAAGTAGAAGAAGGGTTAGTCAGAGCTGACACTCCAAGCATTCGCTCCTTCTTGCTGTCATGTCTTTGCTGTCATATTACAGAATCACAGAATCACAGAATCACTAAGGTTGGAAAAGACCTGTAAGATCATCAAGTCCAACCAAAAAAAAAAAAAAAAAAACAACCCACACCACACAACAACAACAAACCACAACACACCAAAAACCAACCCACCCAACACCACACAGCTCCATGAAGTCCATCTCCACCTGCAAGCAGCTCTGCCACTGCTGAACTGAGGGCCTAAAACTCAGTTCCTGTAACCCACACTCAGCAGCACCAAGAGAGTAGTTGTTGCAGGCAAGGGCCCTGTCCTCCCCACATCTCTATGTTAGGTGAAACATCAAGGTTTATTCACCTTTCTCATTATGTAGTGGTCTGGTGTAATTCACTGTAATTGCTTAGTCCTGAAAGGTGCTCACCAAAGGCGCAGAAGGAGCCATACAGAAGAAAAGACAATGAGGGCTGTTTCAAATTGATGTAAGCAGGTAGATTTTGTAGAGGCTCACAAAGAGAAAAAAGATCTTGGAGCTAACCTTATGCATCAGGCACTTACCAGAACAGAGGAAAGCCCACTGAAACACTGAGTTTGCCTGTGACTAACGGAGGCGTAGTGCTCTTGGAAGACCAGCAGCTTGACTAGGAGGTGCATCTGCTAGTAAATGCTCCTGGAGAAACCTACCTGGAGAAGTCTGGCAGGAGTTGAGGTTAGGACTACTGGAGCTGCTTGGCCTATCTGTGGAAAACTGAAGTGTTGGGTTTTTTTCCTCTCTGCTGGCAAATGTTATCTTTAAATATCTTTGAATTCCTGCTGACTGTCAGCCTGGTGCATCAGGGACAGATTCTGTGTTAAGTTCCATCAGTGCAGTGCAATGAAGCTGGCCCACTTTGGAAGTTTTCTTTTCATCATTTTTTTCATTTTGCAGCCTCCAGCCAGATGTTTGCAACTCTGACATCTTCCTACCAAACCTCCACCACCTTCATGTGTATTAGATCTGTGCTTTTTGATGTGCTATCTATTTCCTGTAAATGTTCCAGTACGTTTGCTCCTTCTAATGACTTGCTTTTCTCCTTTGAACAACTTCTTCCTCATGTTGATTTCCTGCAGTACTTATCATTTATTGATGGATAGTTAATCATCACCAGGCAATAGATCTTGCTCAACTCCCTGAAAGCAGCAGCTGACATTTCACGCGCCTCACTACCAATGATCTTTCACAGTCACAGATATTCTTTCCAGCAGATAATACATGAACCTGCATTTAATCACACCGAATGAGTCGAGGATTCTTCCTTGTCTTTGCTTAAATCTCTGCCTATCTGCAAAAAGTCCTGATCAGTTTCCAGGCTTGTCTCTGTTTATCGAGTGATTGATTGCAGGCACCAGCTCTCCTCTACCAACAAAGCATTTTACCATACCATCAAATTACTGATCACAGTTTAGTTTTTCTGGGTGGTTACAACTACTCATCAAAATTATCTATTGGCCCTGCCTGGAGGCATAAACATCAAATCCTCTTGCTCTTCTCCTCTAATGTTCTCACTTTTAATATATTGCACTGCTGTCTCTTCTTCATGTGGAAATCCATGCTGAGTGTCGACCCCAGACTCTGCACTCAGCCCAAGCAAAATGTGCTGTAGCAATTGGAGGCTGGGGAGGCAGCGGGCAATCTCAGGGTCTCTTTAAGACCACCAATGCAGCCCTGCAGCTGTGGGGCATGTTTTCTGCCTCCGCTCCCTGCCTGCAAAACCCAGGCCACCCCTTCCATGCCTACATGGTGTTTTCCAGGAGATCCGCATTTACCCAGATTTCCTCACTGGGCGGCATCCCTCCAAAGGTCTGGGGGGGTTGCCCTGACCCTCACTGTGAAGCAGAGCCTCTGACACACCAGTAAGAGAGAGATGGCTCTCTTCAGCCTGGCTATCTCCTGTGCATAAAAGCACAGATAAATTTGAGCCACCCCCCTCTGCCAGAACCACAGTTGGTGAAGCAGAGTTTGCTTCTTAGTTGAGACAGATGCATGTGCGTGCAGACAACCATACCTAACCCCTCTGCCCATGCCACACAGGCACACACAAGTCATATACCATGAAGCTATCTTTGCTGCTGCTAAGACTTATTTGGATCAATTGTCTTTCTTTCCTTCAGCAGAGGACTTGCTCTGCTATCAAAATGCGGGGTAAGATGTCAAAGTGATAGATTCCAAAATGGTAGAAGTTGAACACCTTCCAAAGCTGGACACAAGCTACTATCAAAATGTATTTTACAGTTAAAGATGATTATCGTCAATTTATGGATCCTACTGTGAGCATGTGAAACGAGATAGGACTATTGATGCTGATGCCTGCTTTCTCATAAAGTTGTGTCCAAGTTTGGCTGCCGTTCCACAGTCGCTGCATGTGATGGAAGAGCTTATCAAACCAAATCTGAGGTCATCAGGAGAAATGCTATTGCTCTGATACCAGCTGGGACAGTCATTGTGGTTTTAAAACACAGTGAGAGTTCCCTGAGCAAATCAAGTGATAACAAATGGGACATTACTCATAGTTTTCCACTTGGCAATTGAACTGGTGCTTCATACACTGTATATTTGATTCATTCGTCTTTGCTGGTGTCCTGGCTAAATTCAGAGCACAGGACATTTTTTTTAGATAAGAATTTGTCCTATGACTTTGCAGCACTGTTTCCTTCCAATGCAAGATTGATCTTACCAGGGGAAGTATACATATTGCTTCACATTGATAACCCTGGGCCTATTGCACTGAGAAAGCGGTGGTTGATGTACAAAACTTCTGGCTCTTAATGAATGAGAAAAGCCTGGTTAATCCTAAGAAGTTGTTATTTAAACTTAATGATTTAGATTTTGTTTTTAAACTTGTCTCTCTAGTTCTTTCTTTGTTACAGCATTGATACGGGACAGCTACTTCACTTGGCATTACAGATCTCTCACCTGGACTCTCCACAGCTCAGCGTTTTATGTATGCATTTGTACTTCTGGCAGCTAGGTGTGGAACACTACCAGATGAGGCTAGTCCTATATTTTGCTCTTACCACAGGTGAATGTGACTATCAAGTCACACATTAAGTTTTTACCCCTCAACAAATGGCCTCAGCCTGCTCCCATTGAACTTGGAGGGAGATTTGCCTTCTGCTGGATCAAAAGGCTTTGCTTAGAATAGCACCAGGGCTGGCCTCTAACTTATTAAAGCTCCATCCAGCTACGGCAATGTACCTCTCCCAGATTTGGGGATATCCTTCACATCTTTGTTGCCAGTTCTCCCCCCTCACTCAATTAAAGTGTTCATTATATATTTCACACCTTAGGTTTCATGCACGAGCAGATGTTAAGGAGATTGATTCAAGCTTTTACTCTCTGTTTCATCTTTAACCCAGCTCTCTCCTTTGATCTGTATATCCATGCAGAACCCGGATCTTTCTGGTTTTATCTGTTCATCTTTGTACCTAACCCGTCCCCCTTTCCCCCTCTGTCAGTGCTTTTGTCCAAACCTTCACCCTGATTATCAGAGCCACCTTCTCCTTTGACTTGTACAGCAACAACCCAGACTCCCGGACATTCACTTAACACACTGTTAAGATTGTCCTAGGGCTCACTCCTGGGACGATGTTGTCCCTGCCTTGGTTCCCATTCTTCAAACACCATCATCAAGGAGGAACCTTAAAAGGCTGCCCAACTTCATTCTGCCATGTTCGATTGTGCCAGTCCACACCTACCCTGAGCCACATTGCTCTGCCGCCTTCAGTGACTTCAGTCCCTCATCTATGCCCACCATTGGTATCTTAACGTTTTATCTCCTACCTCCCCTGCTGTTCTCAGTCAGCACCTACCGTTGCCACCTCATGTCCTTCAGCTCCCTCTTAAAAACACATGTACTTTAACGGGCAGCAAAAAACATTACTTTTCTACCAGAAAGGTGCTTTGAAGGGCTTTCAAGCTGTAGACAGAGAGCATTGACCTCCCCTCGCCAGCCAGTCGTACGCCGGGTTCTGCCACAGCCAGTGGGGAGGGGTGTTGATTTCTTGTTGAAAAAGTCTCTTTTAGGCACCTGTCAGAGAACGGTGGGATGAATTATCGTCCATAGCATTGCCTGTTGATTGTGATGGTTACAACTAACTTAAGCTAAACACTTAGCTTTCAGAGGTCTGAAACCCCAGCTCATCTTCGATCTACTGCCTTGCCGACGTGCTCTACACACCCATACTGGTTTTTAGAGGCCATCCCCGGAGTGAGCACCGCCACTCACCTTTCTTTTCATGCCTGCTGGGATCAGGGGTGTCAGCAGGAGGAGAGCCACAGACTGCTTGCCTGTGTCTGTGTGCCTGTGAACGGGGAGTGAGGTCCTGGAGCAGCCCCCGTCTGTGAGCTTGGTGAAAGCAGGACCCTTGGCACCTGGCAATTAGCACTGGATAAACAAGCAGGGTCATTCTACCCTTTGCTCAAAAACCCATGCCCTAAATCCCACACCAGCGAGGGGAAATTATCTTCTGTAGGACAGCAGAGAAAACCGTGCTCTCCTTTCCCACATACATGAGGATAACCGCAGAAGTAAGGGGAGCGAAGGAGGAACTGTGACTTTCCGATATACAGCTGTTCCTCTGGGTCACTCCGCCTGACCCGGAATAGATAAACGGAGCAGATTGCACAACGGCGGTGTAACCTACAGGGTACATACATCTGACTCCACATCACTGCATCTTGTCAATGGTGAATTTAAAGTGAGTGCGATTTACTGGTTTTCCCTTAAGATTGAAAGGAGCTGACCTCACTGGTCAAGGAAGGGAAGCAAAATTAGTTCATGCCGTAGTTCCAGATGAAGGGATAAAAATAACTTGAGAGGGGCTTTTCATTAATTCCACTACAACATTTTATACATATTATGCTTTTTTTTTCCCCAAACCAAGGGATAATTCTCTAGTCAGAGAAAGAAAACTCTTGCAAAAAAACCGGAAAAGATCACTCATGAAAAACAGTTCTGAGGCTTTAGAAGAAAACAACTTCACACCCTGTCCTGCAATAAGCAACAGGGAGACCACAAAGTTGGTAGAGAGGATTTCTTCTGTCATGCATTCGGTCAGTCAGAGCACGTGTAGTTTCACTTGTGACCAAAAGATTTCTGGACAAAACCAAACTCTTGGGTTTGACTGGAATTTTTAATGGACAACAAATAATAGGGTTTTATAATAAACTAAATATATATATTTATTTTTCTCTGAAATCCAGACTAAATCCCATCTGAAGGCTTGTAATTTATTTTACAGGGGAAATGAATCACAAAAAGTAAGCTCATGCATAGAATATGATATTTGCAAAGAACACGAAAGCTACAGTCCTTATCTAGCTAAACAGTTAAAGATGTGTTTAAATGCCACGTGGAATGGGGACCTCTGTAAGGCTCAGCATAGACATGGAAGTTTTTTGCCCACTTTCAAAATTTTAGATAGAGCTTTCTCATGAGACAATTTTGAAGTTTTAAAAACTGTGGGTTTTTTGTCATTCAGCACCAGGTGCAGATGATGCACAGGTTTCCTGCATGCTCTGTAGGAGACAGTCTCACTGCAGTAACCTTTGTGGCAGAACAGGGCACTCGTGCTCCAGGCCATTTGCACCAGTGTGATTTTTTTTTCTTTTAATCACTGAAATAGAAAAAAACCCCTTCACTTAAAAAAATAAGGCAGTGAAAATTGGAAGTGTTTCACAGTTACTGAGCTATCAACTTCTTCTCTCTGCAGATCTCTGTGATCTGCAGATCACATTTTCTGAGTTTCTTCACCCACTCAGAGTCTTTCCAGCTATTCTGCACCTTTGAACTATCACCTAATGAATACATAATACATTGTCTTCCTTAAAAGTAGCAAGTGTATATAAACAAAATAACAATGAACGGATGCCTTTAAAATACAGTTCCAGTTTTCCATCTATTCTGACATAAAGCATCTGTCAGTCTTAAGCATTTCCTATTTCCAGGAATAATTTTAACGTTGAACTCATGACAGTGTAACTCTCAGTGTGTATCACAGAGCCCTATTCTTATCCTCAGATGTGAAATCGTTTGTAGACTTGTGGGATCCTGTTTCAGCAATTTCAGACAGTTTGACTTGCTAGGCGCTCCTTGCCCAGCTCCACTTTTCTTATTTCTTTCATGGATATCACAGTCACCACTTTTTTCACTGTCCAAAGCACTTGTGTGGGTGCCTCTAGGTACATGGTTGTCCGAGTAATTTTTAAGTTAAATTCAGTTCTTTTGGATAGACAATGCTTTTCAATGGTGCGCACTGTTCCCAGTAATACAAAACCGAGGTTTGAGAAGTGGGGAAAAGCTCGCTAGGGATATGTCCTCGTTAGGTTTTGAAGTTTGGGGAAAAATGTTTGCTTTTATGCCGTTCCTCACTTCATGTGATTGTGCCACACCAAGGCGGGCACCATGCACATTTTCACCTCATAATCACCATCCTGAAGAATTGCCATCACGCTCATTGAAAGATGAGAGCCATATGTAAGATCTATCGGACAAACCATCACCGTGACTGATAAGCTGATCTTGCCTGCCCATTTTTTTCACTGTGCTTTTATCACACTTTCTGCTACAGGAAAAGAGCTGTTTCAATAATAAATCAGAACAAATAAAACTCTTCAGCCATGAAAACCAGACTGGACCCTTGTGCTAAAATTTACTAGGGATGATTTAGGTGTAACAGAATTCAGTCTTGTACTGACGCAGGACACATGGATAAGACAATCCAGTATAGATCCCTTCAAACAAACCGAGACCAAGATTTATGTGTTGAGTTTTGAGGGCTCCTGTCTTGAGATATTGAAGGATGATCCCCTTCACAGTTTAGAAATTACTTCTTTACATGACAGCAAGAGCTGTCCCTGAAATTTCAATCTTCATTCCAAAAATTGCCCTTTCCAAATGTGTACAGCACACCAGAGAAAGTTATGAATTTATTTGAAATCCAAGTTGCAGATGAAAAAACAAGATCCTGTCTGCTCACAGCTCTTAAAGAGAGCGTGATACACTTTTTCAGAGGTAGACAGTTATCCTCAATGTCCTGGCTAAATAAGTAATTATATTCTGTCCACCTGGCTTCCCTGTGGGGCTTCGAATTAAAACAATACTTAATCTCCTCCAAGTTGTGAGGCAGTATGCCTGAGTCCCAGCCAGGAGACTTTACATTTCTGCAGTAGATAAACTAATTACCATTATCCCCAGTGCCTGCATAATCTGAAGTAAAAATATCTCTGCTTCTCCTGTGTCTGCACCTTCTGGATCCCAAAAGGAAACAATATTTCTTAACTTGAAAAAAGTCTTTCAAGTCCTATCACACGGATATTCTTCTCTTTCACTTTTCCCTCACTCCTAGTTTTCAGGCAGAGCTTTCTAACTATTTTATTATTTATTTGAAGTAGAAAGACTTTTTTAAAGCCTGAGCGCTGGCAGAATGGCTTTCTCTATGTTCCCTTGATTGCCTCCATCATACAACAGCTGTGCCAACACGGGCTGCAGCCACCCTCGTACCTCCCTGGGGCTCTCGGTGAGGAGCAGGGTGTGAGAAGGTACCTGTGGCTGCTGATTTCACAGCAAGCGTGTGACCTTCTCCAGCAACGCAAACGTGAGGTGAAGGTTGATGTTAGCTCAGTGCAGCTGTGGACCAAATGTTCGTGTTTTAAAAGGGCTAATTGCTTACAAAACTCAGGCACGATCTGAAGAAAATGCCTTTGTTTTGTTTCAGGATCACATGGAGAGGGTCAGGAGCGTGACTTGATCGCCAGAAGTGTGCCTTCTCCCTTGCAGGAGTTAATGTCCCTCCATATCACAGCTGTAGCATCAGTTACCCTTCCTCTGGTCTGTACACTCTCAGGAATAGCCTTACATTTATGCTACCCAAGCCTAATGGCCTAATTGCATAATTCCCCTCCTCTTAAATGACGATCCAATTACAACTTTCCATGTATGCCAACTGCTCTTCCCCCTTGGCAAGTTTGGCGTTTTCCCTTTGAGGATCGGCAACCAGTAGTAGGTATACAGTGGCCAGCCAAAATTATTGAAACAACAGTATTTATTATTCATACAGCAGCAGGAACACAACGCTAAAGAAAAAACAAGTTCAAAGTAGCAGCAGTTTACATGCAAGTCTAACTCAGCCAAAGCCTAGACATGAGTGATGGCAACCGAGAAAGGCCCATCTTAAGCAGCTACCTCAGGGTGCCTCCGACTCTGTCTCCAACGTTCAGAGGGATTGAAATGCTCCAAGTAACTCTTGACAATAGGACTCAGACATATCCAAATCACCAAGAACTATTCTACCCGACTGCAAGCCAGACTAATGATTTATGCCTTTAACAAAGGCACAGAGTGTGTGCACACATAGGTACCCTCCCACTACTTGTTCTGCCTGACCAAAGTTAAAATAAAGTTTAAAAAACTTTGTCCTCTTTTAATTAGTGATTTCATACATGATTTGGTCGTTCCAGGCTGAAGTTTTCTCCTTCAAAACAGGCTAACCTCCAGAGCTCTGATTCTGTTGTCCTCACTTCTTCCATTTTAACAGAAAATAGATTTTTGTCCCCATAAATAATGCAGTTTTGTCCCAGAAGACGCTGCTTTGACACTGTGTTGAGAAAAACTTCCCTCTGTAGTTTGTGAGACTGTTAGCAACCACTGACTGTGGCACTGCACTGCCAGGAAAAGAGCTGTCTTTCTGTCAGTCATTTTTCTGCTGTCCTAGTGCCTCAGAGTTAGCACAGTTTTTTCCCCTGCTATTGCAAATTGTTGAACCTTAAAAAAATTAATTGTTTATACACTAGTGATCACTTCCATAGATGGGGCCTAAGGCAAAACACACAGATGAAATACTATGCATCTTCTGACATTTTCTGGCGAATGCCATCCATTAAATTACAAATAAAATCACCAGGACCAGCTGCTCATATTATCCGTGCCCTTCCAATCAGACCAGCTATTAAAGTCTCCTTACTCAAAAGTTTTCTCACTTCAGACAGAATCCCTGCAGAGCAGAGATACCCAACAATATTAACAATTTATTCCATGACTGTTATATGCAATATATATTATATACCTACGTGTATATATACACACACACACACCAAGGTATATAATATAAATGTATATTATATAGTATAATTATTACAAACACCATCTAATATACAATAACTATGTGTTATTATATATTATAATTATTATATATAGGTACAGAATATATATTGTATACAAGTATATGTTATATATATAATATATATTATATACCTGTATGTTTGTATTCCTCCTTTTTGCTGCTCAACCACCGCTACATTTGTGTTCACTGGGCTTTGTTTTCCAGGCACTCACCTTAGAAGATGATGTAGAAACATCTGCAAATGCAAAAGTGGTACAGGCTCAAGCAGTACCTCGATACGCTACAGCGATCCTCTCAGCTCTCGAACTCAGATGTAGGATGGGTGCAGGTCTGGGTGAAGGAAGCACCTCTGTTGCCACTGGAAAAGAAAGTAAAGAACCGTGGGCATCAGGATTCAGGGAATGCAAGTAGAATAACTTCAAACTCCAGTAGACTTTAGTGTCTGAAATTTCTGCTCATTTGTAATGAAATAGTTCTCCTGAAGAATAATACAAACTACCAGTGGGGAAAACTAGATCTGATACCTGACCTGTCAGCATTGAACAAGAATTGATGCTTAGCGAAGGAAATAAAGTATCTCAGCTAGATCAATACAGAATAGGACAAAATCTTAACCTAGACATCCTACCCTGCCAGGAGCTAGCCTAACACCTCAAAATACAAGATTTAATTCATCACCTTGCATAATATTGGACCCATAATGCATAGTAAGGGATCTAAGTCTTTTAGATACTATTTTTTTCCTAAATCCATATATTATTCATCAATACTGCTGGTATGAAGGTTCACTGGAAGAGATGGATTCCATGTGAAGGAAAAATGTCATGTTTTTTCTGTAGCAGTGAGCTGCATTCCTATCTCACTGCTCCCCACTAAAATAATATTCACTGAAACCCTGAGCATAAAGGTCTTTATGAAATGTTTATTGAGAAAGAACATATCCTGCCTGTAATTTCTAAAGCAAAATGAGTAGGCTGGCTTAAAGCATTTTGAAAATAAGTATGAAAAGTTAACCTCTATGCCACATCTGAGCCGTTGCTGTGTTATTCCAGTTGAGATAATTTACAAAACAAGTATTTGCAATGGGAGACTGCAGCATGATATTAACTTATGTGAATGCATTATAATAGTCAAGTATTTAATCACTTTTCAATTCTTGTAAAACAAAGAACATTTTCCAGCATTGTCTGAACTGCGCTCGCCGTAGTCAATGGGTGTTCAACTCCTTTACATGAGAGAATTGAGTTCACCACCCTGCATAATGAAGGCCTACTGTATTTTAGACTGTAACTCAGCAGGTGATTGAATATTATCTGCTTCACAGAAAAATACAAGTAAAATGAGCTCTTCAGCTGTAAATAATTCGGTCATAAAAGAGAAAGATAATGTATTTCTTAGGTAACAGTCTCAGTTCTGCTGCATGGTGCACTGATTCCCCCTAGACAGTTCTGGATTTCATATCATCAGCCACCCCAAAAAGGGAATGTTAGTGAGGATTTTTGTGAAAAGTCTCTTAACTAAACTGAGCATGGAAATTCACGTGAAGAGTTTGGTGCAGAACATGGCTTGACTGCATTTTCTTCTCCCAAGCACAATGGGAAGAAAGGGTGTACTGGAATAATCTTCTTTGTCATCTAGAAATAGCTCTTCCTTCTTTCTCTCCCCCACCTCCCAAAGTTAATCCGCATGGTTTGACAGCCCTGCAAATGCTCTCACAGGCTTTAGTAGACTTTGGTTTATATTTATAATGCAAAATTACGGTTTTAGATTATGTTCTGTTCTTAAAATATCCATAATATAAAAAAGCACTGGACAACAAAGTAATCAACTAATCCCTTTATCCAAAGCTGTTCAGATTAATCATTAAAACACCATGAGGTTCTGACAGATGCCACCATGACAGATTTCTTTCCCCCCATGTTGTTTTCATTGCCACAGATTTTTTGATTTGGGTCATAATTGCATTTGGGCTTTCAATGGCACGTAGTCAAACTACCTCATTTTGAATGTTAATTTCCTGAAAATAATTGAAAACCAATCCATATTTTTAATCTGTGGCAGGTGCTTGGCTACGACAGCCTCCTTTTGTTGTTGTTACCATTGACATACAATATGTGATCCAGGAAAATGTCTGGTTCCCATGGCTATCTGCCCAACACTGGCTTCGTTAAATAACTCGTTTCACCTAGCCAGATTTTGAACGTTTGCAATCATTTACTTGTAATGCCGCTTATTGCCTGCCACCATTTCGTAAGGCAGCTCTTTGGCATTTTCAGCCTCCCCTTGTTACCACTGGGTCTGTAGACAACCCATCCCGTGGTGTATTGTATCCTGATGAGGTTTCTCCAAAACCTTTCATAGAGCCTGTCGAATAGCATGGGCAATCTCTGTGCTGCCATGTGCCTGAAGCACCACCATAACACAGCTTAGGCTTGAACTGTCATAGTAGTAGTGGCAGAATAAACCAGATAAGGAGACGGCATTTTGATCAGCGGAGCCATAGCAAATTCATCCATTCGTGAAAATACCATGTCTTTTTAATATATATCTGCACGAATATTTATGCTAATTTGCTTTCCTCCTTTACAGTTCAAGTTATTCCCATATTACACAGGGTGAGGCAAGGTTTGCGGGAAGAAGTAATGGTTTTTATGAACCCAAGATAGTTTCTCAGAAAAACCAAACAAGCCTTCCTGTATAACAGGCCCTTCTTCAGGTCCGAAGCCGAGATGTTCATACAAAGCGATTTTCAAATATGGCCACAAGAACTTAGCCTTCAAGAGTGACACATAATATTTAACTCCTCTACAACCAGCCAGACTACTAGATAAAACATGGTGGCCCTTCTCATGAAATATCACGATATAAAATAGAATAAGTCTGCATAGAAAATGCTGTGTATGTATGTCTACACAGCATACAGCTGTCCCAGGCAGAGGTAATGGTTCTGGTTTAGAAAGCAGCTTTTCCATAGTATATTGACAACTTTTCTGCAGCAAGCCTGAGTCTCTGTACCACTGAGTAGTACAGATGTGCCCCATGGAGTCCAATGTAGCTTCATCCTGGCTTAAAGTTTGGTGTGTAGTTAAATGCTTTCCCAGGCTATTTAAAACACTTTAACTGCACCCTACCCGTTAAAAGCAGACCACAATAATCCTGGAGATGGGAAAAGACACTGTTTAATAACACTTTAAAACCCTTTTAAAAACACTCTATCTGTCTGTTAGAAATTTTGAAATTATTGCTGTCAGCCTGTTTCTCACAGGTGAGGAGTGAAAATGCTTTTGCTTAGCACCTTTCTCTTCTTTTTCTGGCCCACCTCCAGTCCCATCTCCCCAGGAGCTCTTACTCATTGCTAATAGGCAGCTGCAATTAAAGTCCTTTAAAACAACCTGCTTTCATACCAGTTGACTGCAAGCTCTACAGCACTGTCACAACCTTTCATTTTTTTTCCTAAGGACATGCGATTTTTCCAACAGTTTGAATATATTTGATCTCTTCAGTTTTTAAAGGGCCATCAGGAAGACTGATTGTTCCCAGCTAATTGCAGGGAGAGAAAGGAGGAAGGGAAGCTGGTTGTTAATAATAGAAAAATGCCCTGACTTCAGTCATGATAATGCAGGAGGTCTGATGTCTGATTTGGTAAATTTGATCCTGTACCAAGAGACTGTACAAACTGAGTGCGTCCAACTCGGGCAAGACTATATCAGCGAAGTCTTGGTCTTCAGTTCTCAGATCCAGTTCTCGGAGTATGCTCAAGCTTTCCCCAGAGCGGGTGTCACCCCTGTTGGAGACAACTTTTGAGAGCACAGACCCTCCTCTGGGTACGTCCAGACCATAGCTCTGCTAGAAGCCACAGAATGGCCACCGGTTTTACCTGGGACTGGGCTTTCCCCTCGAAGGGTGACAGCCTCCTGTGCCTTCTCTGCTTCTTCTTTTAGAACAAGGGACACTCTCCGGGAGGGGTTGCTGCATTCCCTTTGGGGAAGGGACAGACAGGACTTTCTATTCAAAGCCAACAGGATGGTCTAAGAGTCAGAACAGAGGATTTCTTTGCCGTACTTTCAGGTCTGTCATCCAAAGCAGAAGAGTGAAAAGGACTGTTTAAGAGGTGTAAGATGAAGCGGCTGCCTCTCTTCTTCCACCTCTGCTTTGCCAGGTATGTGAAGCAGCTTCTCTGACCAGGTGAGGTTGTGTTTAAAGGCAAGAAATTCCAAGCAGGAGAACACCTTGAGCCACGTGTTGTGTCCACGCTGCACGCTTGCCTCCCCTCCCACTCCCAGGGGCCATCACAGAAGCCCACATCTTCTTGAACTGATTCTTGAGCTGAAACAAAAGAGGTGCTGGTATCTATTTAACGTGCAAATATTCATGTGTAATAGTGACAGGAGTATTGTAAGTGACCTGATCGGCAAGGTGAAGTTACTGTCCAACAAAGGTAGGTTATTGCTTTCCTGTTTGAATGTACTGAACTGACTTAGGGAAGAGGTGTGGGAAAGGTGGACAAGGACCACACCATAAATCCTGATGAGCTGCTGGAAGCACGCGCTCATGAGGCAATGTGTGAACTGTTAGCTTAGAGGAATCTGCAGAACCAGCAAGGAAGACAAAAGCTTTTCTCAGAAACTGGCATTTGGAGGTAAAAAAGAGCCAGGGAGCTTCTGAAGGGAACTTTCCGTAAAATGCCATGGCACAAATGATTTGAGTTCATGGTACCAACCTTGTCAGCACAACTGCAGGGCTGAGAGGCAGCTTAGCCCACTCAGGAGCCCCCTGCTATCTGATTAAAACACAAATCAGAATAAAACTCCTATCTGATAACGAATCTTGCATATTATCTAGATTATAAATACAATACATTTGTTCTGTAGTTTTAAGATCTATAGGCTGGGAGGCTGTGGACCAACCTTTGGCCAGCCAGTAAAAGAAGGATTTCCTTCTCTAGGCTTGGGAGACCTGTCGAAGACTATGGTCTGGTCAGGACTATCGTGGGAGGACCAACAATGCAAAAACCTGGAGAGAGGCAGCATTGACTTCTGTAGAGGCGCTGTCTTGCAGCCTTGCTGTGCTGTCTATTGGAGACTTCTAAATTACACACTAAGGATAAAACAAATAAGAGGAAGGAGGAAAGCAGATCTGGAAAAATACATATTATCTAGGCTCTTTCATTTGCCACTTGGAGATCCTGAAAATTGGATCTTGCTGCTTTTTTTTTTTTAAGGCTTCTTTAGAGCGTAAGAGTTTTTCTTAAGCAAAGAATATGATTTTCCACTGGGCTATATCATTGTTAAGCTGCTAAAAGGTATAGCTCTAGCTAAGCAAGGCCTTGGGGTAGATTTTCTTTTGTGCTGGGCTTATTGGAAGATTTTATAATGATTTTATTTTAAAGGAACTGTCTGTGTGTCTGAGCATGTGAGAGGAGGGAGGCTGGCAAGCTCCTCTGCAGTTCTGAGCTTGGCAAAATGTGTGATCTGCAGATGTTCGTCTTCTATCTCTTGCAGCATCTTAATGATGTGGCTCACTGAGCTCTGCCACTTGCCCCTGAATTTTCCTCTCATGCTTCCCCTCAGCTTATTTTCACCTCATTCAATAACTATTAGCATAATGCTGCTGTTAGAAGCCAGTAGGGGCTCGTTGCTGCTCTCCTACAGCCGATCTCTACCCTGATACACTCACCTGTCTGTGTAAATTGAGCTAGTAAAGAGAAGGCAGTTTCTGGGACACAAAGATTTTAACAGCCAGATTTGTGCCTGTGTAAATCAGCATCACTCTGTGCTATGGACTTTTTCCAGCAGTGACTGGTTTAGCCCAGGTGAAGAGGTGTTGGGCGGGAGATTAGAAAACCTCAAGGCAATTATTCTTTGTTTCCTTTTGCCTTTCCTTGCAGCATCTCCAGAGCTGTCATCCACTCAAGCATCTGGGCGCAGACCTACCACAAAAAGACAACCTTGTCCAGCTGTGCCTAGTTTTCTTCAGAGCTACAGACTCAGCTCTGGCTCCCAGGAGTGGCTCTTCTCATACTTGCCAAGTAGCCTTGACCCTTGAGGGGCTGTGCTGGGCCATGATGACAGTTTCATGTGACCCTGATATTAAATGCTTTTGGAGCACTAGTTATTTAAACCTAACACTTGAGCCCCAGTTCAGCAGATGACAAATGCACATGATTCATGAGGATTCAGTAAGGATGCAGCAAAGCCCATGTTAAGGTGTTTCTTTTGCTTTTAATTCCGGCTTTAGTGAGCCAAAAGATCTTGCACAAAAAAAAGGAAAAACAAAGGAAACACCCATGTTAGCTTCAGCAGAGTTCAAATTCTAGGTTTTGCTCTTTTGGGCCATGACGCTGCGAGTTACAGTGACTGGGACTATGGACAGTTATTAAATGGTTGTCACAGGCAGATGATGTTCTGGTACAAGCAAGTGATACGGCATCACATTCCAGAGCCAACCGTGTTACGTTAGCGAGGACAGTGGGCCAAATTCATCCGCTGTGCAATTCATGGCCTTTCTGTCTCCAAATTTTCCATTTATTTTTCATATCTGCCAAGAGGGTAGTTTAGAGAACATTACACTGTCATAACATTGTATTCCACAGGCAATATTCCTTAATTGTAGTAATAATACATAATCAGCCATATATGTATGCATTAATGTATTAGCTGCATAGCTTCAGCACTAACTTCTGTTACACCCAACAACAGTGATGCTTGGCTGCCTCATTACCTGAGCTTCAGGATATTAATTTCTTTCTGTTACATGCTTGGGGTATATGTTATTTTTATAATAGGAGCCAATGACGTGTCTGTCAGAAAGCCATGGGGTTTTATTGTGGAGTCTGTAATTTCTGTACAATGAGATTTTTAGAGGATCGAACAGTACTGCGTTGCAGCGCATTGCTGGGCTGGCAAAGGGTGAACTCCTGGCACACTCATCAACACAGAGGAGGTTAGGGACCCCTAAAACTACCACTGCCTCTGCCTCTAGCTGCGTGTGCTCAGGCTGTCCGAGAATAAGCCCTTGCTTTCAGGATGGCCAGAATCTGCTGAAGATTTTGCTGTGACATCTTTTCATGAGGGCACTTGCTGGACCCGTGGGAGCTGGCATTGCTCCCTGAGCAGAGGGGAGCAGCTATTGAGTGGGAAGGAAGGACACAAAGAAGAGTCAGAAAATGGGGTTTTTTTGATAAAACCATTTGTCCGCAGTAATGGTTAGGCAACAATTAAAAGCCAAGGGAGGGAGCTTCTCAGCTGGCCTGGGGCAGGACAGCTTCAGCTGGTCCCAGCTACTGACTGGAGTGTGTGTGATTTAATGCAGTTGTCCATGTCCCACTGTTCCTTTACTGTCCCCCACCCAGATTTGGGCTTTTGAGCATAGGCCTACAGGAGCTAAACCACACGCCACAGTCCCACCTATTAGAGTTACAAACTTGGCTCTGAAGCCACTGTGAGCCAGCTGAAGAAAGGCCAGTGGGGTCTATGAAGGGTAAAAAAATGGTACAAAGGAAAGCATGCTATGATGTGCACTTGTGCTAGAAGGGTACAACACCAGGGGAGGTAACAATGATGCTAGAGGAAAATAAATCAGACAACAGAGAAGACCAACAACTTTTGTCTGTCTCTGCAAAAGCCCTGAATGATATCTGCTGAATGACGGTGCGACTCAATTTGCAACGTCCTATTTTTAATTGAAACAAAGAGCTACAAATGACATGCAGAATAAATGGATGGCTTTTTGCTGTGTCTTGCAAAGGTGAAACATGGGACTGTGGAAGGGGGTGACATTGGTGAAGGGACTAACTTTGAAATTATAAAGAAAAATGAACAGGGGAGGAAAAGAGAGGGAATTGGAAGAAATGGAGCAAGAAGAACATTATTTTGTGTAAATTAAATTTAAATAAAAAAGGATGACACTGGCTCTGATCTTGCCATGCTGAAGTATTTTAAGGCCAACAGTAATAAGAGAATTATATATAACATGAATACCCCATGAGTGACAGGTCCACCTTTTTTTTCTTTTCTAATAATGAAGCTGCTGATGCACATTTGTCAAGATGACAAATAAACGCCCTTTATATTGACCAAAAATGGTAGCCTTAGTCACTTAACATCTTCAGAGTTCACCTGCATCAAGGTGAGGAACAGTGAAATATACTGAAAAAAGGCAAGAAAATGCCTCAGAAATGTTAGGTTGCCATTTGACCTGTCTTTCCAGTCTCCTTAAATATCTGGGAATAGCAGATGGTCCTTTTCTGTGCCTTGCTGTTTTCACACTGCTGTAGAAGTTGATCTCTTCCACTCCAGTCTAATCAGCTCAACAACAGTTGCAATGAAACTCTGTCTGAACAGCGACAGCCGTAAAGAAAAACTGTGAGCCCTCTCTGCCTGGAGGGTTGTCATGGGTGCTGGCATATGCGTGGTGGGTGGGTTCCTCCTAAGGGCCAGCAGACTTTGTCACTTAAGAAAGGGAACAAAGAACGTAGGAATATTCAATCACATGCATAAAATCTGGCAGCATTAAAAGAACGATTCCTGCTATTCCCAGAGAAATGCCGCACAGTAATGCTATTATTAGGTATGGCTCAAATTTTGTCTGATGTTGTCACATGCCAGAACCTACCAAGGCAAAGATGTTTACCTACTCCAGGCAACTGCATGGAGGTATATGGGTTGAGTGGGCCACTGACGCAGTCAGTCGCAGGGCAGATGCAAGGCAAGACAGGTAGCAGCCACAGAGGCAATTGGCTTGTAGAATGGAAGACAGGCAAAATCTTGCTTCTGGTCTCATGCAGGCTGGCTCAGCGGGCTTCAGGGAAGAAAGAGCAATAAATTATTAGCTTTCTGGAATAAGAGAATAGCAGTTAAAGGATGACTTGTGACTCTAAGAAAAACTATACAACTCACTGCCACAGGATGTTGAACTCAATGGTATATATTTGTTCAAAAATATTTAGACTCATTCACTCACATTCAGTTATTGTTAAATGTGACACTTTGGATGTAACTGCCTTGCCAGAAAGTGCCTGAACATTGTCAGATGTTCATTGTCAGATGTGAGTCATTTCATATCGGCCCTTTCCCTTCCACACTTCCCTGTGAATTGTCTATTGGACAACAGCAGAGCCGGGACATTGGGCTAGATGAAGCTCTGGTCTGACCTCCTATGGCCTTTCTCCTGTTCTTATGGGGGCAAATCTACACAGCATACTAAAGGCATAAAATGGCTGCGTGGCAGCATATATTCGTTGCGGTAAATGCCATGCTAATGCATGTACCCAGATGCTGAGAGGTAGCTGCCCTTCAGCTCTCCTGGAGTCTGAGCAGAGAAAAACTGTCAGCCCTGAAGACCACATAGGCACATCTTTAGACAAACAGATCCTTATCGCAAAGGCAAAGATATTAGTTGTTCCCTTGTCTGCCCTTGAGGGAGCATAGTTACAGCCTGTCGCTTACTGTGTGAGCCCCCAGTCCCTCAAAGCCTCCCCTGTCTGCCTAGCTTCATGCAGCGCAAACAGCCCTACTGAACTTCCATCAGGCAACTCACAGTGCGTAACATTAACAGGGCAAGATTTCGTAAGTCCAGGGCTGAAAGCTGCAGTTTAGCTCAAAAAAGTACTTATTTGTACCGTACAATTTCCAATAACATATTTTCCTATAGGAGTAGTACTGACTTTTGACTGGTATGTGCAATGATAGGGCAGTTACGCTCACAATTAATTTTCCCATTCCGGAGAGGCAGTTGTACATATAAGCAAATACTTTTTCAATACCACCCAGAAGGAAGAAAAGGATATTTATATGACAGTCTGTTTCTAGACAAATGTAGGTATTTGACTGAAAATTAAATAGAAGCAGCAATCTTCAGTATGGGTTAAACCTTAGAGAGAGCTCCTTTCCATCTTTCTCCTGTTTGGGGAGCCCTATGTATTTTCCAAAGGATGCCTGCATGGATGGATTAAATCTAAGCCCACTGGCAATCAGCTTGCTGGGTTTAATTACCTTCCATGGGCCCCCAGGTGTAGTCCTTGGACCTCTGATCCACGACCACAGGTTTTGAAATCACTACTGTAATTCTTCAAAATTTGGGAGCGCCTTGATGTGCTAAGAGGGTGAAGGTACGATGCTGCTGATATTAAAGGTAACTTACATTATATATCACCAAAATGCAATCCAGCCTGTGTTTATTCCTCTATTACAACTTTTGCAGATGTATTCCAAGAAAACACTCCATTGTCATGTTTTAATATAATACAAGTCAGAGGTTCACACCTGGAAGAACTGAAGATACCCTGATAAAACTATTTCATGTTATCAAAATATCTAACCATTCATGTCCTTGAAATGAAGTCATTAATTTCAATAATTCTTGAGTTCAAATAATGCTAATGTTCTAGTAGTAATATTAAATAGCTTGTTTTTTAAAGTCAGAAGCATAAGCTAGAATGCAGGCTGCAACAGTGTTAACCATGATTCTTGAGCCCAAATTCCTAAAATCATCCACTCCGAAGCACTACCTGGCTCTTTAAAAGTCAGGCCCAGACAAGACTGGCTTCAATTAAACTCCTATCCCTTGTCAGGAGCACAAGTCTTACGAGGAGCGGCTGAGGGAGCTGGGGTTGTTCAGTCTGGAGAAGAGGAGGCTGAGGGGAGACTTCATCGCTCTCGACAATTACCTGAAAGGGGGTTGCAGAGAGGTGGGTGTTGGTCTCTTCTCCCAAGTGACCAGTGACAGGACAAGAGGAAATGGCCTCAAGTTGCGCCAGGGGAGGTTTAGACTGGACATTAGGAAAAATTTCTTTACTGAGAGAGTGGTGAAGCACTGGAACAGGCTGCCCAGGGAAGTGGTGGAGTCACCATCACTGGAGGTGTTCAAGGAACGTGTGGACACAGCATTGTGGGACGTGGTTTAGTGGGCATGGTGGTGTTGGTTGATGGTTGGACTTGATGATCTTACAGGTCTTTTCCAACCTTAGTGATTCTGTGATTCTGTGAAAAGTTCACCCCTCAGATGTGTATCCTGTGCAACCCTTTCCTCCCCACGGCATGAACTGATAAAGTGGAAGTCCTCCTTTGTCAGGCAAAGGTGGTAGGTGGGTGCAGAGAATGGCCTTGTTTAGGGACAGCGTCCAAAGCCGGATCAGATTGTCACCTTTCTCCCTGGGCAAATGCAAAATGAACAAAGATCCTGAGTTTAAAAAGGATTTGCTAACAAGACCAGGGAAAGGAGGACACGCTAACAAAACCCCACACCACTCACACGAGAAGAGGCCGTTGCAGAGCCGAGCCTGTCGCACCCCTGTAAGGCAAACGGCCCCAAATTAGTTTCAGTTCGGGCAAGCTGCTGCCTCCCTGCCCGGGGTGCTGCTCCAGTGTGCAAAGCGGGGTGCCACACTCCTTTTGCCGGCTCGGACACCGACACTTACCGGCCCGCACCTGCGGCGGGGCTGCCGGAGAGACCCGGCGGCAGCAGGACCAGGGGCGGGGGACCCACAGCACCCTCAGCGTCTGCCCTGCCTCCGAGGGGCTCAACACGGGAATCTCGTCCGGAAGGCTCTCCAGGGCTCTTGCCCCCTTTATTTTTTCGGTGCTTAGCTCTTCCTCCCTTCTCACTCTGTTACCTGAGCCTCAGCGGGGACCTGCGGGAGCAAGGCTGGATGTGCGGCCGAGCCCCTGTCCAGCCACGCGCTCCCTGCAACAGGAATGCCGAGCACCAGAGCCAGCGTGTCCGCAGTACTTCCCCGGGAGAATTCTCTCCACCTCCAGTAAGTTTCAGCTCGAGGACTTTTGTAGGAAAAATGGACAGGTTTGTTTTTAACAGCCATCAGGCGTAATTTGTGGAATCGCTTTCTGAGTCCATGACAACATTTAGCACCATCCCTGCCCAGGGGCACAGAGAAGCTGTTCGGCTGAGCAGTTTGCCAGGCAGTGGGTAAAACAGGGCTCGTTTCTGCCTGCTTTGAACCTGCCACCAACTAGTTGCACCTGCTGATCCCATGACCTGCGGGGCAAATATTACAGGCTTTCCTGGGCTGGTTTTTTTTGCTATTCATTTGCTTTCAGACAAAGGTTTGGAGAGAGAGAGAGACGTATTCTTGTGCCCTCGGTGACTGCTGGAGGCACCCTTCTTCACTGATCAAAGGTGACAGTTTGGAAGCAGGAGAAGCAGATGCTGGATGCGGATACCCAAAGGGGAGGGGAAAGAGGAGCAGCAAAACAAAGCCAGAGCAAGATCCTATTGCCCTCTGTCAATACACCCAGTAGTTAAGCACCAAGGAGGCAGAAAAACTGTGGAAGACAATGGACAAAGCTGGTAAAAAAACCAGGTACACCCTGCCTATGAATAAACTTAAGCTGCAAATCAGAAGAAGGTTTCCAGTCATGAGAAGAGTGAAGCTTGGGAACACCCTTTGGAAGGAAGAGCAGGGACAAAATTTACTACAGTTCAGGTGGAGAATGATTGGTTTATGCAGTGCATATACATCATGGTAGCCAGTAGTCCCAGCAGACACTTTTGTGCTATGTACACACAAGACATTTTACAAACTCCTGTGTTGTTACAAAACAGATGAATCCACAAACCTGCCTACAACCAGAGGATTACAGTTGAGCAGAGCAGAAGCTTCCGTCAAAAACATGCAGCCAGGAAAGCATCTGCTGCTGCGAGACAAGTTCTTTGATGGTATGTCATATTTGAGATATGAGGGGGAGTTTCAAGATGTCTGAGGGGAACTCAGAAGCTGGCAGCATTTCCAAAATGAGATGCAGTCTTACCAGCATAAGTGTCTCTTTTGCTGCTGAATCTCTGATGCTGAAAAAAGCTTGTGGCAAAACAGCATAAATACAGTATGGGTCAGCGGCATAGGTGTTGCTTTTGTTTATTAGAACATGAAATGAGTTGAATAATTTTTTGTTTGTTATGATTATTTGTGTGCGTGGGTGTAAACATGCAGTTGCTTGAGCTTTCTGGGTAGGCTGTTATTGCTCAAGCCCAGCCACAGCCTTAGCAAACTAAACACACAAGGTCAACAAAGCAGCAAGTAGACAGGTAAAGGGGGGCTCAACCTGTGTCTACAGTTACGTTACAAGTAAGAAAGCACAACACAAGATGTTGAGACTTGCCCGGAGCTGCAGCCGGAGTGAGACTGCAGGCAGGGAGCCGGGACACAAGGACAGACCTACCGCCTGGCCGGGAGGGCGAGCAGTTCCAGGGGTAACTGTCACCAAATGTATATGGAGTTGGTTGCACAGCTCTGGTCTGTTAAGGCGACAATAACAAACTTCTGAGTTGACAGGGCTGACAAATGGGCTGCTGTTTGGACCTCCTGGAAGCTGAAAGGCTCACACTTGAACTCATAATTAAGGGTAACAGGGACTGATCCCCAAATTGTCTCACCTACTCAATAATTCTTACTCATATCTGACCTACTCAATAATTGTTACTCATATCCAGTGCTGTATTTAGGGGTGGTCCCCATCAGCATCTAAATGCTGTTCTTTCTCTCAGGAGCCCGGATCCACTGACTGCAGCAGGGTGAATTGGGGACTGCAGGTTGGCCATGTTGCTTTCACTTCTGCAAGTATATTCTTGTAGCTTCCTCATGCAAAGAGGGACAGGAAGGCATCATGATGGGTAACAGCTTCAAGTTGTCCCATGTGAAGCCATCATTTTCCTTTTTTATTGTAGTTTAGCATTTTTGCTATGTGGTATATGTACTGTATTTGCATGTTTTTATCTTTTACCCTGTCTCCTCCATGCTTCCAGGCAGCCTTTTCCCCCCGCCCTCATTCCAGCAGCTCTCTTGAGCTACCTACTTATTCAGAAAGTATTGGGAATAGGTTCTCAAACCATTTGACAGAGCACTGTTATCACTCAGGAAACACTGCAGAAACAATTTTTCGAAGCTTATTTCACGAGATGAAAAGCCAAGGAGTGAGCTACTTATCCGTGACTCCTTCAGTCATTTTAGTCAGTTCTCATTGTAATACAATTTGAGTGAGGTGATGGGAGGTGCTTAGTAAAGGCTGCCAGCTATACTCAGAGTTAAAAAATAACCCAAGTAATAAACTGTATTATAGGCATATCCAAGTCTGACCACAATACAGGGGCAAAGGCAGCTATTAAGAGAAAGATCAGGTTTTGCAGCTAAAACACTAGAAAGGAGCTAAATCTTCATCTTTCTGGCCACGTCTACACCATCTCTTGGTGGTGGCCAGCTGGGAGATGCAGAAAGTCTGCGAGGAAGGGAAGGGGAGCCTGGGCAGCTGTGTTTGCAGCTGCCCTGCAGGCACATGTGTCTCAGTCTTCATCCTCGAGAGCAGGAGCAGTCCTTCCTACACCCGTCCTGCCCTGCCCTATCTGGGGAAAAGTACCTGGGATGTGCTTTGGCAGGGATAGACTCCTGGTGTCGGTTTTACTGGGAAATGTGGCACTAAATAGCAGCAGGTGGATACCTCCATGCCTCAGGAAAGGCTCTGGCTATGCAAGCCTTTGGGGAGGGGGGGGCTTTCTGCTGAAGGACCCTATTTTGCCATGGGTTCGGTGCCTCCTGACAAGCCCTGGGGCTGAGAGGAAAGTGAGTAGGTTCCTCAGCACCTTTCAGGGCTCGAGGTGATCCTCGCCAGCTGAATGCCACATGGTGAGTGAAGGCATCCCTAGGGAGCAGGGGATCTCCTTCTGACCGGCGGGCGAGTTGCCAAGCTGTGGCCGAGCACCCGCAGCACCGGCTGGGCAGTTTCTGGGCCCTGATTTGTAACCCCTGGTGCCTCAGGGTGCCCCGCCAGCCCTGCGAGGGCTGCTCAGGGCTCTGCCCCAACGCCATCGCTCTCTCCTCCTCTGCCTCAGCTAGCCACGACACTGCACACCACGAGGATTTTGGGATTATGGGGCTGTGCAGCTTACTGGGCTCTTTAGGACAGGTGATAAAAATGTGTAGAAAAACATCCCCTTGCTGCATCATGCCCTGGGCCGGTCCCAATTACTGCTGCTGGCAGGGGCCCCCCAGACCCCCTCTCCTGTACGCACCCACCCAAAGACTAAGGCTGCTGTTTCTTTTTCATCTTCTCTTTGCTCACAGTTTGGGTTCTCCTTCCATTAAAGAGCGGATTCAGTGGGTAGGGATGCATGAAAAATTAAAATGTGTTATTACTTATTCCCCTTTTGAACCGTTTCCTTCCCTGAGGGTTATCTGCTTCCTAACTCTACCTGGTGACAGGGGCGCATTGTGCGTTGCTTTCATTAATCTCCATCCCACACAAACCTCGCTGCTCGGGGAGGTTATCAAAATTAAAATATCAGGCTTTTGTCTGAAAACGTTTCCTTACCCATTATCACACCAAGGATTATGAGAGTTGAAAGAAACGGGGAGATCGGTGAGGGGTGGGAGAGGGAGGGACAAGAATTTTCACGCAGGAAGGGGGAAGAAAATTATTTTAATTGGAAAATGTGGTGATAAAATCACAAAATTAATGAAGTGAGAGAACTCAAGGTCAGTGCAGTACCTGAAGATACTTTAAGCACATTTTCTAGCTTGGTTTCTTATGAAAACAAGCCAGTCTGAGCACGTCTGTTTGCTTTGCCATTCCCCTCTCCATGATTTTCAAACCATTCAGCAGATTTCAGTCACACCTGAGAGAGGGATGGAGGTTTCCTAAATAAATTAATTTCTTGCCTTTTCGTAAAATAGCCACGAGCAGAGATATGGGACCAGGCTTAAGCAATCGTGTTGTTTTCCCAACTCACTTTCGATGCTCTTAGCTCTAACTTTTAAATCGTGCACGGCACCCTGCGTATTACGACCAAACCCTCCGTGGGAGGGGGGCTGCGGGGGAGAACGGGGCTGGTTTTATAATTAATGGGGTTGGTTATAACTAAAGGAGCAATTAACAGCTGAAGGGGAACTACTGTCTTGTAGTTCAGTTAAAGAAGTCGCTCAAGCAACAGAAACGAATCCGCTGGAAAGTCAGTTTCATTACTTCTGTGGCTCATAGAGCTCTTCGGCTTTTTTAACTTTATAACGCACCAAAGCAAACCACAGCCTCTTGAGCAGCCTGGAGAATTGAACTTGGAAACAGGGAGCTCCTGCCCTGGGAATGGATGGCTCCAGGAAAATGAAATCTCCTCGTCCATGTTTTGGCTCTGTGTTTTTGCTCGCGGATGGATCGGCACCGGAGGGCCAGCGTGCTGGTGTGGAAACCTCTCAGGCACCCGGGGGGCACGCTGGGCTTGCTGCTCACTGCCCTGCTCTGCTCCTGGGGACCCTGGGAGACGGGGGGGGCTGCCTTTGGGTCCCCAGACTGCTGCAAGTGCGGGCCCAAAGGCACGTGGTCTCCTGGGGGAAAACGATCAGTCCTCTGAAGAGTGCCTTTGCAGGGACAAGGCCACCACTTAGCAAAAGAAAGCACGTGTGTGACAGATTATGAATAATTGATTCTGGTGACAGCGATTCACAGAGGTGACATCATTGTTGGGTGCATTAGGATGCTGAGCATCCTTTGGGGGATATTAGGATTTAGATGACCCAGGGAACTCAAAGATACTAATGCATAATTTATTTTACGGGGGAAATAAGAAACTAGAGCAGTCCATAAAATTCTGATCATATCCCATTTCTTTTGTTGTGTCTCGGTCAAAAGGGTGTTCCAGTGGAGACAACATAAGACATTCTGATATAAAAATACCAACTTTCCACAGGGAACATTTTTCTCGGTGAGCAAAATCCAAAGTCATTGTCACTTAAATTAAAAGCTAAGTCTTTTCTAATTATTACAGCTCACTGAAGCAGGAGTCAAAAAAATAACAGGTAAATCGAAAAAGAGAAACCCAAAAGGCAAAACAGGCCACTGAGCTTCGTTCAGCAACTGGAAAACAGCTTGTATCCTGGTGCCCAAAGAATTCCTCTGAAGTTCAGTCTTGTAAAATCACACTTTGTCTCCTAACCCCTACACCAGTAGCATATCCTGCAAGAGTATCTCTCTCTACAGGGGGATTTGGTGGTGATATCACCTGCAGTGCCTGGCTGCTGGATGCTTTCTGAGGCTGAAAACCTCTTTTGATGCCAGCCTTTCTCTCATCTTTAGTGGATGTTCTTTGCTCTCCTTTTTTTTTAGTGAGTTTCTTTTGTTCCTCCTGTTTTCCCCTCTGGTTTTGTTCCTCTCCTTTCTCCCCTAAATTGCACAGCCTTCTAGCAGCTTTTATTCTCCCTTTCTTTTTTTCTTACAGATTTTGAGTGAAAAATGAAGAATGCACCTCTTAAGGGAGCAGGTTGAATGAAAAGTTTTCATTTTGCAACTGGATTAACTCTTTGATTGTCAGATATCCCCCTATATAGCACTTGGGGTGATAGGAGTCACAAATTCTCTTCACCTTTACTTAGGAACATCTACTTTGGTAGACACGCTTCGAAGTTTCTTCTTGCATTCATTGCAGACAGAGTATTTTCCCGACGACATATCCGTGGAAGTATTGCACTAAGTATTTACATATGGATCATATACAATAAGGTTCTTTTGGTATTATATAGGGCTTCAGTAGCTTTATTGTTAGATGCTACTCAACTGGAAGAGTCAATAACTGAAGCTTCTTTCTGATAACAGCTCCTTGGGGCAGCCCTTGTGTTTACATTTGGTAAACTGTGTAAGACTATCACTTAAGCCTCCGTTCAAAGCAAACTTCTGCCAAATCAGAAGCAGTATGTACAGAAACACTTCAGCAGTGTTGTTCAACATGGACTTCTGTATCATGTGCAGTACATGAAAACTCCCTCCTCCAACCTCTGCCGAAAGGAAGACTATTCCGATGGCAGCTTCATCAGACAGGGCAGGCTGGCCCTAAGGCCAGTGGTGTAACTAAATTCCACCCTCCCATCCATTACATTGCGGTCACTGAGTCCCCGATCACCCACGGGGCTGAGGGAATAAGCAAGGAGTGGAGGGGTAACTGGGGATTTGCAGCAGAAGCTGCAGAAGCCCCAGAGGTTGGGTCTGCGCCTAACAGGACAAGGAAGGACAGTCTAGCTAAAGCTGCTTACACCGCTGCCATGGGCTTGTGCATTGGTAACAGACATGCAATTTCAGACAAGTATCTGTTCTTAGCAGTGCAGCATTAGCTACCATATAATGAGAAAGAGAGGCTGGCTGTATTTCTTAGCCCTGAGAGCATGTCTGTTTGGCTTGTGGGACTTTTTTATTTCCGGAAATACAGCTCTCAAAGACTGTGAGCCAACATAACACAGAAGCACAATCCGTAGGTATGTATCTGTGTACACGTTATTAAGCATTAAAGGTAAAGTTAGATTAGCAATAACCCAAATAAAATGCATTGTGATTGAATCATTAATTTTAATAATAATAATAACCAGTACAATAATTTTGATTCCTTCTTCCTTTCACAAAGCTCTTATTATTCAGTGTGAGAATGATCAGAGAACTAGAAAACATGACCTGCAACAAAAGATTGAACTAATTGGTTCTGTGCAATCTATGGAAGAGAAAATGAAGCAGAGACATGGTAATAGTTTTCAAATACATAAAAGGCTGCTGCAAAGAATGGAGCCTTCTGTTTTCTGTATCCATGATGGGTAAGACAAAAACCAGTGGGCTTTATCTGCGGCAAAAAAAAGATTCTGGCAAGACGTCAGGAAGCACACTGGCTCAGTTAAGGGTGGTAAAGCCCGGGAATAGCCCACTTGGGGAAGGTCCATCTGTAGGGTTCTTAAAGAAGAAAGAGGAAAAAAAAAAAAAGTTAGAGAACTGTCCATCAGGCTGTGTGGCCTGCTGTGGGTGACATTTTAAGGTCCTTTCCAGCTCTCTTTTCTATGATTCTACATTTTACATGTATTTATGAAGACTGTTCATGTGATAGAAAGCCTCCTGCCTCCCAACATTGCACTTAATGACAATTCTGTCGTTGGCATCTGTCAGAAAAGGATTGGGCCGATCAGGCCTTTCAAGAACTGAGTACAATGCGAGGATTAACATTGCTGAATGTTTTTTTCTCCTTTATATGTGTCAGGCCTTGCTTCAGCTTAAACTCATGGGATAATATTGTGGGTGAGTGACGTGTAGTACACACATTGCTGCCTCACAAAGCAGAGCCTGGAATAAGAAAGCGTATTAATAATGCGTCAAGCACCTCAGGAATATGCAGCAATTCAAGCACTTGCTGACAGAGGCATTTTATATGAACCCAGTACCTTATCTTCAATTGGGAACATCAGGGATCAAATGTGCAATCATATTTTATAAATACCCTATCACATGCATTAGTAGAGTTCCCCTGCTACCAAAGGACGACCTAGGGGGACCAGGCAAAAGCAGCCTCCCATACTGTGGGGTGCAATACAATCTAGCAGACTTCTGCAAGATCACACAACAGCTTTATACAAGGAGGTTGTGAGAAATGAGCAGTTAAAGTACAAGGGGAATTACAAACCATGGAGGGCAGTTGGTATGTTCACATCAGCTATTTTAAACTCTCCTAGATATTCAATTTTGAAGCTTTGAATTCTCCCTTGATGGAATCAGTGTTTCTTTGCAGACTCTCTAAGTGACTTGGGTACCTAAATTAGCTCCTAAGTTATATGGTATGAGAACCTCCCTGTGTAATTATCCTGGTATTTGTCTGCAATGCTATGTTTAACATCCCAACCGACAAGCAACAATTTACTGAATCCAGAACTGATGATCCTTTAACTTCAGAGAAAGTTGCATCAGTAGTTGGATTTCAGTGACGTGGCTCACAGCCAGTTTCTGGTCAGATCAGTGCGGCTCCCAGCTGAAATATCTAGAGGCATGATCTTAGTATCTTGCAGTCCACTGACAGCTTGTTCACAGGAGAAGCTTGCAGAAGGAATATTAATTAGTTATAAAACCTGACTCTTTCTGCCCAGCCTTGGTTCACTTGCATTTGCTATTTCTCATATGTACCTGGGTTATGTGATATACAAATGTGATATACAAATGTGATATACAAAGCATTTCAGCTCCCTGCTATATAGGATGCACCTGGTTTGTGACAGACAGGTACTCTTTGAAACTGCAGGTTGATTAGGGACCAAGGAATGGCCACCAGGCTTGCAGGGTGCATGGCTGTAAATACTTGTTTCTCAAAAGAAAGTAATCGAAGAAGGAAGAGGTGTTGCTGAGTTTCACACAGCTCTTACCCAGGAAAGCCGTATGTAAGCTTGATAAACTGGGAAATCTGGAAGCGCAGTGAGCCCTTGCAGTGATTCATCTCTCTTTTAACATGGTGGGTAATGAAATGCCATGGTGGGACAAGAGTCCAAGAGCCTGTTTGGAACAAACTCATTTGGCAGTGATTCTTCGCAGAGTCAACACCGTGTAAGAGCCCAACAGGCAGAAATCAGTGCATGAGATGTGCATATTATCCTCTCATCTCTTGCTGATTTACAGCACTTCACAGTCATTCTAGCAGAGACACCCACAGCTTCAATTTCTTAAATATTTAGGCAGGAAAACTTCCTAGGCAGAGATTTCCACCCCGAGGTTTAAAGCACATCATAAGCTCGCGTCTGCTCCACATGGATGTGAGAATGTAGTTCCCTCAGACAAAGGGTTTTGGAAGCTATTAAAAGAATCCCAGCTTTTAGCCAGAAAATAAGCTGGTGTTCAAAGTACTTAAGCACATACGTCAAAGGCATTAGTACATGCTTAAAGTTAACCCCTTTCCTGGCCTTAATTGGTGCCTTTTCCTTCATAATTTTGTTTTATAGCTACATTAAGGCCTGCTCCACAGTCCTGCAAGGTAAATGGAAGACTCCTAGTGATTTCAGTGGGATCTTGATGGCGGCCTCGCTTGCTTTATCTTTAAGTCGTGGCAACGTTAGCTTTAATACCTTTAAACAGTGCGTGTGCCAAGCCTTGCTTTCATTTTCTACTACCTCTCTGATTGATCTACATGGGGATTTGCTGTCATCTGTGGGTAACTGATGGACCTTGCAACAAAATTATATTCCTTGGCTCTTAACTGTCAAGAAGCTTTATTTCCCCCCCTCATTATTTGAAGGGTTTCCAATTCAGGCAACAAAGTAATTAAGGGCACTGGATTTAACATTGACTGTAACAGGACTATCCATCCAAATTTGACTTACATTACCTAATTTTGATTTTTCCCTGCAGAACATTTACAAGGCTAGGCAGGTGTATTATCTCTGCATACCATTCATTATCAAGCATGACTGGAACAGGTGGCAACATACTGATGTGTGTTTAATGGAACAGACGTTCGAATGCATATTTCAAAACTGGGCAAATGATTTCCTTTGTAACGCTGGCAAATCACGAGCAGTGACAATTTCAGGAATATGCTACCTCATCCCAAACTGTGTCTCACTTTCATGTCTAGCATCTGATGACTAGTATTTTATTTTTCAGGTTTTTGCAGTCTTCACTGATGCCTGCTGTCTGTGCTTGGAAAAATGACATGAGTTGTCCCAGTATGTAACTTACTTGTTTTGAACCAACAGCATGTGGCCCTGCCTGGACTGAATGACCCCTGCGTGACTGTCGCCTTAGCCTTCTGGACCTTTCCATCCACCGGTATTTGAAGCCAGTGGTAGTTGTATTTATGTCCTATGCTCAGCCCCTGACCGGGTAGTCAGCCTTGTGCCAACGTGCTTCTGCATGGTTGGGGAGATTAGGTGGTTTCAGAGGCGGTCCAGGTGGCTGCAGCTGGGCATGGCAGCATCACTGTGTCATTTCTCCTAACTGGGGACCCACTCAGTTCATGTGTCCTCTTCAGAAAGATGTCATTCTCCTAGCTGCATGCCTTCCTTCTCCTAGGGCAAACATGGAAAAGATTAGGGCTTTGCACAAGAAGTGGAGGCTTATTAACACTGTTGACATCGGATGTGTTTAGATATTTAACCCAAGTGCTGGTGATCCAGTTCTCTACATAATCAAAGGAAAGAGGTGTGCACTTCCAATGTGGAACATCAAAGTGAAATGCCCAAAGCACTCTTTGGTAGATGGTATAAATGCTCCTTCAAGATTTCCCCACTTACCGCTTTTTAGCTCTCACTCTGTGCTAGTGATGCCTGAGTCTCTAATCCTTCAGACCCAGATCGAATTTTCGGTTACTTCAGCTGCAGCAAGCTAAAACCCTCAGAGAGTCTCATTGGTTTCAGCAGAATTATTCAAGCCTGTGTAACACAAAGGTTGAGCTCCTTTCTTAAAACAAGCTCAACTAATTTTGGTCCATTTAAATTCTGAGTCCTTCATGGCTCTGAGAGTTGTATAAGGGAAAAGACTCTTCAAAGGAGCCCACTTTTGAAGGGAGGGATGCACAACAGCCTGTACACCTGATGGAGATCACACTGAAGTCAATGACCACCTGTCTGCCTTAATGTTACAGTCAACTGCAAGTCTCTGGCTGAGTTGAAACCACAAATAAGGTAGTTTATTTTATTATTGCCATTTTAGAGGCATAAGGAATTTTTTATTTAACTGCAAACCAAAAATAGGTGAAATTATAACTATTATATAAGTCAGTTTTCATAACAGCAATATTCAGAACTGTTTAAATGAGCCAAGGTATTTGTAGTAACTGACCTAATTCTTGAAACCAGGGGATATTTTAAAAAAGAAATGTAATTAAATGTAGCTAGAAGATGTATATTTAACCAATATGAGATATTTCAGAAATGGAGTTATTTGTAATTCTACGTTTTAAGTGCTTCCTGATTCCTTTGAACTTTATTGTCAAATACGTAGGAAGTTAATCAAGAGATTTCCTTCAGAATCAGGTCACAGAGTGAGTTAAAACAACACAATTTCTGAAACAATATCCATTGACATAAACTCCTCACAGCTCTGAAATCTTAATGCCACAGAATATTGGCAATATTTTTAATTATATTTAATCCTTCCCTTCACTTGTGACATTCTTTTTGCCTAATCATGCTCCTACCCTACCAGCATAGTCACTAGATGTATTCACAAGCTGGCAGGTGTCAAAAGAAATGTCAAAACACAGTGCAAATTTATTTTAGACCACCTGAAACCAATGGAGGGAGTGGGAACATTCGGCATTCTGTGAGCAGTATGGGCCAATAAAAAAGACTCGAGAAGAATCAGTGACCATTGGGCAAGTTGGGTAATGCATGGAGCAAACACTCCAAATACATAAAGGAAAAGGCTCCGACTGACAGAGATTTTATTAAACGGTAAAGGAGGCAGCCCTTTTTTTTGGCTTTTGTAAGCTGGAAATGAGTAAAGACGAAAGAAATTTTTGTTCAGTGCAAACACTGAACAACTGTTTCATACAGATGCGCTACTATTTCCAGCTAGCCATCTACCTGAAGGAGCCTAATCTGGGCAGGCTGACAGCGTTTAGCACCTATTTCCTCTACAGCTGTCACTCATCAAAACTTCTTTACCTTCATGTCTAAACACAAGTCTCTCAGCTGGTTCAAGACATTCAGCTCTCATGCTTTGGAGTAGTTTCAAAAATGGTCATAAACAGACAAAGAATCAAACAAATGCAGCAGAACAGTGACCTAGAAGGAGAAATGCTTGGTCAGATCTCCTTTTTTACACACTACATGTCCAACATAACATCAGCTGCTTCCTTGAATCTCTTCTGGATTCAGAAGTGGTGCAGAGATGACGATACCTTGAGAAATAAATAGCTAAGGAGGTTTGAAGGCATGTGGAAAAAAAAAAAAAAACTTTGTAGAATTGTTTATACCGACTTCAACATTAATAAGGAAATTGACCTATTAATAAATGCTGATCAACTTTAATCATCTGACTGGTGACTTAAGTGATCTTGTTATTCACAGAGATGAAGAAGAAGAAAAAGCCAGAGGTTGAGAGTTAATGAGCTACTTCTGTGCAGCTTCTTGATAATCTTTGGAAACTCAGAAGCAATTGGGAAAAAAAACTTTTAGTTCATTCCTTTCTCTTTACAGTTAGTTGGCGATGCTCTGGACACAATCACTATTTGGATGATGTCCTCACCTCAAGCTTCATGCACACTATAGAGCTCCTCCTTAGAAGTCTGCTCTATCTTTTAGACGTTTGTCTTTCGGCCAGCTTTTGTGGGCTTCACTCAAGGAAAAGTCTCCATTTTGCCTGACAAAGACTGGACTGACTACCACCAATTACTGGAAATTTATTCAGCAACCAAATTATGTTAGCAAACACCCATGCAATAATTCTTTAATCCCAACTCAGTCATTTTATTCTCTAGGAAGGTCACTATTACAAGCAGTTGACCGTCATTTGTGTGCTTTATTTTCTTCATGGCTATTTCATCAGCTAAGATGCCCACCTTTATTTACCACACTTCAAACAAGCTGGGGATTATTTGGTTCCTGGGTAGCACAGGTCTGACCCCATGTGCTGAACATGAGGCTCACACACATGATTTGTTGCACTGTTTGCTGCCCAAATGTTGCTGGCAGCTTGCTTACTGCAAGTTGTTTGTTTCAGTTACTTGATCACAATGTACCTGCCAGGTGATAAACTGATTTAAATGGCCATATTGCATGACTCCGCAATATATGCAAGAGTCTCTTCAGAAAAAAATGTATACATAGCACACCACCTCTCACCCTCAAGAAAAAGACCTAACTAGACCCAAAAGACCCAAACAGCAAAAAGGCAAAGTCAACCATGAAGGACCCAGCCAAAAAAAGCATAAGGTGAGAGCTGTTGACCTACCTCAAGCTGGAAAACCCAAGGCAAGGATGCATCATACTGACCGACAGTATGCCATAAATTTCACTGCCCATAGGGCACAGAAAAGAAACTTTGTGCTTGCCCTCCCTTATTTGCAAGCAAATAGGTATATATGAGCACTCAAATAGTTCTGTAAACCAAGTAGCCTATAAAGTGGGGTGGAAGTGTACATCACTCAAACAAACCTGGCTTACGTGCAATGGGGAGAAGAGTCTGGACCGTCTGGTCCAGAAGGTCATATAGAGCAAAAATCTTGGTTCTCCGTGGCAATGTAATTGTCTGTGAAGTATCGTCACTTGGCCTCAAAGATCCTTCTTAGGTTCACTCAGAAACACTGTCTTCATAGGGGTCATGTTTGGTGCGAGGTACAAGTAGGTGTTTTTGGGGAAGGGCAACAGTGTGATGCTGAATGGTGGCTGGACCTTCCGCTCCACTGCCTTGCCTTCACCCAAAGCCTGTGCTGTCCATCTGGAGCCTCTGTTATCACGACCACTTCTCCCTGGCTTTGCTTCTTCCCTTACAAACAAGGGCCATAAATACTAAGAGCATTCAGCTCACATAGATAAAACATAAATTCAAAGAGCAAAGTCTGTCAGACTGAATAAAACCGGAGGCTGTCTCGGTGCATAAGCGCAGCTGTACCTTTGCCCAATTTACAGTACATTTTGAAATGTACTTAAATAACAGTCTTTTTCACTGCAGTCAGTTATAATGGTCATTAGAGTACTCTGCATCAGCTTTCCTTGATGCTCTCATGAGCCTGAATAGTAGCAATTTATTACCCACAGGGCCATGCAGCTTCAATCTCCAGTGGCACAATGAGTTTTCTTCCATTACTATAGAGACATTTCGGCATGTTCATTTACCTTCCCCAAAGACAGCGAGGCTGCCCCCGTGAGAATTAAGTACACAAATGTTCCACGCTGTATGATACACCTACCAAATTTTCCCCTGCTATTTTGCAGGTTTTAGAAACAGACCAAATCCTTTTCTGAAACCTGACAGTTTTTGCAAGGGCTGATCTGCACCTTCTCTACACCTTTGCACCCCCAACAAGCTGGGTAACGTGAAGGGTCCCGTAATGTCTTTCCTAGTGGAAGCAAAACCAAAAAGGACGCAAACACCTCTTAAGTTCTCTGAGTGAGACAAGGGTCACCGATGCAGCAGAGCAATTTCTTACCCAAGCGATACACGTCTTTTGACATCGTTGGTGACTCAGGCCTCCCTAAAAGCAGTGCTAAACGGTCTCTCCAGTCTCGTAGGCAATACCAGCATACCGAGTGCTGGTATGACATGTTTTTCTGAGTCATCCACTTTTCTTTGAAAACTCTGCCTACATTTGAACTGTTTATTTAGGATGTATCCTGACTGTAGCAAAATGTAAACTAATTTATTTTTCTTTACTCAGTTTGTTCCACAATCAAAATCTTATTGCTCCATTTTTAAGCCTTTCAAGCAAAAGAGAGAGAATGCAACATGAGGTTCACCTATAGTATTCCCAAAGATTCCCAGATTCTTCCAACAAATCAGTGAACACCTGAGTGATTTATAAAAAGGGAAAACACTGTTATTAAACCATCACAACTCATTGGAGTTTTATTCTTTAGGACTGAGAGGTGACTGACTAATGAGTCAGTCATAAAGTTTGTGGCCTGTGCTAAAATCAAACAGGGATGAGTTGCCTGTTCTAATGTACTCATTAGGGACAGAGTAAGTACATCCCAGTATGCTTGAATAGAACAATTCTTTTCTGCTGCAATTGAAATGAATTATCAAATACCAAGTGAAAAGCTCTGTTCTGACTCATCATTCATCAGGAAAGATTTGTTCACAGCATTATAAAAGTTTGCAAGATCAAACATTTATACAGCAATGCATTCTTCATGCCAGCAATCAACACTTGCAGCTCTTTCACACACCTGAATGAAGTTTGCTTTCATCTTTGCTACCAGCACTTGGAATATATTTTAAATTATCGTTATCAAGGTATAAGTACGGTACCGTTGCATTCACTGGTATTTACTTCACCTTTTTTGAATTTTCCTGAGTGGCAATGTTATGCAAAACCAGTGGACTTTGCAATGTGTAGCTGCTGGGAACCTCAACCTGTGCGTCTTGAGGAACTCAGAAGGGAACCCATGGGCAAGACACCATCCACGGGCGACTGCAGACCTGTTTGTGGTAGGCTAGGAAATCCCAAGGGACTAAAAAGCATCTACTTCTGTTCAACGGTTAAAGTGAGGTTGCCCAGCCAAATGGCAGTGAGGCCTCTGCTCGTCCCTTAAAGGCCATAGTACAAGCTGCAGTATGTGTGGTGTTGGAAAACAAAGTTACACTCACCCTACTACAGGGCACTTATTTTCAGAAGACAAAAAGAAACACCAAAAGCAGACTAAAAATGAATCATATCAAATTTGTCATAGTTCTACTGGATTCCTTCTTATTTAGCTAAAGACAAAGTTGATATTACTGCTGAACTGCTGAAGCTTTATTAAGTAAATTACACTGAAAGATAAGAAGCTAGGGAAAGTAAAATTAAAAAAAAAAAGAGGTTACATTACACTAATAGAATTAAATCCTGGGATTTAACATGCACAGTTTAAAATTTTATCAAGTACAAATAATCAAACTTGTTAATTCATTTCTTCTAGGCACAAAATGGCAATTTTACCAAAATGATCTCCTTGGTACATAGTATATGCACTACCAGAACTAAAATGATGGATCACTTTGCACCGTTTCTTGCATGTGAGGTGTGCACACATGCACGTCTCAGTCACAGGTTTGTACTCCCTAGAAAACAGCTTTGACTGAGAGATCTTTCAATGCTTAGTAAACAAACCTTCTATTAAAGGCACGTACACATCCTACAGTTCTGCTACTAATGTTTTCAAGTCACATACCCAATGGTCAACTGTTTCAGGTAAAACCAGGTAGGTACTCGAGAGCCTTCTAGTCAATCTGGCCCACAACTTAAGTCATGTTTCCCTCCTTGTTTCATAATGATTTTCCTGACTTCCTATCTCTCATTCTAGTAAGGACTAGTTCTCATCAGAAAGGTCTGAATCCTTGAAAATGCCCTGGAATTCTAAGACAATAATGAATAAATAAATACATAAAAATGGTAAAGGTGCAAAGGCAGTTTCCGAAATTTTGGGGAGAAAATGAAGGGGAATAAGGGTGTAAGGGACTAAGGAAGCACTTCCCCCCAAACCACTTTCCTGTCCTGCTTACTCCTCTGGTTGCCGTCGGTAGGAATGAGAATCACACATGGCTTAAAATGGTCGTGATTCTTATGTAATGTCAGACTTTTTTGGTTGAAAACTAAAGCTATAATTCAGACTGGGGATTAATACCTCAACAACTGATAAACTAATAAATGATGCATTCAAAAGAAAGCTGCTCCACGCAGCTTCAAAGCAATCCTGATCAGATTCGGGGCAGTTATGCAGTACCAAAAGACAGAATAATTTCCTTGAAATTTTCTTTTAACTTTCTGTAGGACAGTGCAGGGCATTTAAATAAGGGAAAGCGCTCTCCTTTCAGGCTCACTAAATAAAAGCAGAGCCCATATGTAAGATAATGTTACCATCTACTGGACTCGGTGAGGAATGCAGCAGAGCTGGGAGAATCCCACCAGCTTTGGCTTTAGGGAGCAGCGAGTCGCCCGCCAGCATCCCTTGCTGTCACCGGTGCCTCTCCAGGAACATGGGCAGGCGGCTGGGTCCCCAGCCGTCACCCTGCAATGGCCACGCACTGGAGACGCGGATCCCAGCCATAGTGTCGGGCACTCTGTCGGATGCTAGGATTGAGAGCTGGCCTTGCTGGAGGTTTACTCAGGAGCACCAGCCTGCAGGGCCCAAGGTGGTGATCCCTGCTGGGGGCAACCCTGACAGGGAAAAGAGCCAAATCTGCATCCCCCACGCTCCCATAGGTGCTTACCCCCAAAGGAGCTGTCTGTCACCATCTCCCCTGCCCAGCTCCGCTCTTTTTTATGAGCAAAGGAAAGCCTGTAACACCACCTTAATTAAAATCAAATGGCAAAATCAATCTGGTCACTGCTTTGTCCATCCCTAAGACCTTGGCTCCGGCTCCGGCCACCTATACGAGGAGTCATGGGCAGCTGGGGACAGTGACTGCCCGTATCTGCCTGCCCCAGCCATGCGGAGACCTCGCAAGCTGCCAGCGCGCTCTGCAGAGACATGCCTGAGAGGTGGCCAGTGGCATGATGGGGTGGTTCCAAACCACCTTGCAGGTCACCAAGCCCAACCAGGGACAGGGTGCTGACTCAGAGAGCATCTGGTAAAAGGGAGGAAGACTTCAGCATGTGCTTAAAGCTTAGCAAAAGCTCGAGTGCTCTCTCTGGATCAGGGCCAGCACAAATGGGCACTCCAGCAGGAGTTCCTGGTGCCTAAAAATGCTGTGCTGCTCCCTGTACTGTCCACAGCAGGAGCTGGGTTTTTGCTTGGGATCTTCTACACTTAGGAAAAATTGAGATGAACACTTAACACATTTTCTGTTTCCATTCGGAATTTAAAAATGACAGAGAGTAATTGCTCGCTGGAACAAATGACAATTTTGTAATCTCTCCCAGTTGTCGGGGGAGGAAGAGCGATACAACACTGCTCAACATTTTTACAGCTGGAAGCAAAATTAAGAAGTTACTTTAAGGTGATAGGTAGAATACCGTGCATGGCAAGTCGTTACATTTCAGTTAACTGGCTCATACCCCTGTGCACAAAAACCACTTTGACAAACAATGCTTCTGGGGAACTGACTGCAATATATCTCGCCTCATCAAAATCACTAGCACATCCATTGGTACTTCTCTGAACAAGCATCAAAGCTCAAGAACTGTATATTATGTTAAGCAGTTTAATATTGGATATAAAACAGTGGCGCTGGTGCTGGGGAAACAACTGCAGCCTATTTGAAGAGTAATACCAGCTGAGGGAGGTCACGGGCAATCAAGGAGTGGGGCAGAATTTAATATTTAACTTTCTCTCCCATCTGCAGTATTTAATCACTTGATATAACACATAAGTCCTTGATCTTTGATATTTGGAGTACCACAGGAATTGTCAGATTCTCTGAAGCATCCTTTTCTGTCCAAAGGAACATTAGGTAGAAAGGATCAGTCAGTAATCCTCTGGCTGAATAAAATGCTAGAGAAAAACCTCAAATAAAATAATGAAGCTACACTACACAGTATAGCTGCTGTCTAATTTTCAGAATCCATGCGCTTACGTGTGCTTATACCACTCCTGATAGTCCATTCAAGGTGAATCTGCAGAATAAAGCCACGATATTCAAAATCAGCATCTTCTGTGCATTTGCTATGAATGCTAAAATTAAGAACCAAGGGACTGATCTTCAGTGCCGTTATCTAACTAAACCCTGCAAGATTTGTGTTTTCATCAATTTGTTGAGTTAGAGTGAGATGTGTTTTTGTGGCAGATACAGATTTATTTAGAGGAAACGGACACCTGAATAGTCAGGCTATTTATGTACCGTGCTCTTTTCCAAGTGCTATTAGCTTTTTTTTTTTTTTCCCAGGGCATTTTTTGCACTAACCCAACCTCTGTTTTCCTCACTTTCATCTAGGGTTGAGATACAGATAGATCACAGACCCTCATCCTCAGCAGTTACATGCATGTATGAACCAAAGGGAGTTAAAAACACAGGAGGGTGTTTGGAAGACTCATGCCTGTGCCAGGACATACCCACAGAGAGGAACGAGTGACACTAATGAAGAAATGGGGGAGGTGACATGAGCCCGGTTCGCCATTCTGCGATATAACCCAGCAAACACAAGGAGCACAGGGCTGCCGTTCCTGTCCATCTTGAGATAGGGAGCTGTCTGCCCCAGGAAGGAGGTTATGGATGCTCTCTAACCTAAGGGCTAGAAAAGGAGAGCTACTTCTCGTTTGACCAAAAGTCTAAGCATATCAGATAAATGGTGAAAAGGAGTCTTTTACATCCCAGTTCCTCGTCTGGATGAAGACAGTCATATCCAAGCTCCTTAGCATTGCCACTCCTGGGGGGCCGGCAGCAGCACGTTGGAGCAGGGAGGCTCTCTGGTCGGAGTTGTAAAGAACAAAACAATCACAGTATGCGTCCATCCCCAGTTTAAAATCTCTGAGCGTAGTGCAGGACAGAGGGCTAAAAATCCCGTAAGTGTCAGCAGGACAGGCAGAAGGACAAACAGAGCTCAGCTCAGGCCATGCTGCTGCCTAGAAGTGTGTGCCTGATTAATCCAGTTGCAATTGTTTTAGATATGAAGGCATCCCACCAACACCCCATTACCACTCTTCTGACATTGTCTTTCCTGTATAGCCTTTGGTTCTCTGGTTGTCTTTGCCTCAGTAACTTCTTTAAACTCTTTGTAGATACCTTTCCCACAGTCACTGATCAGACTCGTTGCTCAGCACTGGCATTAGCAGAGGACATTTAAAAGTTACTGCATATCTTCTGGACCTTTGCAATAGAGACTTGGCCCTGCCCAGTGGTAGGGAAAGGAAGTGTGTGCTTCTTGGCTTTGTAGTACCCTGTGTCCTGCAAGTCTTTCCCGTGCAATCACACAACCACGTTTCTTTCAGATGAAAAACACTAAGCAGTTCCCTGCAGAAATGCGTAAGACAAACCACAGCTCGGAGGGACGCTGGGTTCCTGGACAAGGAGTTGCAGAACCAGAACCCACCGTATTTCAGAGGGAGAAATCCTTAAAACCAATTGAAGAATTGCAACAAATCCTTCACCCAGTGCCGCACCTTTTCTCAGCCTTTTCACCCAAGGCTTGATTTGCTTCAGCTTAGTCGTACATGGGGTACGTACATCTGAACACCTTTTCCAGGAAAAGAATGAAATGTGCAAACTCATAACTACAATAATAAGAATGCCTAGCTCAACTTTTGTGTAGATAAGAAAGCAGGCATCAGTGAAAGTGCACTTCATTCAGATAATTAGATCCTGCTGACATTTTCTGTGGGAGTAACTTAAGGAGAGCCAGTGATTCTAGCAGTTGTTCAGATACCAAGGAGGAATATGAAGTAATTGCAGCTTACCATAAATAAAGCTGACATGGAGCAATGCTTATTTTAGTCATGACTTTATTTTCACAGACTGTGAAGATTAACTTTATCACTGGGAAAAATCACTCTTCTTTAAGTTAATCTAATGATTTTTCAAGGCCATGTTGCACATGACACACCGGAGCCAGTTCCTCACAAAATTCGGTAAGCTGGTGGGGGACAGGGAGCCCTGGTGGGCCATCTCAGCGGTTATGAGGGGCAGGTTAGGCTGGCTGGAAGAGTGGTGGGTTCCCAGGGGAGCGCTGGGTATGTTTGCCAGTGGTCATGAGTCCTGGACTCCCCCCACAAACTTCGCAAAGACATATCTGCGACACGCAGCAGAAAACAGGAGTTTTGCTACAGCTTTCAATCAGCGCAGCCTACAGTGATGTATCTCCAGGGGCAAAATGACACTGGGGAAGTTGCTCTTACGGTATTAATTTTCCGTACAACCAGCACATTGTCTAGTGGTGACTGCGTACAACTGGTCGCCAGGACTCCTGGACCCAGGTGGTCCTTCATTCACTGGCTTGCCACACGGCTTTCTCACTTCTCTGCTTCCTTTCTACAGTGAAAGGTTTTACAAAAGGTTGTGAAACTCGGTATTTGTAAGATACTTGAGATCCATAAGTGAAGGCTCTCCCCAGGGGCAAGGTTTTTGTTGTTCAAAACCTTAAAGATATTGTGCAAGACTCTTTTTTTTAAATGAAGCCATCAAAACATACACTGTATACACTAAACTATTCCTTCTAACACCTTAGTCAGATGGTGTAAAGATGGTTCACGTTAAACATGTTTGGAGCAGGAGCCTTCAGCAGAAGGAATCTGCTGGGAGTCTTTGCAAATCTGTGTAAGTACAATGCACAGATTGTAGATGGTAAATTAGGAAATAGCCGTATTTTTTTAATGTAGATGCTAACGAAAGTGTGCCATGTCTCTCCCAGATGCAACACCATTCGTCTTTGTAATTGTATTCCAAGAGCACAGTTGTGGCACAAATCTTTTTCTCTTTTCTGTCTACAGATTAGAGAGCTGGCAAGAAACAAAGCTGTTGAGATGGCAATATGTAGCTTCACACAAAGAACAAGAAAACAGGTGGCAGGAGAGAGGAAGAAGACGCTAGCAAGGATACTCCTGGACTTTTCCATGCCAGAGCAACAGAGATGCTACTGGCCTAGCCTCAAGCCCAGCCACAGCTGGGATGGGAGGCCTCCAGAGCTCGGGAATGGACTCTGGTCACCCCAGAAGGATCCTGGACCCTCTCATAATGACTAATCCTCAGCCCAAAGACTACACCAAGGTGGTGAGAAAACTGAGGCAGTGTCACATTAAAGGGCTGAGCAATTTGGCCGAAAATAAACCCCCTTGCGTTCCAGCTTGTCCTCAGATATCAGAGGGGCTGGGGGCAGCTAGGCTTAGATTCTGACTGATGCCCAATTTCCTGTATTATAAGTCAGACCATGTCCAATATATATATATATTTTGAATCCCCACGATTACAGGTGCACTTGTAACTCCATACGCTTTCAGTCTAGCCACGTTGCATGAACTAGCACAGCCACCCTTAAGGAATTTGGTTGCGTTCAATGAGAACTCTCATGGCTGGATTAATGAATAGTGTAGTTTATTAAAGCAAAAGATGCACAAGTTTTTTTGGATTGCCGGTGATAGAACTACTGCCCACAAAGCACATGCAAATACCACGAATATGAGTAATATAGCCTGGCTACGAACACGTTAAATCACAAAACAACTCTATAAATGTTTCTAAATCTGCCAGGGAAACACTTGGTATAGCCAAGTGTTTGAACCTTACTCAAAGGCATCCCTGTTGGGGGGGAAGAGAGGTTCAGCCCATCAACTGATCCCAGATGTCAGAGCAGGTCTGCGATGGTATCTTCCCTAACATCCCTCCTCTCTTAAGCCTTTTTATACTATTTTTACTTTACAGGTGGAGCTTCAGTGACTCTAGTCATATATTTCTCTTTGTAATTGGTGTAAAAGTTTCTCGCTTTGCTTTTGAAAATGTAGACCAAGAAAAATTCAGAGCGCAGGCTCAGTGAGGGGTGGTCGCACCTTGAAGGTGGGTAGCTTTGGGATGGAGGTGTGTTTTTTAGTATTATAAGGAGATTATAAGTATTTTGTCAAAAGGTGACAGACTGTGGGCCCATTCCCAGGTACTCCACTACACACCATTACACACACTAAACACGTTATTGTATCTTTGTACAATAGCATTGTCTTTGACCAGGTACGTATCCTAATTATCAGGGTGAGTCTCCATCTCATTGTTCCATAGTACCTTCCAGTTCCCTTCTTATCACAGAGCCTGGCTGCAGTGTCTCCACTCCACTCCACCTTCCGTACAGTTCCTCTTACAGTCAGCACACCAACCTCCCCCGGCATTGCCAACACCTACGGTTGCCTAGGGAACTTTTGTGGGATGGAACTCTTGCATGACCACCACACTCCACCCTGGAAGTTTCTTCAATGCTGTACCTTTCCTTAAAAATGCGAATATAGATTTAATTTCTAAGTCACCTCCAGCAATAATTCCACAGGCAGAAATACAATTTCGTGCTTTATTGCTCTTATCATTTCTATATTGTATTCATTGTGCTGCTAAGTGAAGAACAATCGTGATTTAAGAAACTCCATCCCTTCCCAATAAGAATAAAATACAAGGTATCCAGCATAATTTAAGGACAAGTTTAAAATGCCTAATCCCTTTTTATGTCTCAGGTCCCGAGTACTAAGTTCGACCCACTTGAATAGCAACATGCTTTTTTGAAGAATTGAGTGCACTTCTTTAGATTATGGCACTGCCCAGCTGTCTTAAATGAAGTACATGCAAACAGAAGAATCTCTTGAAAACTTTAACTGAGTATTCTTGCTGTTCGATTCTTTGGAGAGACCACTTTGTTGTAGTGCTGGTTCTTTGATATGAGAACACTGACTGTGCTTGTGGAAGATCTTTAACTGGCTTTATTTGCAATATTAAATCACTGAATGGAAAGTTAAATACAGGAAGAAAAATCTGTGTATGCAGCATCCTAAGGCATGTCTGCAACAGAAAACCTCTGCTTTTATTTCAGATCCAGCTGCCTGTAAATTTTTGAAGGAGGAATATGACTCTTAGGCCTCTGAAAACCTGTATGTTTCAATACTTTACTTTCACAGATGCAATAAATTGTCTCTAGAAGATTCACCATCACCCACACATTTAACTCGTCACCTTGAATAATAAAGTTCACAAACATCATTTAATCTTTTCCACGCTAAGTTGCCTGAAAAAAGCAAGAGCACATCACATTCCTTTGATTTGTAGCTTGTATACTTTGTAAACAGCTTTGCCACAAACAATCTGACAACATTAAGGTAATGGGACATTCTTTTCAAAGTCCCCACGCTTACAGTCCTCGTTATTATTTACACGTATCAGCACTGAAATATTGCAATTAGTGGGATGAAGTTTGGAGGGATGCGTCCAGAGGAACAATCAAGGCTGATTGTCTCAGAAGATGCAGAAGCTATTAATGATCCCATGAAGTATTAGGAATGTTGATCCTGCTTCACTAAGCAGCTTGGCATTTCCAGCGCTTGCTTTTTACTGACAAGGCTATCAGAAATGGCACATTTGTCACATATAATTGAAAAATGGCTATCTGCCTTCTCAGAACTTCCTTTCATTTAGGTTTGCTGAGATATGCAAAGCATCTTTATACCTGGCACATTGGAAAATTAAATTCAATTTTCTAATGTCTGCCACTAGCTTGGGGGAAAATAACACACAGGTTCTTTCATGTACCCTGGGGACCATCGGGGAAAAACAACAGTCCCAGAAACCACTTGTGCTGCTGTGTTTTCAGGGTACTGAGGTTAAGAAGAATCTGTACCAAAAAAAACCAATTACAAATACACTGTGAGACAGTCAGCTCCTGTAAATGCTTTAAAAGACAGTTGCATGAATTTTCAAAGGCAGATGTATGCAGATATTTTACATGCACATCCTGTATTTACCTCAGGTGTGAGTCATGGCCACACAGTTCAGGTGTTTGGAAAAACTAGCTTCTGCTGTGCTGCACCAGATTGGCACATGCAAACATAGGTATCCATAAGGGATGTTAAAATCGTGACACTCTGTCTCCCTGTAATCAGCACGGCCCCAAACCCCCATCCCAAGCCAGCACAAGACACTTGCAGGAAGGACCAGTTTTATTTCCATCACTCACCACTTCACCCTACCGCATCAGGGGGACTGGTTGCAAATTCAGGACAAAAAGGAAAGAGGACTGGAGCCCCATGGAAATAACCCCATTTGTGATCCAAGGGCCAAGCCGATTCATCAGCTTGAACAGTCGGTCAACTTGTGGGGTTTTCTTACAACATGCTCTTGAAGGCAACTTTGACTTGGTTGTGATAGAGCCCTGTGGCACTGAGCCACACATCCCAGGCATTGCTCTTCATCCCTTCAGAAGGGCTCTCACAACTCTCCAGGTGGAGATGACCTTTCTCTCTCCGAGCACAGCATGTTCCCTAAACAATCAGGCAGAGGAGTTGGCACCCGTTGTTGTGCTTGAGAGATGGGGATTCACCGCAAGGGGAAGGCAGGAGATGTTGCCAGTTCAGCATTGCAGGCTCGTTGCAGGACATGGGGAGGAAGGAAAAACTGGGATGAGAAGGGGTTAAATAAAACAGCTTTGCTGTGTGTGGAAATGAATTCATCCCCTCTGCCCCTATCTACCATCACCGTATATACCCAGCCAAGACTCATCGCCATCCTTTCCACCACAATAGTGTGAGGCAGGACACGAGGAGACCGAAGCAGTTTCAGCAGGGCAGTGGCGAGCAGTATTGGTGAGGAGGCAGCTGCATGTGTCCTTGTGCTCTGAGGGGCCTTGGGAAGATGTGGCTGCCCTTGTCTTTGGTCCTCACCTCCTTGTCTCCCCCCTCCCAGCCCATGCCTTGATGGTGGTTAGCAGCTAGGAAATAGCACTGGAGGGTGATAGAAGTTCATCATTGTGACAGACCCCTTAAAATGAGGATATTGAGAAGAAAACATTCTGCTGCTTTTTGGAAACCTTTTGCCAGCTGCCAGGACAATTTGTTGAAGTAGTCGGCAGTCTTTGAGGGTGAGAAATTTAAGAAATCAGCTGCTTCTTAGCGGTGTAAATGACAGCAAATCTCTATGGATGAAAATAGCACACTAGTTAGGCTCACTAGTGGGACAAACTCATCAAGTACTAGGCTTTTTGGGGACATTTTTTTTCTCTGAGACATGTCTGCTTTAGACTTTCTCTTTAGACATTCTGCAAGCCATGACACCATCTCAGACACGCCTGTCTCCCTTTCTCCTGCTTTACCTCATTTCTTGCTGTGCACCCTCGTTGCTGCATACATTCAAAATCATTCACGTACATAAATCCAAAGAGATCCACAGGAGTTACGCACCTGGCCCATTAGGCACTCAGGTGGCCTGAAACTCTGACTCAGCTGTGGAACAGCCTCTACTGAGCCATGAAGGATGTGTCTTCAAGGCCAGACCCATTATCTGCAAGTACTGCCACGAAGACAGCCATAACGCTGGCCCTTACAGAGCTATACAAGGCTGTGCACGTACAGACAATATGACTGTGGGGCAGAAAGTTGTAAAGCCTCTCAAATGCAACATGCATCTAGCCCTTGGCTTTTCCACTGCACCCTTTTTTCCCATATTGCATGGTACATACTGCAGCAGAACCAATCAAGGTATGAAAAAATGTAGGTAAGTGGAATAGATCTGATGATCTGCATCATCAGATGCTGAGATACCTTTTAAAAAAAAAAAAAAAATCACACTTTTAAGTTTCTTTAGCATTCACAGTAGTCTTTTTCTGGTTATTATGCTGATGCAAAAATGATGTGAAATAGCTTGTTGCTTCACTGTGATGTTAAATAGGATCCTGCCTGTACCCCAGAGCATCCTGAGTGGAGACAGAAAAAAGCAGCGCAAAGGGAAATGTGACTTTCCAGCCTAGCAGTTAGGATATTCAGATGAGCAGGGAGAGGACTGCTTGCTTGGTTTTGCTCCCAAAACAGTCTCTGTAGTTTACACAAGTATTGAATAAATGCAAAAGCCATTTCTGGAGCCTAGGTCACACCACTGGCAAGAGAGTGAAGCATCGCATTCCCTCTTGGGCTTCCTCACGTAAATCTTGGACTCCTCCTACACTGTTGGTCGCATGCATCTTCTTCCACCACTTTCATAGCTACCACTTGAAAGGGAGCGAGTCCCATGTCATCCCAGCTGCCTGTGACCTGACAGCCCCAAACTCACATGCTGACCTTTTAAACAGACTTGCTTATTTTTCCTTAACAGCCTGATTTATCAAGAAAGAGGTTCAAGGGGAGCATATGGTCTATCAAGCTTGATTAGAAAATGAGTTAACCCTGCAATCACACCACCCAATCAAGGCAGAAGCCAAACTGGGTTGCCCCAGGTAATGGTGCTAAAAGATAAGTTAGTTTAAAAGGAGTGATGATGGTCAGGGGTCCTTCCTAGCATGGGGTAAAATGTAGCTAAATATATAGTAAAAGATAGCTAAAAAGAATTTAGGTTTCTCCTTTCTCTTCTCCTTGAATGCTTTCAGGTAGTTAAAGTAGTGTGTTTGAGGGAACTAGAGATTGTGCAATAGGTTTGTGTTTAGGGAATATAGCTTGAGAGCAGAAGTAATAAAGTGGGAAAAGGGATCCTTAAACAGAGAAGAGGTTTGAAATTATAAGCAAACAATATAGTGACACACAGGACTAGCTGGGGGGTGGGAAGAAGCTGTCTGCACTTGAAGTCATCTTTGCTGCTTCAAAAATGGGCCACATGGGAGCACTACCTCTGCGTCCCCCAGTCTAGGGATTTCCTCTCTTCCCTTAGTTCAAGTGGCCACTCTACCTGTCAAACTGAAATCTCCAGCTTATCTAACTCATTGCACAATGCCGTCTCCTTTCTGTGAAATACAAAACTGCTTACTGATGGTGCTTTTCGTTTAAAAAGCAATTAAGACTTTCTTTTTTACCTTATACATTACTAACAGCTAGCCTATTTCTACTATAATGTTACCATCGTATTATCTTCTACATCATTAAAAATACATGGTTAGTCCCTTCTGAATGCACACAATGGCATCTGAAAGAAGAATGAAAGACGTTGATTATTTTTCCCCCCTGTTCACAAGTCTTGTTTATAGGTTTACCTTCTGTACTTCTGCACGCCGCCTTCAAATCCAGCAATGAAGCAGAATCTGTGAGTGCTTCCCTTCCTTCATCACCCAGGTCTGCTTGCCAGGCCTAATGCTAAACAAGAGATGAGAGATGTATCTTCCCTCAAGAGATTCAGGCTCCCATTTATTGAACTAGGGCTCTCCCTTTTTGCAGGGAAGGAGGGCAAAAGTGTCATTTCAAACAAGGTGGGAGGATAACATAGCCTTAGCTGGCTATGGTAACCTTCAGTAATTGTACCAGCCACCTGACACTGACTTCTCACGCTAGTACGGGAAAGCCGTTGCAGAACGTAAAGAAAATTGCTTGCCTACGCCAATGGCTTTTGCTGTATCAAGATAACCCACTGCAAACCTTAATGCCATCACAGAACTCTCATCTGTGTGCAGAACTGACTTAATGGCTTCAGCTGGTTTAATGATCCCTCAGAAAAGGAAGGGCTTTAGCTAATAAAGGTAAGACAAAAGACTTTGAAGGTATTGAAGAGGAAGAAAGTAGGAGGAGTTGCTCTTCGCTGGTCCCATCTCCAGTGAGAGAAATACACCCTTTATGAGAGAAATACACCCTTCATCAAAAGCACTCAGTAAACAATTTCTTTCAGAAATCATGAGAACACACAAGTTTCTACTTGACAGTTTACACTTAGAAATGTAAATATTTGCGTGAAAGTACATGTAACATATGAGCTATCCCAATAAAAGCAAAAGTATTGTTCCGCTTAATGAAAAGCGAGCATAAAATAAAATAAAAGAATAAACAACTGATCACTCACGGTTCCCTGCCCTGGAGAGGCCATGGCTGCAGACTGTTTCCCTGCTGTCTATTGCATATTTTAAAAGGGGTGATTTGCAACCTAGAAACGGATATTCTGAGTGAAGAGACAAGAAGCACTGCAAAGCTGAGGCTGGACTTTCGTTTCTTTGGCCGCAAGGCTTATGAAATGGCTCTTTCTGCTTCGCACCTCCGGGTGGAAAGTTGAAGAGCTTTTGTGCCAAGCTATGAAAGAGGAAAAGATTTCCTACTAAAAAGCAAGGAAGAATGTGAGGTACCTTGTGTGAACCACACAAATGAAGTATGTTGTGTGAACTACCAGTACCGCTGTCAAACCAAGGCCACAGAGGTAGTATGTGTTACGGCTATTTACCTGTGTCACAGCTGAGGTGGGAACTGGTTTCCAAATTCAAGGGCGGTCTTCAGTCCCTCTCCTAAGTTTCTTCATCCCCCTTTTCCTCTGAAAAGATATAGCACCATGAAGTAGCAGGTGTGTTATCTGAGGTGAGAGTGTTTTCCATCACACTGGACCTCCCAGGGGTGATCGAGCTCAAATCTCCACTGGACATTTTGGCCAATACAGGGAGTGCTCGTGCACTGATGCGTGATCCACAGAGCCCACACCTACCCTACCGCGTCCTTCAGACCTTCATGTCATGGCCTGTTTAACCTAACACTTGGGACCAGGCACAAAGGTTCGGGTCGCTCCTGTAAGAGCCCCGAGTTAATGCACCTTACGGACGCAGCTTTCAGGCCACCACCTCCAGAGAAGGTGGGGAAGAGGCAGCACAGCTTACAAACAAAACCAAAACACGCCGCAGCACTTACACCAGTGAATACAAGCTCTGGCACAAGGCACATTTTCTTCTCTTCTCCTTAAGGAAATAACGTCATTAGGAAAGGAACAAGGGTTCCTTCAGGACACATGTAGCAGCTCCCAGAAAGCATGGCAGCATCTCTCCCCAGTTACTCGATCTCCCAAATGGTTGCTCTCCATAAGGTGTCGGGCAGTTCTGACACAAGTGCTTCTTTTAAACCAGATATTCACTGCCAGAGCTGAACAACTGGTTTCTGCTTTACTCATGTCTGCCAAGACCTCATTCAGTAATCATGAGAAGACTCTCTCAGTATTTGGGGGGGAGGAATATTTTTGTTTGTTTTGTTTAGGGGACAGGGACGTTGGAAGCAAAACTGGTTCTTTATGTGAAAGATTATGCACACAGTCCATCAATCTTATAAAAAAGCTTTTCGGTTTTGGGCTGAGGTTTTCCCAGTCACTTATTTTAGTCTGTCTTTACTAACAGTGGTTTGATGTGATCAGTCTCTGTCATGTTTCTGGACAGACTGACTCACCTTCCTCAGTGGAAATAAGCAATTTAAGGAAGGGGGGAAGGAAGACCATCTACTCTGTCTCCATCTGTGCATCTGAAGATGCAGAACAGACTCTGCAATTATTTGCTGATGCCAGTTTCTGATGCCGAGGCACATTTTTCAGATGGGCTGATTATAAATTCTGTTGCCAGGTTCCATTTCTTAGCATTAGAAGTTACATCCTCTCACCATTATCCTCTCAGGGTTTACTCTCGCTTTTAGCTAGTGTTGACCACCAGAAACAGGATGCAAGTTGAAAAGGATTGTCGTTTAAATCCAGGAGAACATTTGTTACATTAAGGCAGGAAAAATAAATCAAGAATAACTAATTACTACACCTCAATAACAATGTTTTTTCCACAAAGAGCTTTTATTTATCCAGGGATATTTGCAAATACCAAAGAGAGAGATGAATTTCACTTTTCAACCCTGCCCATCAGCCACTAGTCCCTCGCAACTATCACTCCTCGCACCTGTGGTTTCCAATGCACGCTTACTGCCGAGCCAGTGAGGAGGCTGAGCTGGAGTGTCCCGCTCTCCCTGCTTTCGTCCCAGGTTTGGTGAATATGCTTTTGATAGGAAAGTATCTGATGCGTCTGAGCAGCTGCCTTTGCTCATCCGCTCATTTCTGGTAGATTCAGCATCATTTGGGTTCATGGGTCCAAGTTTCCAATTTATCTTAGTTTCCAGAGCAACCAAGTCTCATTCTTAGTGTTTCTTCTCAGCTGATTTGGTTATGTCTCTGCTTCCTGCATATTCTGATTTCTCTGCAGTGCTAACGGCTGGTATCACAGGTTTGGAGAAAAAAATCCCAGTGCCCGAGTCCTTTTTTTTTTCCCTTTTTTTTTTTAAATAGACATTACATTTGCGGCTTTTCTTCCTTCAGTGTTTGCCACATTTAACGGTGTGTTGAAGGACTGGCACTGCATTTTTGCCATTAGATTTCCCCTTTCGTAGGGTCCCTCTGATCTTACTGTACTCCCCAGTGGAACAACCTCTTTTACTGGTATTTGGGGATTATAGCAATGAAAAGATACCATTAGTGGAAGCGGCATTGTACATATCTTTTCATTTTCTGACACCAATGTTTCTGTTGCTGCTGTTCTCCTTTCTTGTGCATGTAAAAGCCTCATAGGATTTTTTTAAAATGTTAATTTTCTGGCTATCCAGTCCTTCCACGTCTCTCCCTGTGAAGCCAATCGCATTGGGTAACTGCTCCCCGGGTCCATATACACTCCTGTCCCGCCCTTTGTTTGACCTTCTCTGCAGCGGTTTCTTTATGCGTTTTGCAGTACAGTCAAAGCCATCAGATGCCCAAAGTTACCAGTACAGCACGGGGAGGCGGGGGATCCCAGGAGTGATGCGGTGTGTATCCAGGCTGTGTGGTATACAATGCATCCAATGTTAGGGGATCGGTCAGCTTCAGGGAAACACGACAAGATCAGCTTGCTCAGAGGTGATTCAGCACAATTTTATGTTCATCCTCTTAGCACTCATACATTCATTTCCTTAAAGCTCAGACCACGGGCTCTAAACCAGATTTAAACTCGAAACTCTTTTTAATGCTTAACATGTTCAGCTCTCAGCGTCCACACAGATCACTTGTGAAATGGGGAGAAAAATCGGCCAAAGAGTCTGTAAAACTTCTGTAGTTATAAAAAGTAAGCATGAAGCCAGAGTGCTTCAGAACAATTTTCCTTCAGCGTTACAGTAAAGCTGCATTACAAGTCTGTCCACAAAAAAATGTTCATTTTCTTTGTTTTTACCCTAAATTCATTCTTTCCTACAGAGCTGAAGTTCTAACAGTATTTCAGTGGAGTCTAAAGCTCTCCCCTCTCCTCCCCAAGTCCTTTAAAAAAACCTGCACCTTTAAAAATCAAAGGACAAATGCATGGACGCCAGGGACAGTACTTGCCTGCTGTGCCGCTGTCCCGCTTCCAGCTCCTGATGAGGTAGGTAACCCTCCCTCACACTCCTCTGAGGTTATTTTCCCCCACATTTGCTCTATTCCAGGCAGCAGATATATATGCATATCTTCTCTTTCATTTTTTTTCCCAATCTAGTCTTTCTATACAGTAGCAACCTCATTTATAGGCAGAGAAAAATTAATGCAGGGTAATTAGGTGAGCTGCACAGGAACGCACGGTTGAGCTGGCAAGTACCAAAGCACTGTCGCCTCAAACTCGGGACAGCCGCCACCTCAGCGTCCCACGTATCCCGCATGCCAGCCGGACCGAGCACGAATCGCCTCGTTGCTGTCCCACACCTTTGGCCGGACAGGTAACGGCTTCCCATTTCCTTTCTGGTTCGCTCCACGCTTCCTGGCTTTGACATTGATTCATTTTCCAGCCGGGTCACCAACCCAGCTTGCCGCGGCTCCAACCCCTGCGCCCCCCCATCATCCCAGGCACCCGCTGCATCCCCCTGCCAGCAAAACCTCTTTCTGCAAGCCGGGGGGAGTGGTGGGAGGGTGGAGGGGTGGGTTTGGTTCGTTTTGGGTTAGCAGTCCCAGCAGGCAGGAGGGGTGGTGGGCTCAGCCACCTGCCCAGTGCGCTGCACCCCACGGCCGTTCCTCCTCCCCATTTCCAGGGGGTCCAGGAAGCCCCTCGCGCCGCAGAGGCAGGGCATAGGGGGAAAGAGCCGGTTTGGTGTAAGGTGGGAAGCGGGTAAATTCTGCTTTGCTTTGGAAAGGAAGTGATAAACCCCCGGTGAAGTGATGGCACGTGTCCCTGCCTGGGCTGCTGCGGGGCACTGAGGGGGTGTTTGCAGCAAGGAGGCAAACTCCTACTGAGGGACGCCCCATGAGCAAGGCGAGGCTGTACAAAACACTGCGGTTTGGTGTAAAAGAGGCAAAGTTTGCAAGGACAGGCTGTTTAAATAGAGCAGCCCAAACCGCCTGAGAAGGCGGGCGAAACACCTTTAAAATTCAGGGCGAGTAACTTACAAACAACTTGAAGGTGGCTGGGAAGCTGAGCGGAAAAGAGGCAAGGAGCTTAAATCTCTTAAAGATCAGATGGTTTCTTTCTGGAAGTGTGGGGCGAAACTTTTCCTGTCAAGGTCAGGCAGAAATACAAGGCTTGAAAGAGCGCTGAGCAATCTGGTGAGCAATCTGGAGAAACAAAAGTTTTGCTTTTGGAGAGGCTCATAAGGAAAAATATGTCAGCTAGATACACCGCTTTCAAATAAAAATCAAATTCAGCTAGAAAAGCAAAGCTGGCTAATAGTTTGTCCCCTGGTAGATCCCAAGAAAACGCCTGGGACAACTGGATCCTGATGTCGTCTCTTGCAATAGCACTAGTGCCGGTCCCCTGCGGAGCTCCTTGTGTCCTTGGCCGTACCAGGGGAGAGCCCTGAAGGGTGCTTGCGGAAAGTGGGCAAGCACGCATGAGAAAAGCCCGTCCTACTAGCAAAGGCGAAGGCGGGTGAAGCAGTGAATTAATTTCCAAACGTCTGTTATCCAATGTATGACTACGTTTCTGTGTATAGTAAGAACGAAATGAAGATGTCCGCAGATTTTTGGTTTACTCTACCTGACTTTGATTATTTTTTTTGACAGATGAGCCGAGCGTAATTACTCCCTTTACAAGGCATTTACACAGTTACATATCTTCCTCTCAGAAGTAAGTCATAACACTGATGCCACACACCCGTTCCTGACAAGGCGTTACATCGGGAAGCCTTCTTCTTTTTTTATGAATGTGGTCGCTGTCTGCCATAGAGAGATGACACGACGTTTTGTAAAAGGCTGCGCGTGTCACCCGCCGCCCGGCAGAGCCGGCCACTCCTTGTCAGTCAATCCCACTCTTAAAGGCTTTGGCCCCACTGGCCTGACCTTTAGACACCTGGTGACCTCCTTAGACACTGGGTCACCTTTTCCACCGGCTGTTCTCGCTGCTTTTTCGGCAGATGGCTTTTCTGCTGAGGCATTGAGGGACCCGCCACCGCGGCGTCGAGCGGCCCGCCCGGCGCAGGGCTGGCTGCCACCGCTTTGACAGCAGGGGGCGCCAGCGCGCCGGCAGCGCTCTCCGGGCGCCGGCGGAGCTGCGGCGGACGGGGCTCTGCGGCGCGGCGGCGCCTCCCCCGCGGCTGCCGCGCCGCCCCCGCGCCCCGCCCGGCCCCCGCCTAGCGGCTCGGAGGGCGGGCGGTAACCCGCCGCTCTCCGTCCCGCTGCAGGAGCGGGGAGCTCCGCTTCCGCCGGGGAAAGCGCGCAAGTTGGGCGGGGGGGGTGGTGGAAGGGCGGCAGATAGCGGGCGGCGGGACCTGGGCGCGGGGGGACCCTCCTCTCTTTTGCACCCGCTGCTTTCCGTGCGGTTTGCCTCTCTGCCTTCTTGTTCTCGCTGGTACTGCTTTGTCGTTCGGGCTCTCTGGAGCTGTCCTGGAGAGCTGAGGTCGCCGGTGGAAATGGTGATGCTCCTCGGTGTCTTGTCCCGCATCTCCGCGGGCTGTTGCGTCCCCGCTACGTACGGGAGAGAGAGCCTGTTGCCGAAAACCATAACCAAGACAACTCTCCCGTGCTAACTAAATCGTTTAAGTCTTTGGCATCAAGCCCTTCTGCACCGGCATCGTTTTAAGACTGTCGATGGTCCCGTTCCCTTCCAAAAGCAGAAGAACCCAGCCCTGACTGAAGTACCGTGCCCAGGCTGTTTGCTGCGACAATCAGCTGGGCAGTAGAGATCACATCAATAAAAGTCTTCAGATGTTCATTATAAAGCTGAACTTTTTTAAAATTACTGCAATACACCTTCCGTGACAGTATAGCCCATCTCCCAATTAGTGAGACTCTATTTCCATTCTGTAAATAACTGGAATGCTGCCTTCTCTTTTTGTCAGTTACCTGTTGGTGGTTCAGTTCGAAAAGCCTCTAATGTTCTTTCCTAGGAAGAATTTTCAACAACAAATTCTCTTTCAACACTTTTTACCTTTAAAACTTCTCTTTAATAGATGACATTTGGGAAGGGAAACAGAAAAAAAATCTTGTTTTGCAAGGCAGAATCTTGCTTTGTTTGGATTTGTAAACTGGAATTTTCGCAGACACGTTCCATTTTCTTATGCGCCTTCATTTAGGAAATTAATATGCAGGGAATTTGGGGAAAAGTTTAGGGAAATGAGGGCAAGAGGGGAGGGCACTACCCTGGCCCGTTCCAGACTTCAGTATTGATGGAGAGAGAATAATTCCCCATTTATTAGAGGTTTACACATTGTTTATTTCAAGGGCATGGAAATCCATATTTATCATATACATCACTTGTTATTGTTCTTACTTCCTGACTGGATGACTGAAAAAAGAAATGAAGCTGTGCTGAACGACGTGTGGTACTGATAGCACAGAAAAAGAACAAACTTCACAGAAAGAGCCTAAACCGTTATAGGCCTATGTTGCTTAAAGGTAACCAATTATTGCTGGTAGAGGTGTTGCTTTAGCTGCGATAGAAGTCTGAGGATACAAAAAAGGCATGGTTGGTAGGGAGAGGTAATATGCTTTATTAGATTAACTCTTAAAACTGGACAATGTTTTGGGCTCACAGGTGCTTTGACTCCATACAGAGAGTATGTAAGCATATATTTCCTTTACTTTTGCTATGAGAGCTGTCGTGTATGGGCCACATCCTTTGGAAAGGAGTTTGCTTTCTGTGCCATTAATGCTGCAACATGACAGCTGCTGGTGGTGCAACTTGCATGGAGTCCCACGGCAGCGGCAAGTGGGAGCTCCCGGGTTACTCCAGCTTACTGACGACGGTTCTGCAGCTGGGTTTAGCCAGCAGCACGCTTTCCCCACCTCAGCATGGACACGAGCACCTCCTAGCACTGTCAACCAGACTCCAGGCTCTTCCTCTCTTCCCAGTTTTGGGCTCTTATAAATATTCTCTGTTAACTTTTTACAGCTACAACTTTGCCATCCATTTGGCTTTGTATATCTGTTACCGGGAAGTTGGTTTTGCTTTTTGCGCACCAACGCACAAACCTATTTTTGGCAGATTCATTAAACTGACTGTGGAGAGAAAAAGGAGGGAAGACACTTGGACATCATCCAATACTCAGAGAGGACAACTGGATATTTTTCTTTGAAGAATTTGTATAATTCTTTTTTTATGGTCCCTGTGCAGTGGTCTTCGAAGTCAACAGTGTTCTTTGAATCAAACTCTATGGCTGTATAGGCTTTTAAAAAGAAACTCTACATGTTAATGTAGTCCGGATTAGGGACTCCTCCTCTCCAGGCTAACGTGCTGAACGTATCTCCTCTTTACATTAATAAAGGCATATGGGAAGAGAAGAAAGCAACCTCCCTGTTCCATGCTAGGAGTTGTGACATTTGGAGGCTGCACATGCGAACAGCTAGCTCCCCTAGGAAGCCTGCTGCTGCCTCTCCTAGCTGTGGGGGAAAATCGGAGGCCGTAAGTTGATTCTATTTTTGTCCAAACAGCCTGTGGAAAGCAAAATAGAGTTTCCTGTGAAAACACGCTGCTTCCGAAGCTTTCTGAGCCTGCCAGTGACTGTGGTGCGGTGTCACACAGCCCGCCTCCCTCACTAGCTGCATGCGCATGGTTATTAGGCAAGGACAACGAGGGGGATCAATGGCTCTCGTGGGCAAGCCGACGTTTTCCTCGTGGGACTTTGCATAGGTGAATAGCAGTGCTCTTCCTTAGGGACCTGTTTGTCACACAGGCTGGTCAGGACAACTCGTGGGCACAGGGGTGACATTTATAGCTTGGTGTGTCAGCAGGAGGCAATGGGGGAGAAGGCTGTGGTCATGGCACGGATGCCTGTTGCTGCATGCTTGCTGCTCATCAGTCAGCAAGTGTTCCCTCAGCAAAATTCTTCAGACATGTCTCATTAAAATGCTTTCCCCTAAAATGGCCACAGTTTGTTGCCAGGGTGTTTTTGTAGCCTCACTATAACCCCAGAATCCCCCATAGCTTACAGACACTTTCAGACCAAGATACAACAGCTGAAACAACCCCGCATTTTCAGTCAGAGTTGTAGTGCAGAAACAATTTTATTCAAGTTTCCCAGGCTTAAATTCACGGGATGCCCTTTACCTGTCAAGGTGAGATTCTAAGCTACTTATTGTCCTCGCTCAAAGCACACCTAGGAGCAAGACCCAGCAACTGCAGTCTGACTAAGAGGATGGACATTTGTCCAACTATCCTGTGAGAGGTTATGCAAACCAATGTGCTGACCATGCTTTGGGGTGTCAGTGCTTGACATCGTCTTTCACTTTCTTTAACCACTTTCCCGTTCCTCTAAATGTAGATTCCCAGGAACAGCAAACAATAATTTTGCTTCTGTCCTGGCACCTATGGGTAAGACCTCAGCAGCACACAGTCAAAATGAGAACTATCTCATAAGGCAAATACGTGCAGTGCTTCAAACTAGCACTTCTCTCCTTTGCTCACCAGCTTGCTTCTCTGTGTTACAAGACCCAGCCATTCCAAGAAAGTACCAGTTTTCTTGTAGGAGCTCAGAAGTCTGTGTCATTTTTTCAATCACCAGCTTTTTCAAATGTAAATATCATAACATTTTGACACACCACAGAGAATTAGAAGCAAAGGGCAGCACAGCCCCTTGCAGTTAGGGACAACAAACCCTACAATGCTCTTCCCAGAGTATCACATTATATCTTCACAGTAGCTGGCAGCAGAGAGCAAAGAAAGTTAGGTAACTTCCAGTTCCTGGTCTAGGCATAGCTATGGATCACAGATATCTCTTTGTCCTCATGCCAGCATTGCTTTTTAGCTTAAACGGCTCTTTTCCTTTTTCCTTCCTCTATGTGTTACAGACAGCAATCATGCTCTCCGCCTTCACTTAGCTAAAGTGGCCAAATCCTTCCATCCCCCTTCATACCTGCAAAACAAATATCATTGTTCTTCTCTGAGGCAGTGGCTGCAAATGATATTTTGGGTCCATCTTTCCTAAGATTCCGGGTTTCAGAGCCAGAAGGTCTTATCAAAGGCATACCTGCAGCTGACTCGCGGACAGTGCTTCTTGACCAGAGACAGTTAATCATCAACAGTACCCAGATGGTTTGTGACTGGGCCTGGTGATGATGCATATACTTGGGGAATTTCCAGGTTTTGTTCATGATTCATTCAGCTTTGACTTCCCCGGCTGAAAAGGGAAGATCTCATAAAACATAGTAATAGTTTGCATTACAGACCACTTCACACACAGCTTTGCACCAATTGAACTGGATTTTAAGATGACTCCGTCATGGGGATGTCGTGGTGATGAGGTTGGATCTGTATAAGTTTTCCTCTTCTGTTGTGTACAAGCACAAGCTCATAGGAACCTTTTATAAGATTTGTTTTATCTGTCTCCAATGCTATTTAGTGCTGCAGTGGGAGAGGGCTTAGCTTCCCTTCCAGGCTGCCGTTCTGCTGGTATCCCTGCTTTAATAATGACAGTAATGCAAGCTGTCACTCTCCTTTTATTCCAAAGGCAGCTGACTTTTTACAATCTGACACGAGGTTTGCATGTTAGAATACAACTGCAGTCATTCAAATGAGTGATAAGAAATGGAGCAGAGCATCCTTTTGGCACCAGGAACATATGCATTTACTGTTGGCACTTCAATGATAATGAGATGCATCTTATCAGTGTGTTATGTGAGCATTTGCAACATCCTTAAGACGTCGGTCCCACTTCAGCTAACCTTCAGGTCCCACTGCAGCTAGCTGGTAGGAGTATGCTCTAGTCAGAGGATGCGGTGGCAGTTTCAAGGTCAAATTGTGCGTATTGCTCACAATCACTGTGCTTGATATATTCTGAAGAGATTTGATATAATAGGTTGGGTTTTGTTCTCCTTCTTATGAAGCAGAAACTTGCAGCAACTTACAAGATGTTGCTTATCATGAATGTGCTCAGCTACGTGAACGTTGCAGCAGTGCTAGCAGCCACGCATAGTTAGCACAGGCTGGTACCCCCCTATGCTTTCCTCTCCTGGTGCCATCTCCACACTCACACCCTCTGCCTTTCACTGCGAGCTGATGGCTGCTTTAAACCCCCACAAGACCCTGCCCCTCAGGGCTTGCTCTGCTTTCCCCTCTGGGCTACCGGGTACAGGGGACACGGTCACTAGTGGGCTCACTGCGGTGTGTCCCTCCTGGCACCTGCGACCGTCCCAGCTGCAGGCTGCACCCCCTGCTCTCCACCTGCGCCTGCAAGCGTGCTCAGCTCGTAGGACCCTGTGCCTCAGGGGCAGCAGGGAGGTCTCCTGGGAGCTGTAGCACAGCCTGTATTCTTCCCAACAATAGTACCCCATTGCACAACCTTTCTGCAGGAAGCCCCATAACAGGTGAATATTATTCGCCATCATTTAGTCTCTCCTGCAATACTCTGCTGGAAAGGCAGAGTCCTCAAGACACTTCAGCTGACATCGCTTCCTCTGCCACCTGCATCCTTACTCCTCCGGCCCTGCTCACGCCCCATCTGTCAGTCTCCATGGCTTGCCCTGTGCTGTCACAGGCAAAGGGGAGATCCATTTCTCCACTGTGCCATTCCCTTCCCTTTGCCAATGACTCATCCTTGCTGTGATTCCTTCAAGAAGAGAGTTAATACTATCAATTAAAAAAAAAGAAAACAAAACATTCAGTCCTTTCAGCTTCTCAGCTGCTTCCTTTTTGTTTCTATCTGCAGCCTCTCCGAGGCATCTCATTTTGTGTGCTGAACTGCATCAAGCACTGATGCCGCTTTCCCAATGACAGAAATGTTCTCTCCTACCAGCCAGCACTGCCTGTGTGCATGGGGAGGTAAAATACTCTGCAGGACACTTTATCCATGTCCCTAGAGGCTCCAGGGAAGAAGACTCGGGCAGGTACACTAGGGTGGCAGTGCCAAAGTGTTATCGATCATCCCTGTGCCATGGCCCAGGCAAAAGTTCACCTCTTGGCTCCTCAGCGCTCCCCGACTCAACAGCAGAGGCAGGAAACAAGGGGGGCAGAGGAGCTGCCCCACCTCAGGGGACCAGTGCAGCCCATCGGTATTTTCAATAGAGTGGTTTTCAGCTGTTGTTTGAGCTGTTTCATCGTTTACGTCTCTTCCCCTCTTCTCTGTCAAAAAAATCAAAGGGCAAAAAAGTGGAGGGAGCCTAGGACAGAAATGCTCTTGCTTTTTCGCAAGAATGATAATGGCTCCACGGTGCACTGTTCTTGTATCATAGCCTTCCCAAAAATACCACTAGAGAGGACAGTTTGCCATTTGAAAGTGCCCCCTCCCCCAATTCAGTGCCCACTCAGACCTCAGAGGTACAAGCTGGCAGAGATCCTCCAAAACCAGCACTCGCCAAGGTCCAGGAGAAGCAGCGACAGAGCCCACGGCTTGTGGCTTTGCCTCATGTGGTCATGATCCACCCAAGGTGCCTCAGCTGTGCTTTTTGTGTGCTCTCAAGTAGTGGCCTACCAATGTCTAAGAAAGGCCATTTTCATCTTCAGCCCAACGATCTAATCCAATACTTTTCTTCTTGAAAATCAAGCAGGTTAATGTTAATATTTTTTGGCCAGAAAAATACGGGTTTGGTAGAACCCAGGAAATAACAGAAAACATCCTTTAACTACCATACCTGTTTTATTCCGTATCCTTCTGACTACAGCAGAGAAATATATCTTCCTGTTCTCACATTCTTTTAATTTTTACTGGACTTGTGTGAACTTTAACTTCTGTGATACACAATTGAATTTCTTTTGGATTTCAGAGAGAGTGGCAGAAGGAAGAAAGAAGAATATCTGAAGAATATCTGAAGAACATCCCCCACTTTATTACTGTTCCCAGTATCCCACCACCCCACCCTCATTTGGGCTGTCAAATGAAACCAATAGCTCTCCTTTAGGCTTCTCTATTCAGAAAACAGAGGTTGTACAGTGCTGAAAGGGCCTCCTGGAAGAGAAGACCGATGATTTGAGTTTTATCCTGTGGGCCAGTGCAGACCAATGATGTTTTACTAGGTTGGCTTCTGATCATTCCCAAATACCTAAAGGCAGCACAGGCAGCAAAAGAAGCAAGCCCATGCTCTCACAGTGTCTCGACACATGATGGGACACTAATATTTAAACAAATCCAACACACTGAATGACAGTTTCACATACACCTTTATACATAGATGGCCAGTTACATTGCTCCCAGTTTCACTCTGGATTTTGAATGAGTTCTTGGTACTTTGAAGCCCTCAGTGGTTGGTGCATCTCCACGGGACCTCCACTCTCAGCAGTTCTCCTGGTCTGAAGAGCAGCTGGCCCAGTCTTACCACCCAAGTTCAGTGCTTCCATTGCCTCTCTTGTGATCATCTGACACCCAAGCTGCAAAGTGACATCTGCAGTATTTGCACAGTGCCAAATGACTGCCCATAAATCATTCACATGCTACCCCTTCCCTTCCCTCTCCTTCCCTTGCCTCCCCTCCCCTCACTTCCCTGTTGTTGGCTTCTGTCCTGAAATAGCTTACTATCAGAGAATGTCTTTACATCTGTGGTGGTCACTATATTTCACCTTCCCCTTTCAAGAGCTGGTCTGCCTTCATTGCTACCCTTCGTAACTTGGAACGGCAAACAACTCAGTAATAGAAGAGATTAGTATTTTCTAAATACTTGAAAGAAGGTTTTGTTTTAAATTAAAAGATCAACTTTTAAGTCCAATATTTCATCATCACTGCTAAAACCACTGCTTCTCCTTGGAAGAGAAATAAAACTTTAGAACTGTTTCTCCTCTTGCTGCAGAGGATTTGATTCTCTCCTACCCTCGATGTGATACAGTTACTTACCCCTGTGTAGCCCAAAAAGAAAACGGGTGGTTTTCTTATGAATGGTATAGTATCATGATTGTAAAATCTATAGGAAGACTGGCTTTATTTCTGCATGGTATGTCTTTAACACAAACAATTGAGAATTAGTGCATCACCTTTTTCTTTACACCAAGCTTATGCTTTTATATTCAAATTACATTTGAACAGACAGCTGTGAGATCAAACCAAGGTGTTGGGTTTTCACGTAGAAATGCAGAAGTGATGACTCTGAAAAGAGCAGTGCCTCACCTGAACGTAGCCCTTAGCGTTGTCAGCACAACTCCCACCGAGAGCTCTTGGGACTGAGCTCAGCTGAGGCAAAGAAATGTGTCAGGAGGGCACGGGCACAGTAGTGCACGAGCGTACGGAAGCAGTAAGAGCAGTCAGGCATGGTGCCTTGGATTTGCCGTGTGTCTCTGAGGGCATCCATGCAGACCCTGATGCTCGGCGGGGTGGCGAGCACCAGAGCGCAGCCCTGCAAGATCCACCAGCGGCTGCTCCTGGCCCTGCCACAGCCTCCCCGCAGGGCACGGGGCTGAGGGCAGCGGCTGGTCGTGCTCAGGGACCTGGCCAGGGCGGGCCCCACCACTGGGAATGGGACAATATAATTCCCATCGATTCCTATGGCAATAAGATACCAACATAAATACAGTGATAATAATCTTGGTCCTCATGGAAGTGAGGCAAGCATTGGCGTTATGAAAGAATATCAGGCTCTCAGATACTGGTAAGAGATACACATGACGTATGCAACAAGATAAGGACTGTATGTAGATTGTATGTAAATCTTATCTTTTTTTAGACTAACTAATGCAAATGGGGTAAAAATTGACAAGCAGTCAGGCATGTGAGCACACCTTCCTTCTCCATAAGCCCGCAAACCTGCTCTTGCTTACAACTTTAGACCATCCCTGCTGCAATCCTACCACCAACCTCTACAGAAATTAATTTGAATAAGTGTGGTATTCTGTGGATGACTGCAATTAAATTTCGAAGAAATATATGGCAGTAAGGATAGAGTTGTAGTTTAAGCACTCTAGAGATGCAGGTTTATTTCTTTACAGCATCCTGAGTATCGCAGGGCGTGCTGCCGAGTGCTGCAGCTTTCCAGCTCCTAAGATAAAGATGCTCTTTCACAGATACGATGTTGGAATGTGTGGTGATTTGACATTTTGTGAATTTCTAAAATGTGTCCTTTGGATTTAATTCTTTATATTGATGTCAAACCACAGACCTAGATAAGAAAGAGACTTGAAGTAAGAAAAACAAGGTCGAGTGTATCAGAAGTTGAGACCAATTCACACAAGCCTTATAAGACTTAGAGGGAGAAGGTAAAAATACTGATCCCATATTTCCTAGAATTTTGTGATGAATCTGTGAAGAGTTTTAATCCATAAGGGGCTTGATGTCAAACTTCTGACACTTCGAAGTTTTCTTTTCACAAAATGGCAAACTTTTTGTACAGTCTGTTTACAGTAGCACAGTGAGGACACATTCAAGTAGAGGGAAATAGAAAAGGTGGTGCTTTGACTTTGGAGTCTTTTAAAAGTTCCCGGAGATTCAAAGAAAGCAGACGATCAAGCAGTTCCCTCCGCTAGAGTAGCCTTGGCCACCTGCAATATATCCCATAGGAGTGTGACATTGCTCCGGATTACTTCAGTAATCCAATAAATGTGAATTCAACCCTGGGGAAACAGAACTGTGCAAAAATGTAATTACAGGCTTATAAAAATCAAACGTTCCTAATATTGCATTGCTTTCCCTAGAGAAATATATTACCCTGGGGACTGAAATGGGTGTGTATTTGCTACATCCATTGTTATAATACATGTAATCTACTGCCACTTCCACCTACAAGTACAAGACGCTAGACTCTGAGGTCCCCTTACTGTAGCAACTCCAGTGAAATCAGCGTACTTATGTCAAACAAAATCCGCATGGGTTTAGATGAGACTCAGAGCCATTAAGACAATTTTATTTTAGTATTATTCCTGCTCTTTACCTCACACATAGGTCCACACTTCATCTTTTCATACAGAAGTGTTGGCTGCAGTGGACCTACACCAATTTACACTAGCTAAGGACCAGAATAATTGTGTTTAAAAGTGCCAAAAAGTCCTTGAGTGGAATACGTCAGCAGGAATATGCTTTCATGGGGTAAGGACTCTTCTTCACCCTTCCAGCAAAGAAATGCAAATCAAAATCATTCAATCACCCTGAAAAGCCTTATCAAAATGATGGCCGTCATCCCTGTTGCTTGTAGGCAGACTGTGAGGACGAAGAGGCACTCCTGTTTTATGACGGTGCTTGCTTGCCCTATCATTCAGCATGGAGGTCGATCAGCAACCTTCCCCTATGGGAATGTTATGGGGATTCCTCCAAAAACAGGCTTGGTTGAAAAATAGATCAGGGTTTTTCAACAGAGCTGTTTTTCTTTGGAAAATGTTGATATTTTAGCATCGGTGACCCACAGTCAGAAGAAGCAAACCACTCCTGTCTCCATCACCTTTTTCTGCCCCAACAACCCAAGCTTAGGTAGTTTGCAGGTTAAGACACTTTTTGAGATTTGAGACACTCAGGTGAGCGTCTCTGCTCTGTGACAGTAGCCAACCTGCTCTTGGCCATTTGGGTGTGAGTGAGTCTCACTTTCTGATTTCTTGCGTACAAAACCATTAAAGTCTCTTTCATGCAGACATGGAGTGGGAAATGGTTGAAATCTCCTGTTTTGGGTGTGCGTGGTGAGCTGTTGGCAGCGGGGTGCTGCAGGGGCAGCCTCTGCGAGGAGAGGCCAGGGGCTGCCCCCGGTACCAGCCGGCTCCGACTGACCCACCGCGGGGCACAGCTGAGCCCCTCAGCCAAGATGGTTGAGCCTCTGAACTGGCCAGAGGAGTCTGTGGCACTTCTGTGAAAATATATTTAATAAAGGGTGGTAAAACTGAGAAAGGGGGAACAGCAAGGCCAGAGGAGAGGAGACACTGCATGGCAGAGCTGGTAACACCCCCAAAAGGGACTGTGGCACACGCATAACCCATGCCAGAGCAGGTACTCCCCCAAAGAGACTGCAGCCCATAGAAGACCTGTGCCGGAGGATAGAAAAAGAGTGAGAAGGAAGGAGCAGCTGAAGAAAAGAGTGAGAAACAATGAGTGGCAGAAAGAAACCATTGCACCCTGACCCCAAGCCCTTGTACTGCCCATGGCCTCACCAAAGGGAAGGAGTCCAACCTGCAACAAAGGGAGTGGAGACCAGGAAGGGGAGAGGAGAGGTGTCTGGAGTGAAGCTGAGCCTGAGAAAGGCAGAGGAAAAGTCTTTTCCCTAAGTATTGAAATGTTTGCCATCTTTGTTTCCCAATACCTGAATCAGCAATGAAATGTTTATGTCAATTGGCAATGAATTAAGATAATTCCGAAGCTCTGCCTGTTTTGCCCATAACAGTAAGGGCAGGCAACAATAAGTGATCTACCTGTCTTTACCTCAACCCACACGTTTTTTCACTGGCGTTCTTCCTATTCTCTCCCCTTTCTGCTGGAGAGGGTGGGTGAGCAGCTGGCTGTATGTTTGGCTGGGGTCAATCCACCACAACCCCAAAACATTTGTGGCACAAGAAAATCATTTCCTGTCCTCTCTGACTGAGGGAGTAACTGTGGAGATCATGAAGGATTTCAAGAGGCTGCCTTAAACAGCCATGAAGTCTCACCACCAGGTTTTTAAGGATCTGTGAGTGAACTATCTGCTAGGAATGACATTGTAACCTGGGTGAGGTAGGGGAACAGACAAGGTGATCCTATTTCCTATGACCATATGTCTTAGACTCCTGTGTTTCTAATGCTCCGGCTACCACAGATCTGATCACTCAAAAATGGCAAATGGAAGTGGTCTACCTTCATGTTTATGAACACCCACAAATGGATAGTTTTGCTTTTATCATGAAGAAACTCCTTCAAAAACTGGTTTTCAAATAATATCATGTTTATTTCATGATGCTGCATGTAAGAAGAATTCAAGGGTGCTTTTTCATAGTATAAAAGAGCAGTGGAACAAAGTAATCTCTCAGGAATATTGGTGCATATCTTACCTCACCGGTCTGTCAGCAGCACTGCAGACACCACGTGGGTGAGTGCTGCCTGGAGTGCCAGCAGGAGCTAACCAGACTAGGAGGATTCAGGCAGAAGTCCAAGGGTGATACTGAGGAAAGGAAAACGACAACTTTGTTGGGGTTTTTTTTGTTTGGTTTGTTTGTTTGTTTGTTTGTTTATTTGTTTTGGTCATTCCTAAAGGTGGTAAATTGCCCATCCAACAGAAGAAGATTGTTAGTTGTTGTTCTTCCCATGTTGGCCAGCCAGAATATTCTGGACTTTTCCTCCAAGCTGGTACGGATGAGGCAACTTAGCTTCTAAAAAACTCATACCATATGTGGCCTGCTGGCATAGTCTGTTGCTTTTTGTAGCTTGGACCACACTGTTGGAATAAGGTCACTCCAGACCTAATGTGCTGTGGTCCTGATATATGAGTGTAACTGTGTGGTGCTAAAACCAACTAATAATGATCTTGAAAGAATAACTTGTTGCCTTTTTCCAAATAAGCAGAGAAAAAAAAATCAGTGCAAAATGAAAATCACTATGTTTGGAGTTTTCCTGTCAGCAACAATTCTCAAAAATATCCACTGGGGGAGGTAGGAGGATAGGAATTGTTCAGGAATTTTTTCGGTCTACCATATTTTTTATCACAATACTTCACGCAAGCCTATCAATGGCATATTCTTGCACAGAGAGCATCAGCCAGTCATTGGTAACTGATGCTGCTCCTCAGAGTCCTAAACACAGGGGTTTGCAGCTGGGGAACTGAGGACAGCTCTGTCACAGATGAACCTGTTTGTCGTCTTATTATTGAGAGCATTTCTCTATACCATGCAAGGTGCAAGTTCTTAAGCCACTTAAACTTTTTTTGCTTGGGTTTTTTCCCCCACAAAAATCATTATCTTAAAATGTTCCTGCCTCATTTAACAGCAATTACTGCTAATATACTTTTATGGCGTAATATTGTAATGTAAATTTAGCTTGACTGCATGAGGATGCAGGGATTTGCAAGTGTTGTTGAAAGTCTTGCCGTAGGAATCCACATTAAGCTGTGAAATTAAGATCCTACATTTTGTCTATAATAAAGCAAAAGGGCTCCTGAGACCTTCCACCTTATCCTGCAGCCAGGCCCAGCCTCGGAAAGCTGAGTAAACCACAGCATATAACTGAATCAGTCTAAAATGGGATTCCTGCTGCCAATGCATGGGCAGGACCACTGGAGGCAGCACCTGCAGTTTCTGTCAAAAAGATCACAGAATCACAGAATCCGTAAGGTTGGAAAAGACCTGTAAGACCATCGAGTCCAACCATCAACCAGCAAACACCACCATGCCCATTAAACCATGTCCCACAATGCCTCGTCCACACGTTCTTTGAACACCTCCAGGGATGGTGACTCCACCACTTCCCTGGGCAGTTTATTCCAGTGTCTCACCACTCTCTCAGTAAAGAAATTTTTCCTAATATCCAGTCTGAAGCTCCCCTGGTGCAACTTGAGGCCATTTCCTCTTGTCCTGTCACTAGTCACTTGGGAGAAGAGGCCAACACCCACCTCTCCGCAACCCCCTTTCAGGTAATTGTAGAGAGCGATGAGGTCTCCCCTCAGCCTCCTCTTCTCCAGGCTGAACAACCCCAGTTCCCTCAGCCGCTCCTCATAAGACTCGTGCTCCAGATATACATTTTATCCCATGTATAAAGCAGAGAGAAAGTACTGGAGCCCAGCAAGTGCCATGCTGACCTCCTGCTTCATACGATCTTTCTGTCTCTTTTCAGAAAACGAATGGGGCATCTTCCCACCCGTGCCCTGTCCTCTCACTGACCCTTACCAACTACGTTACTACCTGGACTTCCCGAAAAGCCTCCCTTCCCACTGCTGCGGTGGCTGTGCTGTGTTTCGCTTAGCAGTGCATTTTACCCAGACACCTGCATCTCCCTGACCCTTTTCCAGCTCCAGGGCTGCCATTTACCATGTAACCCACCTTTTCCTAAAGGCTTGGGGCGTTTGCAGACTAACAAAGCCCAGCACTGAAGAAAATGTATCTTTGGTGCTATTTCAGCTCACAACTCAAACATTTTCTTTCTCCCACCCCAACAGCCTCCTCACGCCCCGTCCCGGGGCTGCGAGGGCCCCGAGTGATGCGGGACGTGAGCAAGCACGCTCCGGCCAGATCTGCCACGCTGCAGCGCGGTATGTGACTGCTGTGCACGCAGGCCCCTGGCCCTGCAAGGAGGCTGGTGACAAACACAAGGGATGGCCCAGCCCCACAGACTGGCAGGGATGCCAGGCTGGCACCATGTGCCCCTGCCCTGTGCTGGGATGGGGCTGGTCGAGCTCCACGTGCTCCAAGCAGAGGGGTACCCTGGCTTTGTCACTGGCTTCAGACACACAAGCAGGGAGGAAAACACCCTACGTGTTTTCTTTTTCAAAGGAGAATCGCTGCAAAAAGCCTGACAAAAGAGATGAAGGCGGGGTGGGGTGAGGGGACCGTGTTGTGTCACTCTATTTTCACCCATGAGATTAGGGAACTGCTGTTTTGCCTTTTTCTTCCTGAAGAGCATTTCGCCATTACCCAGGTGCACTTCAAGGAATGGGGCCGAAGCAGCAGCAAGCCAAGGCATCAGCGCCAGACAAACTGCAAGGTATTGTAAACCTGATTTAAGTGAAGGGAGGCGTCTTGCCCATATCATTGAGATCTATAATGCCCAGACATTAGCTCACCCTGGCCTCTCTTAAGGAAAAGCATGTGTTCAAGGAAAGCAGATTGTCTTGGCTGTCAGTTCCTGATTTAGCCACTATTCAGTATTTTCTATTTGAATTTGGCTACCCTAGCCAAACCCTGCTTGGATGATTGACATTTTTATAAGAGACTAGCAAATAGCAGATGACAAATGATTTACATCTCCTGCAGATTTATGAAGCTTTGGATTTATAAACATTTTCATGACTATACCACAGCTATTTAAATGTTTCCAAACAAAGAAAAACAGAAGCTTCTGAGGAGTGAACACCTCAGTATTAGTTCGTTACTCCAGAAACTGGAGTTTTGTTATGGAATCAGCTCCAACACTTGACCTGTCTTTTACCCTTTGCTCCATCCCTTTCACTTCCATTTCCTACTTCTCGTTGTTTATCCTCTTGCCTGCCTGTGTGCTTTCACCCTTATGAGTTTTAATTCAAGTGTGCAGAGGTTTTTCGTATTGTGTTTGGATACTTGGATACAGCTTAAGGATACTGTTTTTGAAAAGCCTTGAATATGAAAGCAATCTATGCGTTTACAGGCTGCGGCTTTCAATGCAATGCAGGTACTTCACTTTCCGTGGGACAGCCTGTTGTACCCATTCTCTCCTCCCAGTGCTTTACTGATCAACACAGCAAAAAAATGAAATAAATCAATTTACTTAGACAGCGAGTTGCACCAGCATGACAGTATTGCACAGTATCTGCAGTCCAGAAAATGCCTTCCTGCAGCAACTGCTTGAACACTGTCAGACTTTGCAAAGCCACCACCCCCAGCCAAGCCTCCCCATCACACATCTCAATATTCCCCTTGCTAATGCCAATTGCATGTTTAATACAAAGTGTCCTTGGCCAGTCAGTTCCGAGTTTTGGACAAACGGGTAGGCTCGGTGCGGTGGCAGTTGAGGTTGAGGTTGACTCTCCTGAATGTAAAGCCTTAAGTGTGGTGCTGCAGCAGTAGTCATGACCTATTTCCATTTAAACACCAACCTCCCATAACCTTCCTTTTGGAAGTTCCTCGTTCACTTAAGTAACTGTAAGCCTCCCTTTTCATATTACCTTGTCCCTCTGGTAATCTAATTCACTGCAACCTCCTTGAAACAAGGTGGTTGGCTTCATCGTTGAAATTCATGAGTGAACTTTTAATCTCATTTAGTGGACAAAATGGGAGGGCGGAGGTGCCAGCATGGCAATTCTTAAGTCCTGGTATAATGCTATTGCAGCTCATTACTCAGTTGTAGAAAGTGTCAGAGTACTTTATGAGGTGCCCCTAAGGCATACCAGCCTTTTCTGCCCCAGGGCTGTGCCCTCACTAAGCTCCTGAAGTTCTGGTCCAGTCAAGACTGTACTCCCAGTACAGGTGCTAGGACTGAGTCTGCACTGGCTTTATTGTCAGACCCTATGGTTATAGTCACCAAAATCTGAGTAAGATCTCAGATTAACATCCAGCGGGAGCCTCTTGCGCCATGCCGACTTCTTGGAAATACACTTCCACCCAAAGCAAATAAATCCCCCTTCAGCCAGCTGCAAGGCTCTGTGTGGATGCCCTGCTTGGAAGCAGGCTGTGGGGTGAAGAAGGGGTTGAAATCGTTGGCCATCTTTTTATTCCAGTTGCACAGTTCTGTAACGCCTTCTCTCACGCTGCCCCGGCTGCTGCCGGGAACCACCTTCTTGCTCAGACGCGTGAGCCAAAGCCTGAAGAGGGGTGTTGCAAGAAAGGTAAAGCTACATGTGAAGGAAATCGCCAAGGACCTTGCTTCTGGAGCCTGATCGGCCCACCGCTGTCATTTTAGAGTTTCCCTGTTCGTCTGCAAACGAGCGTCCTGACGCTGAGGAAATCTACATCCAGGCACATCAGTGAGCGACACGGTAGCTGCAATTTCTGCTCAGAGCTCCCCATTGTCTCCTCAATTAAAAATTGAGATCAGGACCAGCTAAAATAAGCTTTGCAAAAGGCCTTTTCCAGAGAGGGGAATACCTGTCTTTTGGAGCTATTCTTTTCCGTATATACAGACTAGGAGCAAGCAATGAGTTACTGAAGCGTGTGTGTGTATGCGCACAAACACGTAGACGTATATAGGCATCGTAAAGAGATTTTGTTTTGAAACAGCAGTAAGGCACATTTACCAACACATAAATTAAAGGCAAGGAGCTTTAATAGGCAGGAGAGCCAGAACAGAGACCTGCAGGGAAACATCAGTCTCTCATTTGAGTAAGAAAGAGAGTCTGCCGATTGCTGAAAGCAGCTTTCTCACTCTTTCTCTTCTAACACAAAATCTTCTGTCTTTAAAGGCAAGCTGTTCCCCACAAGGATTTGCTAAAAGGGTGGAAAGGCGAGGGAAGCATTCCTCCTGCAGCAATGCTGCTGGAGCCTTATAACCTTAACCGACCTTAGGTGTCTCCACGCTCCAGCTCTGTATCTCCTCTTAGCTCATTCTGCAAGAGCTACTTAACCTAATTATAGAGGAGAAGACACCTCAAGACTGTGGCAGGCGAGGAAGTGGGGGAGGGTGGACAATGCACGCTTTCGTCATGTGTCCTCACGCATGATTTGTACCGGATGAAAAAAATTCCCTCTTCCCTTAAAGAAGGATAAGCTCCACCTATGCAAGCATGGGCGGGAGAAGCCGGGAAACCCGTGCTCCGCCATGCAGCTGGGCTGCGCTTCCCGGCGGGCTGCACTCCCGCATCGCCCAGGGCTCTGGCACTGCTGCCTCCTGCGCTGGGGACAAATTATGTGGCACATGTAGGTCTGCCTCTGCACCGACTGCACCATCCCCGGCTCTTCCGATGGGTGGAGTCCAAAGGCGAGTCATGAAAACGAGTAGAGGATCCCTATGAATTTCCTGTACGGAGATCTTGGTGGCAATAGGACTGTTGAGCTGGAGGTAATGTCACAGCTGTGGAAAACAGTAAATGATCACGAGGAGAGTGAGCAGTTTTGTCTTTAATTCTTGTAACAGAAAAGCAAGAGGGCACCTGTGAAATGAGCCTGGCAAAGCTTCTTTTCCTGATTTTTCTTGAGTTGCCTGTGGAACATCATGAGAGCTGGAGACAGGACGAAATAAAGTGTTTCAGTAGCGCTTTAGAAAACTCTTGCTATATAAGAAAAAAAATACATAAAAGAGGCAAATCCCTCCTTAGGTCATGTATGTGCCTGTAACTTTCAGTAATTGAAAAGAAACTTCTTCAAATGGCAACTTAAGCAAAAGGAAAAACTCTCCACAATAGATTTTGACACTTTTTTCCAAAATGCTTATTTTAGTCATTCTGGGAGAAATATCGTAAACAGCGGGGCAGTAAGAGTCGGTATGATAATAGCACTATTTCAGACATTTCTGAAAACAGATCATCAACGAATGGTACAAAACACCATCACTGAGGTATAAGCCAGGCTGCCGGGCTGTTTTCTGACAAGATGCGTACGTGTAATTTGCATTTGTGCCTTTTGCAGGAGTGTGGTGAACTACTTCAGCCATTGCTGCACCCGGTTTTGAGGGTTTCAGGAAGGGAGAAGGATGTTTTTTCTGTTGGAAGACGAAGAGGATCCCCCCACAGGCTTCTTCTCAGTTCTTGCGTAAGGAGAGCTGCAAACAGTTTTTCATGGCAACAGATGGAGCAGTTCAGCAGCAAAAATCATGCCGTTTTGCCAGGTAGAGAGGAGCCACGCAGCACTCAATGGGAGTAACAGTGCTGCTCTCCCACCCTTGTGTCGTGCTGCCTCAGGTCGCTAGCACGGCGGGGAAGGCAGGCTTGCCCTTTCTCCGCACCGCGCCTGGTGTGACAGCCTCTGGAGAGCTACAGGGACAGAATAAGGACATGACAGCTCTCCAGATTCGCTCACATTCTCACTTGGAGCCAAACCAAGGCTCCCAAGCGTTTCTTTGTGAAATGGAAGTTTTTCAGTACAGTTGTTTTCAGAGCAAACACCTCTGCTTTGCAGCTGAAATGCTGGGTGCCATCTCTCACGCCTCTTGCCCCGGGCAGTCCTGCCCGGGGAGCCCCACACATGGTACACCCCTTCGTGCTGAAACCTGGCTGACACCACAACGTGCTGCACTGACAAAAGACTTTGGCTTCAATAGATCTGCAGACTGTGCCACGTTTGCATTTCACAAAAAAAGTCCTAACTAGCTGTAACCCTGAACCGAGGTGTGACCTTCAGGCGCGGTACAGTGCAAAAAACAAGAACAGCATGTCTGATTGATTATTATATAGCAGAGAGTGGAAAGGATAGCAAGAGTGTATGAGTTAATAACATGAGTCCTGACCACGCCACAGAGTGCCTAACGAGGAGATTTGACTGCATTCCCGAAAAATTGCAAAGTGATGCCTATAGGAACATGTATAGTCATTCCCACAGTGTCTGCTTTTCAGATCTGGCTCATCCCCGACCTCTGGATGAAGTGTGTAAATCACCAAATATGCAGAAGAGGATTTTTGAAGCAAGCGGTAAGCAATGGATTTGGAGGGAGGGGTGTGTGAATTTAATTCTAGCTTAACTCTTCCAAGCTGATTTGATCTGCAAAACCCTACAGGCACGAAAGCAGATCTGGGAGGACCCCAAGGTCTTGGCGCAGCACTTTTGTCACTGTCGTCAGCAGCCCCAAGGACGCAGAGTCATCTCTACAGGGCGGGAGGTCAGGAAGAGAATTGGACTCTGCAATGTCACATAAGTAGGAGAAAGACTCAGATAAAGGGGGAAGCCTATCTCCTCCTCAGTTTGTCAGTGCAAATGGTACAGAATCACTCCCACCACAAACACCATTGAGGGAAAATGTAAGATTTGCTACTGATAAACATATTTCACCATCCAAACGCCTTGAGACTTTCTCCTTCAGAGAGGCAGAAAATGTGGAGACCCATTCATACAGCCCAAATTTCAAAACCTGACTTCTGGGGCTACGGGAGTGCCCCAGCACGTAACCCACTCCATCCCACCCCGTGCTTTTTGTCTGAGGGTTTTACTGAAATTCCAGAAAATACCGGCTGTTGTTTAAGCACGCCCGCTTCAGAGCGGGATTTGAGAAAGTCCCGATCACATTTATGACTTGGAGCTGGAATATCATTCACAGAGGGAATTTTCTGGCTGGGTGCCTTGAAAGGCATCCCCCTGCCAAAGCCGCCACCACCGCATTCCCCCCCCGCCCCGTTCCCCCACACTGCAGGTGCTCTGTCCTCTGGTGGCAGCAGAGAGGAGTTGCAGAGGTTTTTTTCTGATGATCAGTGTTCAAAGACAGGGAACAGAAAAGCATCAGTACCTGTATGAGCATGCACATGTGAGTGTAGGTAAAAAAAACTTCAAAGCAGTTGAGTGAATCTAAAGCCGCCTGAATAACTAATTTTTTTTTGGAATAGCAAAGCAAAAAAAAAATCAGGAAAATAATTTTTCTGTGAACTCAAAAGGGAAGTGTCTTGCTACCTTTTTGGTTCCAAAGCAAATTGAGATAACATGAATTAAAAAAAAAAAAACCAACCCACAATTTTCCTTTTTTGGAACCCTTTTTTATTTATTTTTATGGGTAATTATTCAAAAGGATAATTTGAGCTTTTTCTAGTTTTGTTGAGGAACTGTTGTTTGATCTTGACTGGAAATGCCCTAAACGATTCTGTTACGTACACTTTCAAAAATTCACTTTTATCCAAAAACTTTCATCAGCTTTCAGAAAACACCCCAGAAAACATACTTTAAATAAGCAAGTGTTGGTTGGGCAGGCAGAGTTTCATAGGGCAATTTATTAATGTTGTTCTATACGAAAAAGCATCCCCAGAGGAAGTAAGCTCTGCCTGGTCATCACGCTCCCTCTGTGATTGCATTCAATACTACATTTGGGGTGAAATTACCAAGCATAATAGACTGGAGAGTAACTAAAATAAGTAAAAAAAAAAAAAAAAAGAGGGGTATGAAGACCTAAGGATACGGGGAATGTGCTTGAAATTTCCTGAGAAACTTAGCTGCTTCAGGAGCACAGCGCTGGAAAGGGAGAGGACCTCTGTGGGGAGAAGTGTACTCATCCTTCCTAAAGGAAAAGAGCTTTTTCCATGATCCAGAGAAATGCATAATAAATGCTGTTAAAATATCCTGAGCTCTGGACTCAACAATATCCACATGCCAGGCTGATCTACAGGTTGCTGACGTTAATATATATGACGATTCCCTCTGACTGAATGATCTGTCTCAATTTGATGGAGCAGACCCACCTTGTTGCACTGAAACAGATATGCACAGCAGACCGATAAGAAACAGCTGAAATTTCAATATTGCTTCTAATGGACCTAAAGGTAGGTTTCTGTGAGAGTTTCCAGAGAATTTCACGCAATTTAATTGATGAAACTTTATTAAAATTATTAACCATCATTTTCTGCTTATCAAAACTGCAAGGTAGAAATGTTTGAGATGCTATCTCAATTTTAGAATCAATCTAGAAGGGTAAGGATTTTTGTGGCACTGTTACAAAACACTCAAAAAGTCAAATGCAGTCACTTCTTTTTGTGAAAAGCCCTGCAATTATAAAGCTGGGTCATTTTTCACTGGAAAGCATCAACGGCCTAGAAGACACGCCCTCCATGCACTTTCTCCGTACCATTTGGTAGCATACCTACCTTTGTCATACCCTCTTTTGTTCAGCTAAACTAAAAACCTCTACAAGTTTCAAACTGTCGGGATGTTATTTATGCAAACATAAGTAACAAAGACCTGTGCAGAAATGACTGGGACGCGTTGGAGCGAAGGTCTCTCAGCTCCTGGCTTACTTGTGGAAGTGTCCTCCGACTTCTCTGAACCGCTCGAAATTCTGGCAAGTCTGTCCCAGGCCAAATGACCGTAGACGTGTCTAATCAACAAACGCCCCTGCATTTTGTCAGATTTGGGACTGCAGGAATACACCCTTGGCTTTCGAGAAGTCTGTTAGACCACGCTTGGCTGTGCAAAGGGAACTGAGCAAATAGCGCGTCTATTATACGCAGTTTCCTTTGATTCCTCGTGCTTGAATAAATGAATTATTATTTTTCTTCAGAAGGAAGAACAAAAACTGGGTAAGAGGCAAGTGGAAGTGCTTCCTTGATAATCAAGCCCTCCTTTTGTCCTTTTCAGCGGAGTTTTATTTGCAAATGCCCTGTCTGCACAAGCTTTAAAAGGCCTCGGCTTCTAATAATGCCGTGTCCTCATTGAGGCTGACCTGGAGCGGACCTCTATTTACCAAATATAAAGATGCTAATTATTTCGTGTATAGGCCTTAACGTGATTACAGCGAGCATGGACACTGGTTGTTGTTATAGCAATCTGAATTAAATTATGCTTGTGCCAGCATAATTAGGATTCCCCCATGCGTTTATTGGGCTGGTATTTTAACATGGCATCTCAGCAGCTTGGTAAAAACGACAATTTCACTTTCGCGCCGGCTAAAGCATGCAAGCTGAGGGACTGAAAAAAAAAAAAAGAGGTTTCTTGAGTAAATGCTGAGAGGGAGGTTTGGGTTTTAGGCAAACCCCAGAGATGGCTTTCCTGCCCCTCTAAGCGTTACGATAAATGCGCGTTAAAAAAATAGGAACTGCAGTTATAAAAACTAAACTTAGGCCAGGCCTTCCTTGTTAATTGAATGCCTTTGCACAGCAGAAACAACTGTAGTATTCAAGCCCTGCAACACAAACGAGGTAACGACGTTGTTAGGCCGGGGTTAGTTGTTACACAGCTTTGGGAACAGCTGAAGGTGAGAGAGTGTCTTCTGCCTCCTTCCTGCTCTTTTGGAGGACACTGTGGAAAGCTTCCCCAGGGCCAGGCAGTTGATGTCTCCAATGGAGAAGCTGTGTCTGCATGCTGCTCGTGGCTGGCTCTGCTCCCAGTGAGCTGTCCCCAAGGACGAGAGCAAGGAGGGCATCCCTGGGGCGTCCCTGCTGCGGAAGGGGCACACATGAGCCCCGCGCCCGGGATAGTGGGGGTGCCCAGTCCCAGAGCACCCCTTGAGAAGTGGCGGCAGGGGAGGGATGCACAGATCTATAACAGACGGCATGCGCCTGTCCGAATCGTAGACGTTGTCAACGCAGTCAGCAGGGAAAAGGTGTTAGTTTCTCACGGGGACTCCAGCATGAGTAACTCTGGCACGCGGTTCGGCTTCTGAAAAAGATGTTAGTCCGTCAGAGTCGCGAGTCTCATCATGACAGCAGCCATGCAAGTGATAGGTTTAAAGCCTGTGTGGTCAGTACTACAGGGATCTCACCGCAGCAGAAAACCACTGCGTCAGGTGCTTGGTGGGGTGCTCAGCTTCCAGAAACACACAAAAAATGAGCTGAAATCTGGGCAAATGCATTGCAGCCGATGGGATGACACACACATTTTGAATTATGCAGGTGCTTAAGGAATTTGTGAAACCAGGGACCGTAGTTTGCTTTCATTTCCAGCACTTTGCATATTTTGATTATCTGTATATATTGTGAAGTCAGAAACAAGCAACAAGGTCAAGTCTACTGTACAGACAAGTATCGCACATCTACCACATACTTTCTAGGAACTCACTCGGAAAGTTTCTGAATATATGACCTTGTTAGCCAGGGCTTATGTTCTCTGGGATCATGGGGAGCCACGAATGTGAAAGAGGCCGGGAGGGAACCAGTTCACGGGGGACCTCCCACGCAGCAGAACTCACCCATCTAAATGGTCCAAGACTCCGACTTCAAAACTGTGAAAGACTGCAATAACAGCAGAGCAGCCCAGCCTCCTGCACAGGAGCAGGGAGGAAGAAGAGTGATGGAGGTGGAGGGATGCACATTGTGAGCCTGGTTTGACACTGGCAGCAAAGCCACAGCTGCCCTTTTTTAAGGCACCAACCCCATCTGCCTGCTGTCCTAGGAACAGCCAGGGTCCAAAGCCAGCCCTGAACTCCAACAGCAGGACCCAGCCATAAAGGCTGATGAAGCATCTTCATGATCACAGCAAGTGGAGGGGGAAGATTTAGAGCAACTATTCACGCAAATAAATTTTGGTAGATTTCTTTTCCATCCAACCCCCAAAACAGGAGCATCTTCCCTCCCTCCCTCCCAGCAGCAGTATTTCTCCTGTATAGCTGCACTCAAGGCAATGCAGTTGGGTCGTGGATTCATCTGCAATGGGTGTCTCAGCACAGCAAGGCAGGGGGGATCTTCTTGTGTCAGCAGTCGCGGTGACTACATTTTATCTAGATTCAATCTATGGATCTTAATATAGATCTTTGTTACGTGAGATTGAGTTCCTGTGAAAGCACTGTCTTTTGGAACAACATTTCAATGGGTTTATTACAAGAGCACTCGTCAAATTGCAGGGGGCAGGGTGGGGACAAGCTATTTGAGGAATTGAAAATGAACTCATGATATTTAGCATAGAGCAGTCTTATAGGCACCTTCAGACTTAAAAAAAAAATAAGAAATAAAAGTAAAGAATCAGGCCTCGATAAAAGCAAATGCAAATCTCTGTGTGATGTGTGTCAGTTTCCTGTGGCCCATAAAGATAACTCGGCGTAAACCCAGCTGTATGAACTTATGAAACAGCTCTTAGAAGCTAAGCTGACACTACGGGGCATGGACTAAATGCAATTGAGTAGTTTACCAAAGTAATGTGACACAGAGATATCGAGAGGGCGCACATAATAGTCTGGCTTCATTTTCCCATCGGCAAGGCACTTCGTTTGAAGTGAAGGAACAAAACCAGTTCATTATTTCTGCCAAGGTCTGCTGACACCAGTGCAGTCTAAATGCCATTAACGTTAGTACCGCTGGATGTTGTACACCGACTTGACTTTTGCTGTTCCTTCCTGAGTTTGAGAAGAATTATTTACTCGTAACTCTTGCGCTGTCGGCGTGCGCAGAGGCTGTACCGCGGAGGCAGCCGGCCGGAGACCAGAAATGGGAGCTTTCCTCAGCTATTAATTTCTCTCCCCACTAGATGGCCCATATCTCTACCCATGAGCCGGGGAGAGGAAGATTTCTTCCCCACTCCTATTGCTGCTCTGCAGAGCGATCCCACGCCACAGGCAGGCTCTGCAGGCTCACAGCCCGGTGTGGGCAAACCTTCTCCCTGCTGCCCTACCCCTGGCATCGCTGAGGGCTCTGTTTTAGCAATCCCATCCTCCGTATCTAGGTAGAGAGGCACAGCTCCTGAGCCCTTTCACATACATGCCGTTTCACATACAACTATTCACCGGAGAACCAGTGCCAATTCTGATGGTGTTTTTCCAGAAAACTGTATTTGGAAACTCATATCCTGAATTTAAAGGCGACTCCCCTGTTTTTACAGCATGCAGATATTTCACCCGCACATTGCTATTCTTCTTGCCGCTGCACAGAGACATTTACGCAGCGTTAAGCAGGTCTGACACTGCCCAACAGAAAGCAGGGTGCATCCTCTTTTATATCTACGTACACATACTCTTAGGTACCTGACTCACTCCCCGCACTAAAGAGGAAAAACTAGCCCTCCCCTCAAAAAAAAAAAAATAATCTACAGCTACATTAATCTGTGAAGACAAAAATAAGATATGTAAATTCTTCTTTGTGCCCATTGTAAACATATTTACTTACAGTTACAGAGCAGGAAGGACTGGCATATTTCAGACAAAATATGTAATCTGTTCAGCAGTGAGGAACTCTGATATAAAAATGGGAACAAACCATCATGGCAGCAAAATCAACATTTGTTTTAGCTCGAGGAACTCGGATCCAGGTAAATTAGAAAACCTCACATTCCCACCCCAAAACCAGAGACTTCATGCTATGAAAGAAATCAGATGCACAGCGAGCAAAAATCTCTTCTTTTACAGCTTTTATGACATGACCATCTCCTTGCATTACATCTGCACCGCTCTCAACGATACATCAAAATCATATAGCCTAAGGAATCCATGTCCTTATGGTGGAGGCATAAAATATACATACACATTATTAAAGTTGCATTAGTTTTGTTCAATCTACAACACAAGACCTTGGAGGCATTGTTGCCTTGAAGAGCAAACACCAGTTTTGGTAGTTAAGGAGCATAAAAGCTAATTCCTTCTCTGATATTCACCTAGCTTGAAACTTCAGCTATGTCACTTATGCTGCAGTTTCCTCACTTGTGAGGTACGGAGGAAATAGTGGTGTGTTTGCCTTGCAGGGGAATCTTGAACTGTTAATGGTTGAAGTCTGCTTTGAATGCACTGGGTGCTGCTGCTTAATAGCTCTGTATTTTTAAAACCCACTTCTTTTTCAAGAAGTCAGAGGTCTTTTTACTGATCCTTCTGGTTTTCCCTTGGTCACCCTTGTGACAGGCTGTGAAACTGTTCCCAGAGGAGAGAAGGAAGGGATATGGAATGGCAGAGCATGGGCGCAGGGAACGCTGCCTTTCAGAGGGACACCGCAGCTGCTGGTGTAGAGCAGCCCGGTGATGCATCGAGCCCAGCGGGCATCACCCGCAGTGGCCCCTGCAGTGTGCTCTGGAGGAAATGGTAGGCATTCCCCCATAATTCAACCCATCAGGTGGTCAATATTATACTACAGGGACAAGCTACGCACTCCTGACCTCCTCTGTCACTCATGCCAAGAAAGAGGATTAATGACCCCTGTAAGGACCAGAATAGAAATGGTACTTGCAAATATCAATCTTCCTCCTTTCTGTACTATCCAGATCTGTACCTCAGCACAGACCAAGCCTGCTTCTGAAAATTCCCAGAGGTCCTAGTCAAAAGCACCAAAATCCTCATGCCAGGGTGCACTGTCAATGTAATGTGCTCCTGTCTCCCCTCAAACCTCTTCTTGGGGTAGTTAATATGCCAATGTCTTGGCTGCCTCACACATCCCGACAGACCCAGCATTACTGTACTTCATGACCCTCAAGGAAGAAGTACGACCATCTCCAGCCACCACACACGCATAGCAATTTACCCTGCCCGTTGCTAAATGGTCTCTGTCTCTCAAACTACTGAAGACATGAACATCTCAGGTCCATCCAAGACAGGCAACAAGAGCTTGATGTGTCCAGTCACGGCTGTTCTGCGGAAAAGCTTGAGATCCTTGGGCCTTAGGAGTAAAGGGTTGTGCTAATTTGATAGGCAACAAAATACAGTGCATAACATGTGAGCAGTCTGCTGTTGACCAGAGCACGGGGAGCCTGAACGACAGGTACCTGAGTTTTCGTATAACCTCGGTGGAGCTGGTGTAGGACTGCAGCCTTTATCCCTCTCCAACATATGTGGCAGAGATCTCTTTTCTACTTCAGTAATTAGAAGTGAGGCCTCAGAATAAAAAGCAATCAGTATAATACAGCTGCAGTACTGATGTCAGACGTGCATAACCCAGAGCATGGAGAAAGAAAGCAAGAGCACACTGCATATGAATAATAACAGGTCTCTGTGAAGTCATATGACCAGTCAGTTGGCGGGTTAACAATTTTAGCAGCTTGCTTTTTTTTTTTCTTCCCTGGGAGAGAGACCCTCTGTAATGGAATCCTTAGCATCAAATAATGCATTGAACTATAACCGTAATACTGATTTTCTCAATGTGTCCCACACAGCAAACAATCCTTTGAGCCACCAGAGTCTGGTCACTGGAGAAATGCAGTCTAAGATAATACAGGTGTATGTATCAGGGTGAATGACTGACACAATTGATTTCCACATTCCCATGACGCTAGGCTGTTGAAATTTGGTATAGTCATACATTAGGAATGGAGCTGTAAAGCACTTGGAGGAGTGGCAAATTTCATTTTTGATTTTTCTGTCTGAGATCACCAGAAGGTCAGCTCTTTTGTTAAGTCTGGTCTCAAACACTGAAGTTCCCTTTAAGCTGAGGTTTTGAAATACATTCCAGTCCCCTGATTATGGAAAAAAACAACTTCAAAATTTAGTACTTCTGTCACAAAAAGGTCGTCACTCTAATATTTTATCATTCTATTTCATTTTCCATCTGTGGGACATGTAGGACATGAAACTTCTCATTTGGAGAAATTAAGGTCGTTTGAGGTCACTAGTTCAGTTTTTTGAGCTAGGCAAAACACCTCTCAAAGGGAAGCAAGCACATTGTAGGCATGCATGCTGATTGTCACTGTGAGCTAACAGGTCACCTGTGGTCAATTAATAAAGCCTTGAGGTCCGTACAAAAAGGATCCTCATTTTGGATGAATCTGAGCACGCATGCACAGGAGCTTCCACAGTAAATAACAGTTTGACAGTTATGTTACTGTTTCATATTATGTTCCTCCTTAATAACACTAATTCAGCAATGTGCTAGGATCCAGATCCTGAAAATTATTTAGCTGTCTAATGAAGAGTAAAATCATTGGAAGAAAAGTGTCTTAAAGCTCCACGGAAGGTGCTTTAGGTGTCACATTTCCACAGAAATTTCAACTTGCTGAGTATCACATTATTGACACCTCTTTCTCTCTGAAAAGCACACCAGGATCTTTTCCAATCCTTCTTCTATGAAGAGTTTCCACCATCAGAAGCAAGAATCCCATGAAGTTTGTGAGGAATTTTGCTGTTGCTAATAACTTTCCAGGGCAGGTGCTCAGAGCCTATGGCAGGCAGTTATGAGTCTGCACTTAGGCATAAGTACTTAAGTCTCTACTGTAGTTAAATCTCATCCTAAGTAAACCTGTGATATGCCAATCAGAGGACAAGTCAGAGCTGATGAAACGTCTCTGTAATGCTGAGGAACAGCGCAGTGATTGTGAAGGCAGTTTAGGTCAATGATTATGAAATTCTGCACCCAAAAGGACATACAGATAATCTACATAAATCTTTAAAGCCCTCACAGGATTAAATTTAAAATTATCTACTATCAGGCTAATGCCTTCCTCTCAAAGAAGAGAACACACTGCTTCTGAGCAGGAGCTGTAGGCAAGCCTCAAATCATCTCTTTCCAGCCAGTCACAATGGAGTGGGTCACTAATTAAAGATTTTCTTCCCCTTCCTCAAGTGTCCACCTAACAAAAGGCTATTTCCAGGACAGAGAAACTGAAAGACCAGAGGAATGCAAGTGTCCAACATCTCCCATGTTCTGTAAGTTCTCGGGCAAAATAAAGAAGTCACAGACGTGTCTAAACCCCTCTAAGAAACCAGGACGTGATTCAAAAGCCTGAGGCACCTTGAAATGTAACCCAGGTGAACTATCCTCAGCATACCTTGACACAAAGTTGTCACTTCCCTCTTACCTACCACATCCATTCTGAGCAGGAGCTGGATCGGCATAGGTTGGAAAAGCAGCAGGTGTTGGAGAAAAAGCTGGGAGGCCAAACAGCCTCTTCATCAGAAACTATGAAGTACTTTTCTAATCCTAGTTGACATTAGCTGTAGGCTTCCTAAAATATTTCCCCCCAAAAGATCAAAATACTATGCATTTGCTCTTGCAGCAGCTACTCCACAAAGGACAACACATTGCCTGGCTTGCCTCTAAATTCTCTGTACGTGCCTGTCCTTTGACTGGGAGCTTCTCTGATCAGAGAGTGCTTGGCACGTATCTAACATGCACTTGTGATTAATTAATTGCAATCAAAGAGAGACCTGTAGGTACAGACAGATTGCTCGCCTCCTTGGAAAAAACATTGCCTTTCTCATGTCCAATATCTGCAAATGAAACAAGAGCCCCAAACACCACCCTTTGTCATCAGCCTGTTGGAAAATTTACATGCAGGGGCTAAGCGATGAGAAAGGCAGCGACACGTACCACCCCAGAGCTCTGAGTAAACTCCCATCCCCTTCTCTGTTTCCAACCATGAGTGAGGCCATTCGGATGCGGAGAAGACGTCCATCTCTGAGCTATTGGAGATGAATCCTGGTGAGTTCCCTGCCGTCTGTGGGCAGCACAAACCTGCTGCTCCCCAGGAATAACCCAGAGCCCTACGACAGCAATTTCTGCCTCCCAAGCAACCCTCTGCAATCAAAACACTCCCTTCCCTAAAAACCTTTCAGCATATAAAGCAAAAAACCCCAAAACTCTGGAAGAAAGGAACAAAAGGAGGGAGGCTGAAGGGATGAGTCTAGAGGAGGCTCCTCCACACACCCGTTTCCACATTTATGTTATCACACCATGTGTCACCGGAGAAACTTACTCTGGGAGTGAAACTCGCCAAATACTGCTCTTGGAAGGTATTTGGTGCAAAGGTACAATCTGACCGATTGCTTACGTTCCTCAGAATCCCCCTGCTTCTGAGGCAAATCAACACAAAAAAGAGCCATCCTCCCGCCTGTTGCCACACGGATTTTGACAAGACAGAAGGTATAAGTAGCTACTCCCAGGAAAACGGTAACAACCGACCTGTGACCAAAACCAACCTGCCCGACTTGGCCATCCAGGACAGTGCAGCATGTGAATGTGACACACTCAGATGTGCACCTTTTCCGCCCTTTGTGAGAGCTGAATGTAACAGAGGATATTTTCAACAAAAAAAAATCCAGTTTCTTCCAGAAGAAGCAGTATTAACATGCAGAAAGGGTGGTGACTAATGCTGGACAAATTAATTTTGTTGCAACATTTGTTTTATGAAAAGCCTCGAATGAATCTTTTTAGTTTATTTCGAGAAAGCGGTGCTCTTTACTGGTGACTGACTTTTACTGATGGCATTCTTAGAAACCCCCAAATGATCAGTTTGGGGGTTGTCACTGCGGTTATTTGCAGGTGATGAAGAAAGGAAGTAAATAAAAATATGATTTGACATTTCATTAGTCATGCTAGAGATGGCTGTTGCACAGAGCAGAGGCAATGAATATTGCACCTGCCGGAGTGCAAGCAATAAAGGCAAATGCATAGCCTGCTCTGACCTCTAGCCTTCATTACCCAGAACAATATGCCGTTCCGTGTATTCGAAATCATACTATGCTTCTGATAGCAGCAACCAGTGGCTGGATTTACATCCAGCCAGCCGGAGTTAAATTGCTATGATTCAGCTACCTCCTTCCTTTCTCTCTTGAACATAACCTGTCTTCTAACTAGACTGCTGCCTTTCCAGTTGGGAATAAGCCACTGTTTTAAAGAAAAAGAACTGTGTGGGTGGAATGAAATGCTTGGAGGATATATGCTCTGCCATTTAGATTTTTTTTCCCCTAATAAAGAAAGGGTGCAAAAAAGATGCCAGAATCCAAAGCACAAACCCAAGTGTGCAACTGCACCTTTGAGATTCTTTCTTGATCATTTAAATAACCAGATAAAAAAGGCAGAATGCAAGGTTCAAATCTCCAGACTAACTCTAAGCGATCAGCAGTGACTAGTCTAAGTATTTTAATGGTAACAAACATTAACATTGAAGTGATATTCCTCTATAAAGAATGTAGCAATTTACACAGTTTACAGTGGTATAAATAAGATCAGACTTTGACCCTATATGAACATATAATCAATCAGTGAGCTAACTTGTGAACAAAAAGACATTTCCTTGCACTTTATACTTGAAGACATTATGAGAAAATTATATTCTCTATATACAACATTGTGCACAGGCTTGTGACACTGTAGCTTGAAGGAAAGGTTACATACACAACCCATTATTAGTAAGAATCTTAGTTTTTGCCTGGTCATATAGTTCTTTACATAAAAATAAGAGCATCTAGAAAAGACTGTTGGTTTTCTATCTGGTGTAGGTGATAAAAATGATTTCCCAGCTCCAGTCTTGTACAAGATGCCCACATTTGGCTCTAACAGGACCAGCGGTCAGTCTCAGTGAGAAGGGCACTAGGAAAAGCTGGCATTCAGAGGAACACAATCTCCCTGTCCCTCTCAAACTGTTGGTCCAGTCCACACACCACCACAGCTGGGTGTATCATGATGGAAAGCCTAAAGGTGTTCATGATATGGCTGAGTCTGTGTAATGGATCTGAGCTTATCTTGACTAAGGAAATTAGCTTTATGTATGTGTAAATCTATATATAGAGAGACATAGTGGAAGATATACATTTATCTATGTATAAATATACATAAGGATAGATATAGATATAAAGATATAAAATACATAGAAATATGATACAACCTTCTTTACAGATGGGCTACAAAATATTTTTTGTGTCCAGCAATTCCCATCTCCCTTTGGAGAGCTGGCCAGTCTCTGCAGGCCTCTGCTTGCTGGGTTAACCCTCTGTCTTCCTCTTTTGGCCACCTCCCTCCAAAGAACAATTAACTTCTACTGCTTTGTGCCTGAATTAATTAATGTCACATTCCAGTGTGGATGAAAATCAATTATTTCATTGACTTGGCTGCTCACACCCACACAGACCTTTCCAGGACGCAATTTGATGGCACCCAGGAAACTCGGATTAAGGCATGACCTGATGGCAATGGTGAGAAAACTAAACAATTCCTCACTGAAAGCTAGTGAGGGGTAACTGTGCTGGTGGAAACACTGCCTAGATGCTGCACACATAGCAGAGCCCTTCCTAGGGACTTGGGAGATGATATACAAAGCATTAGGCACAAGCTTTTCTACCTGGCCATGAATTCAGATCCAAAGTTATTCTACCGGTACTCTGCTTTCAGCTTAACCTTGCTCTCTAGTTAGAGGAGTATTGCAGGCAGCAAGGAACAGAGCTACCAGTCGTTATCGACAAGGCTGCATCTTAGGGTACCTAGCAGCATCACATTTATGGCGTTCATCAAATGGGTGGAAGACACAACCAAATTCATTCAGGTACAAAGAGGTGTTGAACCACTGCCCCTGTAGGCAAATACAAGCTGTAACCACAGAGCTCAAAGGTGTGACAGCAACTGTCCCCCCTCTGCATGACAAAGGGTCAGTGAGAGATGTTCAGTTGATCTAAACAATGTTTTTGTCAGTAAATAAAACCTACCTGCAGAAAAAAAATGCTTGGCTCTAGCCCCGCATCACTCAGCCATTTATGAAAATTTTGGCCCAACCCAACAGGAACCCTCAGCAGGTTCCAGTATAAAACAGAAACAGAAGAAAAAAGTAAATAAAGAAAATTAAACCTTTCCAATAGCATAATGATTTATTGTTTACTCTTAGAGTGCAAAAGGGCAGATGGGGCACCTGACTTTTGTTGATTTTCAATGGAAGTCAGCATTTCTGTGCCTTTCGAAAATTTCCCTCGTAATTTCTAACAAAGAGCCTAGACAGTGAGAAAGGAGGAAGTGTCACAATCATCTAGGTAAGTGAACTAAACAGTTCATCTCGCTCTGGCATCTCCACAGTAATTAGTCTGAGAAGGATGGTTTCTGATCCCTTGTGAATCACACCTTCACTCTACAAAGCAGTAGTAGAGACAGTACCTAGTCTTACATACCACTTACAATCCGTAGTACTCAAAATACAGGAGCAATCCTTTGAATGACCTACTCAAATATGGAGTCAGGAGTTCACAATTTTTTCTCAAAAGAGGGAAAGGGAAGTAGCGGCAATGTTCTTGTTTTGTCCAATTAAAATCAAAACTTTTTGTCACACCAAATAACCCAAGAACCATAGGTTCAGGCTGCAATGTTAATCAAAATACAGTAAAGATGGCAATCAGGGAGTCTGGGGACTGCACATAAGCACATGTTTAAAACCAAGAATGCACCCTTTGCTGCTACATTCACCAAAGACGAATGTCCAGCACCTTTGATGCGCTTTTTGAACCATCATCTCTGGATCTGGGCCAAGAGAGAAACAAATTCCTGGCTCCAGTGAGCTTTGCAACCTGCCCTCAGGTATATAAATCTCAAGGCACCTCATCTAATTACAGTTTCAAGAGCAAAATATTGGAGGAAGTAGTTTTAAAAAACCGTTGCCATCACTTCTGCCACATAGAAATTTATGATCTCATCGCTGTCTGCAGGGTCAATACTTCCACCTAGAGGTGGTTTTCCATAAGAACGTCGAATTTATGTTGATGCTTTTGTAGAGTCGTTCTGCAGAAATGAATGGGTTGGAGACTGGGGAAAGCTCATGTCTGCAGCCAATTATTCCTGTATGGCAGAACTCCTTTCTTCTGTTTTGACATCTTTGTTGGTGACGTGGACAGTCGGATTGAGTGCACCCTCAGCAAGTTTGCCAAAGACACCAAGCTGTGTGGTGTGGTCGATACGCTGGAGGGAAGGGATGCCATCCAGAGGGACCTTGACAGGCTCGAGAGGTGGGCCTGTGCAAACCTCATGAAGTTCAACAAGGCCACGTGCAAGGTCCTGCACGTGGGTTGGGGCAATCCCAAGCACCAATACGGGCTGGGCAGAGAATGGATTGAGAGCAGCCTTATGAGAAGGACTTGGGGGTGTTGGTTGATGAGAAGCTCAACATGAGCTGGCAGAGCTCACTTGCAGCCCAGAAAGCCAACCATATCCTGGGCCGCATCAAAAGAAGGGTGACCAGCTGGTCAAGGGAGGTGATTCTCCCCCTCTACTCTGCTCTTGTGAGACCCCACCTGCAGTACTGTGTTCAGCTCTGGGGCCCCCAACATAAGAAGGACATGGACCTGTTGGAACGAGGCCACGAAGACGATCAGAGGGCTGGAGCACCTCTCCTATGAGGACAGGCTGAGAGAGCTGGGGTTGTTCAGCCTGGAGAAGAGAAGGCTCCGGGGAGACGTTAGAGCAGCCTTCCAGTACCTGAAGGGGCTCTACAAGAAAGCTGGAGAGGGACTTTTTACAAGGGCATGTTGTGATAGGTCAAGGGGTATTGGCTTTAAGCTGAAAGAGGGTAGATTTAGATTAGATCTAAGGAAGAAATTCTTCACAATGAGGGTGGTGAGGCAGTGGAAGAGGTTGCCCAGAGAAGTTGTGGATGCCCCATCCCTGGAAGCATTCAAGGCCAGGTTGGACGGGGCTTTGAGCAACCTGGTCTAGTGGAAGGTGTCCCTGCCTATGGTAGGGGGGTTGGAACTAGATGATCTTTAAGGTCCCTTCCAACCCAAATCATTCTATGATTCTATGTTTTTAAGTTGTGGCCTATCATTTCCCTGTGATTCACTCACGCTTCAGTGTTAAACCAATGTACAGACCCAGTGCAAAGCCTAGGCACAGTCAGAAGGCTCCAGTGGGTTACCCAGTGAAGCCAGCTGGCAGTTCAGAGGAGCTAAAACTCTGACCTGTTTACTTTTGAAATCAAACCTTGTCTTTCCTGGCTTGCTGGAGAGCTAGAGACAAAGTACAGGGAGCTTTCTCACACTTTAATTGATGATCGCTGCTGAAGTCTCTGCTTGGAGGGGGTGAAATCCTCCCTCCAGCTCGGTAGAAGACATCTACAAAGCTTCATCCTTAAAACACACTTTAGAAGTGTTGCATAGGGCCCTCTACACAGAGGTGAATTTTACAGAGCAGTGGCACATCAATTCCTTTAGCACGCACATGTTGTCTCCGAAAATCCATCAGTCTGCTCTCCTTACTTCAGAAATGAACAGTTAGCATAACATTTTTGCATTCAGTGGCCCTGATTCTGTTTTCATGTGCATGTCTTGTACTCTGGTATAACTTTAAGCATGCTCAGATACAGTTGCTCCAATTGCTGACAGCGGAAGACCTAGAATGGTTCACATGTATTTCATAATTGTGACTTAAGACAGAGGCAAGTGGCGAGTGTATTTGTTTTAAGAACATCAGATTTTTTTCAGCTTAAAACTTCGCTTTTGATTCTGGAATGCAATATTCATTATATTATTCTGAATTGTGAAAACCCTCAAGAATGACAGTGTTTTTGGAATACCAGGAAAGTTAAGTCTGTCAAAACCAAGGATGCTGCCTTACAGACTATAAATGAAATCCTGATCGCACTGAAATCAGTTCTACAATTTACTTTGATTTCAGGGAAGCGAAAAATTTATTACCAACCATAATTACACAGAAACTGGACGCACTACCTTCGCAGGGGCTTTCTACCGAGCTTGGTGTCTGGGTTTTCAGAATTTAACTGAATATAAGGTTTCTGAAAAATCTTGATGGGAAACATCCTGCTTTGATGTCTCCACGTTTAAATTACCATTCTTTTTTATCTGAATGTCTTTTATAAAACAAGTTGGGCTCCCAGAATTCTGTTTGTGCACTTAAAATAAATAGCTTGTTGGGTATTTTTGCCTTTTTTCAGAAATGCTGACCAGCCAGCAGCTTTGTGCTGAGGGGATAAGAGAGCTGCAGCATGCCAAGCGGGGCCCTGCAAGCTGCTTGGCCGTGACCAGCACGGCACAGACGCCGTCCCCGCATCTGGAGCTGGAGAAGCGCTGTTTAAGGCCTCTCCCCACGCGATGCTCCTGCCCCACGGAGCTGCTGAAGGGGGAGCACGCCCCGCAGAGCCGCTCCCCCCGGCCGGCATCCCACCACCAGCCACGAAGCATCACCCGCAGAAGCTCCCCCCTCAGTCCTCCCATGCTTCAAAGATGGGGGTGCAAGGCTTGCTTTTTCTTCTGCTTTCCCAAAGGAACAGGCGCAAAGAGCGTAGCTGCTTAGCATCGTGACGTCTGAGCTGTAAAATGGGAATAATATGCTGCTGCTGCCTTGCGGAAACCCCGTGAGGATGCACAAGGGCTGTTAAAGTCCGGCTGAGGTCTGAAACTCACTGACATGCATCCAGAAATGCCTTGTTCGTTCGCCTCCTGACCCCTGTGCATCTCCTGACAAGAGAAAAAGATGGCACGCAGGACCACGGGTCACTCAAGCTTTTTGATAGGCTTGACCTAGGGGAAAAAAAGTCTGTTCCTTTTTATTACTATTAATTTATAGTTTAGGAAAAGGGGCTGCAGGTGATACGTGTGCAAGCCTTTTCTGTATCATTTGCTCAGTTATGCTATCCCAATAATTGTTGTGATTAAATTAAAGAAGCTCTATAAAGTATGGACCCTTAACTTGGCTTAATGGTATTTAAAGCTGGTTCCTTAGAGGAAAAGGAAAGAACTGTATCGATCAACCCTTGTCTTTCCTGTCACACCTTGTCAGTTACCAGTACCACCACACTAAAATTTACATTCTAAGGTAGTACTTGGACCCCACACTTGTATCATTACAAAAGCATGGTGAAGCTGTATGTGGAGAATCCTTTTTCATATATAAGGATACTACTCAAGCCTACCCATTGAAACACCAGAGAAGCAATGCCCAACTTTTTTATCTGAGGCAGCAATGGGGCTTTTCCAGCAGCAGCAGAAGTCCTTCTGCTCTACCCTTGTTACCCTACTGCTGAGATACCGCCAGCAGCAAAGCAGTTCACCGTACCCAAAGTCAACACCGTGCGCTCCCAAGCTGCTGCTAGAAGGAGGCTGAAGGCCTGATATATTCGCTCAGCCTGTAACTGGTTGACTGGCTATTAACTGAGCATCCCAGCACTGGACAAAATCCAAAGCAGCCTCACTGTCTTGGCAAGTTAACCTGTCATCACTGACCTCAGCGATAGGAAATAAAGCTCTCCGTGCTAATTCCGGGTGAAATCCAGGGAAAAATGCAGAAAACCTCTTAAGCATATCCAATACTACCTTTTGAACCTGCCGGTGATTTGTCACTCCTCACCCATCAGGCCTTGCCCCAAACCAGTGATGGCACTGAACACCAGTGGCTATGGCAGGGGACCGCACTGTTCCTTGCACTGGACACTGAGGGGTACCACGGCCAAGTGAAACAAGCCTTACAGATAACAAGGGTACAACACAGAAACAAGCAAGACCGCTATCAAAGAAATTAAGCACTTATGTTGCTCTCTGAGTCCACGAAGCCTGCACTATGACAACTGAAGAGCCAAAACTTCGCAGAAATGGAGCCACCACCCAGCGCTTAGATTTCTATAGGGGGGAAGGAGCACCTTCTTACCCAAAATCTCTGACTGGGTAATCCATCTCAGGAAGAAAAGCATGATCACATGGGAAAAAAAGTTGCTACTATGGTGGGTTTTTTTTTTAATATTCTCTTATGCACAAAGTAAGTTAATAATTAACCAGCTAGGCCCATATGGTATGTTTGATAGTAGGGAGGGTGTGAATGAGGAAGATTAAGGGTTGTAGAAACACAGTCGTGTAACTGTTCAGCTGATTTGTATGAATGTCCTGGTGGTTTTACCCATGCTTCTTCCTTTTTCCTTTTTTTCTTTTTTTAAGAAAACATGTTGGATGCAGTCCTGGTCTCTCTGAGATGAATGGAAAAGAACATTGACTCACTTTGTGTGGGCACTGTGGAAGAAAGTGGTGGGGTTTTTTTCAGGGGGAACTTAAATAACAGGCTGGATGGACCAGCATAGTGAAAGACGCCCGAGACTGCCGTGCAAAATGGTTGGCGGTGTTGTGATTTTTTTAAAAAAGAAACTAGGACAGAAAAAAGATCGTAGGTGGTTTGCTACTTCATTGGGGGGTGGGGGATGGCGGGGTGAGACCAGCCATTTTGGAAAGCTGAGCAGAATGTCCTTGAGTAGTCACGGTGCTGAGCTGGGAGCACGGGGAGCTACTTTTTATTCCCACTTTTAACGGCAATTAAAGGTTCATGCCAGGCAAACCGTTTCACCTGGACTGCCTTCTCCAGGCCCCTTCTCCATGGCTGTCCCTCAGGATTGTCCTCCAGGGCAAAGCAACGTTTCTGACTCCATGTTTCTCAAGGTATGGTTTAGCTAGAAAGCCCTAAGTTGTTTTAGACCCACTCTTCGTCTCCCTTGGGATCGTACAGGTGAGCTTGTGTCTGCTGGATCACGCCACATGGCAGCAGGCCGGCAGTCACCCCGTGCTGGGGCTTTCACCTTCCTGCTCTGCAGTGCGGCTCTATCCACGGCAGCGCGTGCACCGTGCCCGCAGGGATCCCAACTTCGCTCCTGGCGGCGTTGACTTGGAGAAGTCCTCAACAATCATCTGGAGCAAGGCTTCATACTCCACTTTTGGCAAAGTCATCTGATGTATTAGCTGTCCAGTTCCAGTACCCTCCTGTTGTAATACAAACAGTAAATAATGAATAGAAATGGCAGGCATTTACTGTGACTAAATGTTATCCAGACCATAAAACTCAAACAGAAACAACAAAGAAATGTTCCGCTGCATAATACAACTGGAAATATTTCAGGCATTTAGTAGTGTGAAGTAACATCAATAAAAGAGAAAGTGCACTCAGGAGTCTAAAAATAAATAAATATTTATTTGAAAATTGATAATTGAATAAATTGTGTTCACAGCCTTTTAAAAAGAGGCTGAATATTTACTGGTTAAGCCAGAGCCCCGTGACTTGGCTGAGCCATAGGCAAAGCTGCTGAGTAGGTGATGTGCTGCAGGCAATTTATACTTTGCCCTTAGCCCCAGCTTTAGGGCACAATGCTGCCTGCAGGCCATCGCCTGAGAACCACTTCTTTGCACCAACATTGTCCAACCTTTTGACCACAACAGGCCACACCTGCCTCCTCATCAAATGAGCAGAAATTTCTGTCTTGTGTTCCTGATCCTGTGCTTTCCCAGCACCCAAGGGTTATGTCATACAGCCCCATCAAACAACTTGACATACCTCCACAGTCAACCACATGAATAAGGGGACACCTCTGTTTTGGTCACTTGACATATACGCATATTGTTAGTGCAGTCAGACAGTGTGAGGTCCCTGAGATAGAGGTTCGCAGGAAGCATGCTGAGAGATACCAAATCTCTGAGCTGGGCACGTTATTTGCTCCCTCTCCACATTTGAGAGGCTTCGGGATAAACAAGGAGCAAGCAGTGGACTGGATTAAATCTTGTGACAGGGCTGAACTCTGCCTACTAGCAATTATTACATTTTTTACAATATATACTGTGGCAATTTATTGGTACCCCATGCTGGATCCATGCATTTGCATGGCCACAGTAATAGTAACAAACTCGTGGTTTTTTCTGTCTGCACATAAAAAAACCAACACTATCTACCCCTGAGTGACACCAACATAGTCTTGCTAGCTTAACTGCGTTAACATCAGAGACCTCTTTCACTGGTTAGGTCAGCAATCACATCTCTTCAACTCCTAGCATACAGTGGGATATGCTCAATTTATCCAGGTTCCAGCAAGTCATCTTCCCAGGAATAGTAGATTTTTATCATCACAGCACGAAGAAATGTCATTCCTTTCTCATAAAGGATAGGCAGGCCTGTGTCTTAGAGATTACTGCTGTGATGAACTCTGCACTTCAATATGAACTAAGATATTATGTTCATTCTAAAAATATATAAATAAGATGTAGGAAAAGATCCTTAGAAGTTTTAGAGCATTGTAGCTCTGTTGATTTCAGTGGAGCTATATTAATTTACATTATTACATTATAGCCCTGCATTTCCAGTGCATCCTTCTCAGATGGAGAGTAGAAAAAAAGTATAGAAAACACAAGAAGAGATAACACTGTAGATCTCGTCCCTCAAAGTGATTATTAGTCAAGGTTACAGAGACATGAAACAGAGAGTAAAATCCTGATCTTATTTCTAATGGTGTACATTCTTTTCTTGGGATTATTTTTTATTTTCCCAGTTTGGGTCAGGCACAGGTGCATATCTTTAAGGCTCCCTCTGATTCAACACTTAATAGTGCTTATCACTTGCTGATTTAAAAAGGGCAGAAGTCATTGAATAATTGATGCCTTATCTGCAAGAAATAATTCTCTTGACAGAAGTCTTTGAGCAACACAAAACCAATTATTATTTCCAGGAACTTTTAACTAGAGAAAAATGCATCCTTGAAAAATAGCAATCTAATTCCTAGTGGTAAAACCTTGTAACTCAACTGTTTCGTTCACTTTTAATTATTTACAGCCTTTTCCCTGGAGAAGGCTATATGAGGTGATCAGAGTGGTCATCGAACGAGATGAGGTGAACTTTCTGATACTCTTAATTAATTGTCCTGTGTCGATTGGTCTGTGCCTAATAAGAACTCGTGGTGGCTTCATGAACTAGGGTGTTGAAAAATATCAAAAAAATCACTGTTATCGACAGCTGATAAACCTAACCTGTTTTCTAAAGATATTCTTCCTCCTTCCCTGAAGAGTCAGACACGATTTTCTGGCTTCCAACTAGAGATTTGAGGCTGAGAAACAGAGAACAGAGAGCCACTGTGGGTGCCAAACCCCATCCACCGCAATCACAAGCAGCCATCCGGCTGTTGTCACTGCCTGCTTATCCCAAGTCCTCATTAAGCCTGGCTTTTCCATCTTACCCATTGGAAATCTTTGATTCACAAATGCTCTAGAAGATGCAGAAAGTTTGACAGTGTTCTTCTACAGTTTGATGGTGAGTCAGAGAAAGGACCAGTAAGAAATAATTTTTGGTTAAAGGATACAGCACCATTTTTTGTAAGAAGCTTTGGGAAGATAACATGGAGGGTGGCTGCCCTTGCCCATCTTCCCCAACGCCTCAATAGTGGCAGCTGTAAATCAGAAAAATGAGGTGGTGCTACCATTTCTCCTCTTTCTTTCCTTGAGAGAAAGAAACACCAGGTCTGACTTGCCTTTTCCTAGAGAGGTGAATGGGATGATTTCATGTGTAAATGAGGAAACCTTGGCAGTCTAAACAAAAGTTATAGCAGTTAATGTTTGAGAAAGTCAATCAAATGGACTAGTCTCACTGTCAATAAAAATAAATGATCTAAAACAGTAGATAAATCATGAAGAAAAGAGTACTCTGAGCAAATGGGTCTCAATAAAAAAAAAGCAGCTGTCCTGGAAATGTGAAATTCCTCAAGTGGTTTTGTAGAAAAGAACACATAGTAAACACAGCCATCAGTCCAAACAGAAACACAAGTTAGGACTGAGTTAATTATTTTCTGAAAGAAAATCTATTGTGAGTACATTTACTTCTTGGGGAAAAATGAGTTAAGTCTCTTAAGCCAAAGTCAAGCTTCCCTGTACGTGTATGTTATATGACATCTGTGCAGATTGTCTGAAGGCATTTAAAAAGCAACTCAGTAGTTTGCGTTAATATTTTCAAAATCCTGCTAAGTTTATTTACTATGAGACAATAAATTGTGGGACAGTTCCCTAACAAACAGCCCGGTTCTTTTGCAGACTCTGGGCCAAATTCAGCGGTGAAGTCTATGGTCATGTAACACACACATCAAGAGCTTCACTCTGGTCTCCCGTACGGAGGCAGCTCTGTGGTGTCGTCACCCTCAGAGAAGCAGAACCATGTCTGGAGAATAAATGACAAGAGAACCAGTGACCAGGCAAAAACTGGCCATGGGGGATTTACATGGGGCAAAACTGTACCTCCACTGACATCGGGACATTTTACATCCATCTAGATCTGGGGTGGTTTAACTGGCATTGGATCAGCTGAAAACACCATGTGGATTCAGTGGAGCTGAAAAAATTTGATCCAAAAGATCAAATTCGGACTTGAGTTAATTCTTGCCAAAACCACGAATAACAAGGTGAAAGTATGGCTTCAGGTATGAAGGAATGTATGGAGATGGATTAAATCAGGGAGATGCCTGTTTTGTTATCTTTTACAAACACTGCTCTTCTGTCTTTTTAGTATGTCCATTACATGCATTTTGCACAGTCAGATGGTACAGGCTCTAATGCCTTGCAATTTACGGGTTTTTTCTGACTAATTTCTGACCAGCCTGTTAATGTCTTCAGTTACCTGTCCTAACATCTCTCTTGCCTATATTTGATTGCTTTTCTTGCCCCCAGACTTTCTCTCTGAAACTCCTTGTATCAGAACAGAGCGTCAGTCTGAACTGACATCCATTTCGTGGCTCTTCAGGGGCCTACAAGGTATAGATACCTACATCTAGGCTTGTTTTTCTTTACAGTCAGTGGAGGGAATCAGGCACTTATAGGACGTGATTCATATGACCTATTTTAGATCTACTTTAGATGGAATGAATCACAGCCTAGATGTGCCTATTTTTCCTTCCATGGACTCAAAGGAAGCCTGGAATGACTTGTTCAGCTGTGGGTATCTGCAGTTGAGATGCCTACATCACAGATATCTATATAATGCTAGGTGGATCCTACCTTTGATTGGTAGCTTTGTCCTAACAGCAGCTTAGCTTTCCAGAAACATAACGTTTACTGTTTGGTGAAGGCATTAATTCTGTGGAATTTGGCTTTCTTTGGTATTCATCCCCAAATATTCTTCACTGTTTAAAGGAAAGCGACTGTATCTTTTGCTGGGTTTTTTTGTGAAATTGCTTCTTACATGCACTTTTCCTTTTTTCCTTTTTCATTCTTCCTCTTAGCAATGCTGCTGATAATAAACATGGAATTGGAAAGAAAGAGCAAAAGCAAATCTTCATCTTCCAGCAAGGATCTGATGTTGGATTAGTCAGAGAGTGGCTGGCTTGGATTGGTATATTAGGTGTAAGGAATTTATGCTGGAGTGTTGGTTTTCTGTTCTAACATACAATTGTTCTTTAATAATTCCTTTAATAAGGCCTAGCCTCTTGAGAACAAGAGGGCAGGGCTATCCACGTTTTCTTATGGTTCACCGTTTCCTGAATTCTGAACTTCTCATTAGGATGAGGCACATCCAAATGTAGCAAAATTTTCTCTCTATCCGTAGCCTCATAACAGTTTGTTGGAGCAGAGTTCATATAGTCGTGGGCATAAACACTCTGTAGTTCAATGCTTGTGTTTTACAGTATCTAAACTGCACTAGTGATGGAGCCCAAAAAGTCTGCAAAGAAAGATGGGGGGAGAGCTCAACAAAACCATCAGATGAATAGCCAGTTCTTTCAAAGAACAGATTGGAGACTCCTTCCCTTGCGACTCAGGCATGCTATTAGAAGGCAGAAGGAATACAAGAAGTAAATCAAATCATCGGCATTGTAATGCCAAGGAAATGTCCAGAGGAATAAGAAATAAGGGAGATATATTCGTCTGCTTAAATAGGATTTGATCAGAAAAAGTCTACAGATTTCCAAGGCAAAACTACAGATGCCCAATGCAAAAGTTATCTCCATCTCAACACATGACAGTGAGAGCCAGAAATCCACCAAAGGCATAGACAGAGATCAAATACCTCCAACAGAGAATTTCTCAGAGAAAATACTATGTCTCAGAGGTACTGAATTTGTAACACATGCTGTAGCAGAGAGCTCCACGGGCTCTTAGGTCATCCAGAGAAAAGGGAGAGGGAAATATCTGGACAGTGCCCTCAGAATGAATCTGGAGCATCTCTCAAGGCAGCAGGATCTCCAAGTTAGCTGCAAAAGCCCTCCATCAAACAGCAATAAAGCAAACTCTGGCATTTAACCACTACAAGGACACACACAGTGCAGCCCAGGGCAGACAGGGATGATGGATCCATGCTTGTGTCATGGTGGTGGAGGAAGGACACTGATTCAGCTGGAGAAAATCATAATCAGAGAGCAGGATGACCACCATGGTAATTCCAAACTCCTGCAACATCTCCCTTTTGCCGTCTCCCATGGATGTCTACGTAGTCTGTGCACAGCACGACAGAGCTGCCAGGGCAGCTTGTAAACTGTTATGGAAGACTAAGACTGCAAGGTCCCACATTTGGTGTTTTTCTATCTTCTTATCTTTTCTTCTTATCAAATTTTCTGCGCGTTGTCCTCAGTCTTGTCTGAAGTTCTGCTGTGAAGTCACTTCATGGGCTTTTCCCCCCATCACCACTCCTACTCGCAGGAATAATAATAAGCATTGTTAACACTGCCAATATTAATCATAGATTAAAGCCTCTTAGCAAATTTTAAATAATTAGCACAAGCTAAAACCTATGTCCAAGCAGAGCTGTAGTCTCACTCACTACCATAGATCTACACTTGATCTATGGTAAAGGAGAGAATCAGGAGCAGAACTGTGAGGGAACACAATTTCTTGTCCATGAAAGTGTTCAGGATTTCAAGGACTATTCATGACAAACCAGAAGGAACTCAAAGGAACTTGACATTTTCTGCACAAACAGAATTTCCCAGGGAGAGAATGTTACTGGGTGAAAGGGAGGGTGTCGTTCAAAATTCCGTAACAATTGCTCCCTACTTGGTATTTTTTTAAACAAAAGGTGGTTTCAAAATGTATTTTCACAACAAAACATTAAAAGGCGGGATATTCTCTCAACGAATGCCTGTTTTTTCAAAAAAAAAGGTCATGTCTCTGATAAAAGTATTTTACCAGAAAAATATTCAAACAGGCCTAGCCAGGAGAATTTTTTATAACTGTGAAACAAACTTGAACTCATTTAGATTTTGCCAAGAGTCACTACATAGTTTATAACTTCCTTAAACCATCTAAATAGCATTTAGCTAGACGTAAGGCAAGTAGAAGGAAGTTCTTTTTTCCCTGTGTTCATTAGATTAATGTATTATACAGCTTCTCCTACTTCGTATAGCAAATGTAGGTTTGTGGGGGGTATACACTCAGAGATACATAAAACAGGAGCCTGTTTAACCTCAAGGACAATGCTGGCATGGAAACAGATGGTCCAAAACTAGCTATGAATAAGTTGACGACAGACAGTTTCTACCTCCTGCATCAGAGAGGCTCTGGAGCAACATTCCAGGAGGAAGGTGAGGGAAGGGAATCTATCCAGTAAAGTGATACATTTTTGAAAGAGATGGTATGAGCTGTTTGCGTGTGATAGAAGAGAGCTGGACACGAGGATTTTTACACAAAGCAAGGTGATGAATACATCAGTTAAACCCAAATGATGGCTTTTGTTTATTACAGCCTTCGGAGTACTTTCCCATTAGCTATCACTGCTTCCAGCAAATCCTTGTAAAAAAAATTAGCTCAGCTATATTAAATGTGGGAGGAGAGGAAAAGACGGCACAGAGGGGCAACGTGCACGCACTCTGAGCGAATGCTGCACTCTTGGCTCCAAACTACCTGAAGCAAAAAAACAAATCGACCTGTTAAAGTGGCAGTCTGACCCATGGGCTGGAGTGCTGCCATAGCTCCAAGGGGAGCAGGGTGCAGCTCTGGTCGTGGAGTGCCAGGCGACCTTCACCAAATTCCTTTATCTCCTGAGGTTCCCCATCAGCAGTGATTGACAGTGTTGATGATTACAACTCCTTTCCTCAAGGGCTTTGAGATCTACAAACTTCAATTACTGTACGAAATAGATATTATTTCTTTGCCAGATTTCGTGATGGGAGATTTCATTGTAAACTTTATCCAGTGCGATACTGTATACTTTTATACCTACATGAACAAATATCAGCCTTAGCAATTAAAAGAAAAAAGGAAATTGTAATCTAAATTAGAGCAAAATTGCTCAGGAATTCTGAAGTTTAAGTGCAAATAGATGTTCACAGAAAAATGGCCAAATAGTTTGTCTTAGATTTTTAGGTCGCTACAAATTTCCTGCAAACAGTTTTGAGGATGCGCTGGCCAGCACTGGGGGTAAGACCCCGCAATGCCCTCTGAATAAAGGAAGCTTTATTTTCAGTTGACTCTGCTCTGATTTAGCACCCAAGAGAAAACTCATGATGGTAGTTCACCTTACTTCATTTTTCTTTAATGGGCTACCAAGAGCACATGGCTAATCCAAAGCCAAACGTTAAGATTTCTAGACTGACATTAAGTGTCACGCTATATAGACAATGTACTACAATTTCTATCTCTGGGCATTTCCTTTGCACATTTTCTCTCTTAATCTTGTCCAAACACCCTCACCCCAGACCGAGAGCAAGGTGTAGCTACTTGCCAGACTTAGAAGATACTCACACGGAGAACAACAGGGCTACGCACACTTCCCAGGGAAAGCAGACCCATTAAAACTGCCTAATTTTGTAAAGGCCGTGTTGGTGGTTGCGATTATTGCTCGTTATGTGGCTTACCTTACCATTTAGCTTACCTTTTTCCCATGTTTGGGTCTGAGATTGTACTCACTGCAATGGGCCTTGTTTTGTAGGAACACAAGGGCTATGTTACTTACTAAAAATAAAGCTAACCTGGCACTACGGGGGAGCATATTAATCACCAAAATTTGTTTTGGCACATACCTTGCTTTTGGGACGAGAAAAACATGGTGTGAGTTGGACTTTGTTTCACTGCATTACTGAATGACTGCATTTCTTTTTGGTAAGTTTTATTTCAACTAAATTCTTTTCTCCAAACTGCTTTTGGTTTAAAGCTGCTTTTTGTTGAAGAAACAATAAAATGGTTAAAAGAAGCTCTCAAACCCAAAAGAAAATGTTTAGAGTGAGGTCATATGAAATATATTTTTAATATAGTTCTCTTTGAGTTGTTTTTTTTATTTTTTGAATGACAATCAAGCAGCGGTCAGTCGTTAAGTCTCTCCTCCCACTCTGTGCATGGTACTGCAGACCGATGCAATCAGACCTGTGGCATTTTATATCCGCTTCTGTTTGAACAAATACAATTAAAGAGCAAAGTAAGATACAAGGCAGTGGCGTATCAGGCCTTTTGTCTTTAAGGGTGATATCTGTTCTCTGCTTATACAATTTAGGCAGGAGTCCAGCAGCCAGAGTTAACACAGCTGGCCTCTAGAGGTAGTCTTGCTTTTCTGTAGTGTAAACTACGATAAGGTCTATATGGCTAAACCTATGCGGAGGCTGAAACAGATTATCACAGAGTATTTGGGAGTTATAACCCACATCAGTGTCATTCCTGCTATGTGCTGCACTGAGTAGATTTAGATACAGCTGAGAACATGGCCTGGCTTTATTTCCTGCCTGGGAATTTCCTATTTGTTTGTCTCTTTTATGCCCTCAGAGAGAACCCAGAGCATATTAAGAGGTTTAATAGTTACCAGCAATAACAGGTTACATTTATAATAGTTTACAGGTTCTAAACAAGCTTCTGCCAATAAATTCCATCAATTGGTCTTAATGTCCTAAAGCAAAATTTGTTGCCTAAAACACCATGTTTAATATTTTTCCTTGTGCTTTTAGTGGACTTGTTTCGACTCCTAGCCCTTGCTTTTAAAAAAAAGAAGGTGTGTATGGTGGAAAATGCACCAGAGGACTTCGGTTGACATGAAAGAGCTACATCATCTTGAGCTGCAGACACGCAACTTCATTCATAAAGTGCAGGAGTAATGATGTGTCACAATTACATGGTCTATCCAGGTAATTGCATGTGAAATGGAGCATGCTGTCATGTGCTAATGAGGTTTACAGCTACACTTAAATTTTTGTGCGTATGATGGCATTGATTAAGATATTTTAAATTTGCTCTTAATAGAAAGGGTTATTCAATTGTCTGGTCTAAACTACTCCCAGCAGGGTGAAAGTCTACCATCGCAGAAGTTTAGCACAAGGCCTTTTCATCACTGATATTTTTCAAGCAGAAATTAAATGTGAGCTCTTTCTCCTCCCACTCTTGGTCCAGTTACTCTGTGAAAAGCTGCCTAGCAATGATCCATTTCTCTTGTGCCAGTGGAAATCAGGAATAAACAGGAGAAATCAGGAAAATCGCTGAGGTCTTGCAACCGCTGTCATGTGTCAATAGGCTGTGTACAGAATGCTAGATAAAGCGTGTCATGTACAAGCTGGGTGTTTAGTGCTGACATATCAGAGTGGTATACAGATGGTTATCCTATTGCCTCAGGGAGGGAGCAGGAGGAAGGCCTGGTAGACCTGCCCGGGTATGGTTTTGCTCCTCAGGGTGATGGAAGGTATGTTCAGCACCTCTCAGAAAGCTGCTGCCCATGTTATTTCGCTATATTGTGAAGCCCCCAAGGGTGGGTTCGAGGCCAGGTACTCCGCATAAATCCTGCTTCCGCACACCCTGCTTCCCGGTCGTAGGACCCACTTGCCACAACCACCAGTTCTCGGGGGCCTTCCCCCCTACAGCAGCCCCCAGGCATGAGCTGCACCACCGCCCATGCCTAACAGCAGTCCTCCTCCATGCTCTCTTCCCTCCCGTCTTCTGGACGCTCTGTTATCAAGTACTGGAAAGCAGGGGAGGGTCCAGAGCAATGACAGTGGCTGGCCAAGTGACCCTTCTGCCCTAGGTATTACCCCTGCGATCCCACAATCATCACCGTCTGTGGATGTGGTAAGGCTGAATAGTCCAGGAGAGTAGGCGGAGGGAGGTGTGCCTGACCGAGGAAATTAGAGACATATTAAATGCTCATTTACAAAGGAAGGTGAGATCATGCCAGCACACAGCACCTGGCCTTTCTTGGAAGTTTATAATACTGACACCTGCTAACATTAAAAAAATACCCCGTTAGGAAAATTATTTCACCCACACTTTCTCACAGTTGTCTTTCCTTTCACTGAAAAGGATATATCAGCACCAAAATCTTCTGCTGCTGTTTTTCCACTGGTTACAGTAATACTGGAATCAAGCCTAAATGTGAACATAATTGAGAACTCTTTTGAATAAAATTATCTCATTCAGACTTACTGGTTCTAGGAAGTCAGGCTAATGCAATCATTACAGTAGGAGTCTAGAGGTCCAGGGCTGCTTACTTCTACCCCTGATTTGCCTACTGACTTGTTTTATGACTTCAGAAGCAACTTAACTTTTCTGTGATTCATCTCCTTCAGCTGGAAGATGGATATGATAATGTTTGTTTATTTCAATTAAGTCTTGAGTGGTTTAAAAGGGTTTAATTAACCTCCATCAGACAACTTTGAAAGGTACTAATGCATAGTGTTAATAATACTATAATAACCCTAAAAATGAGGAGGGGAGAGGACGTTTTAGAAGAAGCTGCAGAGCTTTAAGCTTAAAGGCCATGTAAATAGGAAGGACAGACAGTATTTTTAGGAGTGGAATAGAGAATCTACTGAACCATCTAGTCCATTCTTGAGCAAGGTAAGTTAGATTTGGTGTATTTATTTATTAGTGAACCATGTGACTTCTAATTCCTCCTTGGCTACTAATTCATTTCAGTTAGTTGGGGAATGTTTATATCTGTTCTCATAAAATCCCATTCATACCTCTCACTATTTCAAATTAATTAGCCTGGCTCAAACTTTGGTATACCTTCTAGAGTCAATCCTTTCAAGAGTATTGTACACTGTTAATACATCCAATACACAGTGCCCGAGATCATAGCACCTTGCCCAAAAAGAGCATTAGATTTGCAGCCTACTCCAAGCCAGCATGGTTTTATTTCCAGCACAAATTTGCATTTTTGGGGCTGAAAACCTGAGTTGATATTCTAAGTGACTTGGAGTAAATCTCTATGATTTCTCTGAAGACAATTGAAATACATCGATCCACAATAGCTGAGGCTCTAGCCCTGCCATAATAATTAAGAGCTGTGTCCGTGTCTAAAAAAGTACAGTCTGAATCTGTACTTATTGGTGTATTTTTAGCCAAAGAATTTAGTGCTAAATTCAGTCCTTGTGTACTACTGCAAATAAGTAGCTGAGGGCAGAGTTGATTCTTGCTGTCATGTCATTGGTCTTTCTCTGTAGCTCCCAATGGAAAGCACAAATCTGAGGACCTTTAGGCTACAAGATCCATCTCTTTCCATGAGTAGGTTGTGAGTAAATGATTCTCCAAAGGTAGAGTTTGAGAGTGCTGGTGCGCGTTGCCAAGTTATCATTTAAGTTCGTTAGTGTTTTCTGAGGACATTAAAGCAATTATGTCATTCCATTTACAGGTTATATCTATAATTAATAGAGCCTAGAATTAGTTCTGTTTGGAACAGTTGCAAATACACAGATGAATTAAAAATTATCATCATTCTCTATGCGCTTGATGACTTTCACCCCATGTCATCAGTAAGTTAAATAATACTAGAACCAAAGTATTCCTGAGAGACAGGTCACTTATCAGTCCACGGAAAGATTGCCTCTGTCATAGTGTTGAACACCTATACAATAGCTCCTTCCTCTGCGGAGGAGCTACTCTTCTCCAAATATTAGTTGATTTTAATTGGACTCTACAGGTCCCCCAATACACCATTTGGTCTCATCTGTATGCAGCGTCCACAGTTTTCCTTGGTGGATTTATTACGCGTGCAGTATTAGTGGTATTTTTGTCTTTGCGGCAAGTGGCTGTTTCTAAGTATTGCTCCTAGGGAACTTGTGGTAAGATTTTCAAAATCACCTAAAAGCCCAAGTTCCACTTTCAATGGTGAGCGAGGTGCCCGCGTCTCCAGTCGAAGCAGCGCGTAGGCAGCCAGACGGCCATTTCAGCGTAGGCCACGCAGCAGCTGTGGCCTGGCATTACGGAGGTGCAGAAATCTCCCTTCTTTTGGTCAAACTGGGCTGCTGAAGAGAAACTCGTGCTCATAGAGCCTTCTGGATATCTCCCACCTCATCTGCATTCATTCAGTATCCCTATGGCAACTACAGCAATTGCTAACTTGGAGTAGTCATCTTAGGATAGTATTACATCATTTCTTCTTCTAAATGATTTAGCAATTGAAAATAAAAGAAAACAGTAAAACAGCATCAATGACCCAATAGCTCTATGGAGACAACATACAACTACTTAACAGTACGAGGAGATACCCAAAGACTGCTGTTTGAGGGGAACAACTGGACTCAGCAAAAAGCTACAGCCTTCCTCTTGGGCAGCTCAGCACTTTTCCTTGGCACTAATTAGAATGGGGAGAGGGGCAAATATCCCTTAAATCAGAAAGAAACCTCAAAAGTTACATTTAGGGAAGGAGTAGCTTTTATTTAGGTCAGTGCTTCTGAGGTCTCTAATTTCTAGCATCGCTCTCTTGAAAGGGTTTTGTATCTGTGAATTGAAATTCTTTATCAGGGGCTCTAAATGGCAATGAAAATTATACAGTGAAGGGCTCAGCCAGTATTGGGACACGTTTCTTTTCTCCATCTGATTATCACTTAGAATCCATATCAATGTGGTGGGTTTGGTTTCATCCAGCTACTGCAGAAGCATTATACTGACTGTACATCAATAAAGCTTTGATTGGTATCAGGGTGTTTTTCTTGTCTCCATGCACAGCCATTTCATGGAAAATGTCTGTTAAGATTCTCAGGTCTTCATGGTTTGCAGAGGTTTATAGCGTTTCACTTTGAAGATCCACAGCTCAATCCCCACTGTCAGCAAAGGTGAAGTCAATCAGACCATTTCAAGGCCTCTACACCACTTTAAATCCAATTTAATCATGTCAAGAGGTTTTAGTGATGTGCAAGACTTGTGTCGGGCCTTCTTTTGTTCTTTGAGAGCAGATATAAAAAAATACTTACATTTTTGAGGTCTCTTCCAACCTGGGTTATTCTATGATTCTGATTTTTTTTTAGATACAATTTTCCAAATTGGTCTTACTTGGATTGGCACGTTTGGATCACACTCACCTCCAGTCTGCTCAGCTTTCAAAGCTGAATACTGCAACATGTGAACGTGCAACAGGTCACAAAATTGTAAGCTTAGCTTAAAGGCTGGGAGATTCTTAAATAGTAATATATTTATGCTGGAGAAATTGTGGCCTTATGCAACACACTGATCTTTGTAAGACTTACCATGAAATTTGGTCCTAGGTGTGTAAAATACTGACTGCTGTAGGGCTAAGAAATGAGTTAAAGTTTCCATGTTTAGTTCCTATCAAAGGTTTATGTGAAAACATAACATCACACATGAGTGAGGCAGTGGTCCTGACAACACAATCAGAGACAAGCTGATAAAACTCCTCTTTTTTTCATGAAAAAGAAGTCTTTTCCATCTAGGTGAGAGAAAAAAAGAGAAAATTTCATTGCAAGTTATTTCTGTATTTAAAAAAAGAAAAAAATGCCTTCAAGCACTTCCGCTTTGAGCCTATCATGTTTTCTCCCATATTAAAACATGAGTAGAGGAACCTCTGTGTGTGTGTCTGTGTGTGTTTTTGTATACATCGAGTCACACAATTATTTTAGAACATTACTGAAATCAAACATTTGAGGATGAAATAGGTTCCCTTTGAAGCCAATGGCTAACCACCAACCTCAACATGTCCATCCTTACCTGTAATTATGTCTTGAGATTGAAACCCCTAACTTCAGTGGACTAACTAGAAAGGCTTGATTTGCTGTCAGTGGAGCCACTATCTCCCCTCCTAGTTTATGATGGATGGTTCTTCCCATGAAATTAAAAGCAAGAGAAATTGTAAAAGGCAGGAATAGAAATCAGATTGTCCATTGATATATGGGAAATCTGACTGGCAACAACATTCAGATATACTGAGATGAAAATCTGAAGGTACAAACTTGGACTGAGATTACTGGAAATGTAAAGTTTGCTTAGTTCAGAACTGAGAAATGTTGACAATTCTAACTATTTTACATGTTAACTTTCATTACTTCCTTAGTTTGTAAACTTTTGTTTTGATGTAAACATCAAAAGTTACAAAACAGAAATACATGCATTTGCAAGTTTATGCTTCAAAATGTATCACTTCTAATTAATTTCTTTTTTCATATATTTTTAAATGCTGGATTTCCATATGAGTCACAAAAATAAATCAGAAAAGAGAAAAGAAACATATATAGATATGTACATACTTAAAAAATCAACATATGTTCAATTAAATTGTATTTTTGCAAGGAGGTCAGACTCCTGCTTCAGAAGCTTTCCTGAAAAATGCATTTGTGTAGATGAATCATTTTAAGATTCAACAGTCAGTGGAAGTTGACAGAGGCTTTTCATATGAAATATTACACAACCTTATGAACGTCAAAATTATATGGCAGGAACTGTTCTGTTGAGCACTACAGTCGCTTTCCCAGGATCAGATCAATACATTTTCTGTCAAAGTACAAAATCTGCTAAAACAACCAGAAATTTTTTGCAAGAAAATGTTATTTTTAATACAGCTAACCGTGCAATTCTAGAGCAATACAGATAGCCTTTTTAACACGCTTTCTTATTGAAGTAAACTGAGGAGGTACTACACAGATTTCCCAGTACATTTTCACAAGCTCAGACCCACCTTGCAAAAGCTGATAGACATGCTTAACTTTTCACAGAGGTGTATTTATTTCAGTAGGATAGGTCTCTGCCTGCAAAGTAAGCACATATGTGAAATCTTCTCAAAATCAGGGTCTCTGGTTCTGATCATATAGACAACTCCATAAGCTCATCCCTGTAACTTGGCTAAATCCCATTTACAACATGTGCAAGGGTTGTCTTCACAAACAGCTCTCAAGGTGTAGCCAAACTCTGGAAACATTCTGCATGTGCATAGCTTTTCAGGGGAGGTATAATTAAAGACTACCTTATTCGAGCCCAGTGAATCTAACCACGGTTGCAGAATTGTTTTTAAAGACTTTTCATGTGTCAGCTGCAGATCTTTATGCACACCTCATGTGGAAGCTTCCGAGTTGCTTTCAAGGCGTGTCAGGACCTCTTTCTGTATGATACGAGACACAAAGATAGAAGAAGGGGTTGCTATTTCATTGCTTTTTAAGAAATTAGAGTTATAATTTGAAGGACCAGTCATCATTCGGTCTCTTTGGTTTGACGGACCTTTATTGCCATTCTCTAGCAGTCAATATCCCACTGGAGGTAAGGAGTTAATCAGTAAAAATAATTGGTTTCCTGTGTTTGATTAAAAATAATGGCATCATATTGATGGTTGGAATGATTGTAATGGGGTGAAGAAATAAAATAGTTGTTGAATTGGGTCTTTTGTTCAGGTTGAAGAATGTGTTTGAACTGTACAAACTTGATTATTTGAGGCAGAGATCCCTGGATGCTTAATTTAAATCCGGTGGATAAGAAATCAGCATTCTTTAGGTTCTCTGTTCTTCTAAATCTTCATACAGGAAAGCTAAGTGGAATTGTGACACGACCTAACTTCAGGCACCTAAGTACCTCCGCCAAAAGACAATCTCCTCAGATTCTGTTTATAGACAGCGAGGGGAGCTGAGCAACCACCAAAAGAAATCCAGAGTGAGTCTAAGTCCAAGGGCAGCCTGTATGTCTCTTCACCACTTACAGGAGAAGCCTAAGGAGATCTAGCCTAAACTGAATCCCCACCTAATTTCACTTGTTCTAGGCCTCATAATCTATTGCGTACATATTCCAAGGACCCGATCACTTAACAAAGCAACAGCTACAATAGAACTTAATCTCCCCATTCACAAACCCTTTGGTTATGAGCTGTGCATAGGCCCAGTTAGTCATTCATAGATTCTCCTTGAAAAACGTGCCCAAAGTTTTGCTTTTGTCTCCGAATTAAAGCACATAACTGGTTAACAATGGCTTTGTTTGTCCTTTACCTCTTGCAAGAGGCTTAAGATGCCTCAAGGCTGTCTCTTCTAACAGATACTCGGGAAAAGAAGTGGAGTGAGGGCTGCAGGACACCTTGTGAAGAAACCACAGAAGAAGGCAGTAGCTGCAGTGCCTGGTGTCTCAAGGGGGAGTCTCACACAAAGCTAAGGCCTGAGCTGCCAATGCCCACCTCCACCTTGGTGGTGCCTGCATGAACAATGAGGTTCTGAGAAGGTGCCCTCCTATTTCCTGATGAGCTGTCATCAACCAGATCACTTTCCACCAGGTAAACCCAATACGAGTATCTGCTGTTGTCAGTATCTGAACAGGAGCTTGCTCCGGAGTCAGTTTCTCCGACAGGAAGGACCACCTCTCTGGACCCGAGGCTGTTTTTTTGCACTTCTGCTAGTGCCAGAATTTTTTTCAATTTCTTAGCTACCATGCAGACTCCCTGGAGGTTGGGAAAGGTGCACTCCCTTTTCTTCTCAGAGGTCGTAGTGGTACGTTCCTTCAGTAATTCAACGTCAACTACAAAACCCATCTTAGCGTCTGGGTGACACAGACTGTGGTGTGAGAGACTCACTCCTCTGCTGGCTCACACTTCTCCTCCTTTGATTGCTGTCAGAAAGAGAGAAGAAAAGAAAACAAGCCCTGAGCTTTGCCCCCTTTGGGGACATCAGGAAAGCCATACTTCACCTCAAGCATCCTTGGACAAGTTGCACCCATCAGTCTGCAGGACCATTTAGTTTCAGCCCACCTACGACTCAGGACTGGCTCTGGTAGAGACAACTATCCCCACCCTGAGGATTTAAGCGGTCCTGTGTTTCATCCCTGAGTGCCAGCAACAGTGAATGTTTGTGCTAAATTTTAACTCAAATTCTCTTCAACCATTTCTTTTTGCAGAACCGTGGGGCATCGAGATTTCATTGTCTCCAGCCAAGAGAGAATGTAAAATAGGCCCAACAGGTGCAGCAAAGAAGTGTTTCAGAATCCACTCATAACTCAAAAGACACAAAGTAAATGTATTCAATAAATATTTTATTTTGACACACAGTACATATTCGTACTTTAAGCAAATACTATAGCCAAAGGGATACTTACAAAGAGTTTGACAAAAAAGAAAGAGCAAAGCATAAAATTATCATTTTCCTGAACAGAGAGATTTTTGTACTTAGAAGAATTTTTATTCATTGAGTATCATTCATGTGCTCTGTACGGCTGAGAATGTATAGCCAGCCCTGGGATAAATATTTTCAGGGTCATCCAAGTGATTTGGAGACTAAGACCCACTGTCTGTCAGTAGTTATTAGGTGCTTTTGATGGTGTTACCTGTCTTGTGCAGTCCACAGGGCTCACTATCTAAACCCTTGAGGTCATTAAGAGACTTTCCATTTACTTCAAAGGCTCTGTGTCAGGCCTGCAAGGTGCTGTAAGCTCTCTACAAGGAGACGGGAACCCTTTTGGAACAACAGATTGCTTTGGACTAAGAGAGATCGTTTACCGAGGATAATACAAAGTATTTTTAAGTAGGTGACACTCACTGCTAAAATGCAAACAGCTGAAGGAGTGGCACTAGGATAGTATTGCACGTGCATTTTGTCGTCTCCAGTGAATTAAGAAGAAAACCTAAGAAAACAACACCCCAGTTCGATTCAAACTGCTGCAGTCTTCACTCACACCTTAGCCAGGGAAAACTCAAGTAATCTTTGGCAAACCTGCAGCATCCCATCAAGATTAGCAAGGAAAAAAAAAGTGACTCACCTTGCTCTCTTCTGTCTACTCAATTTTAAAAGAATCAGGGCCGCCTTTTGTTATGAAACCCAACCTTGTGTGGATTCCAAGCTGATGAGCATGAGTGCCTGAAAATATCAGAAAACTGTGGTGTAGCAAGAGAAATAGGGAGTGAGTGGAGGAGCCATCCTGTTGATTTTGGAAGGAGTGGCAAAAGTTCCACTGACTTCAGCTGGGCACGAGCCAGGCCCACTGGGCATAAAACTCCACTTGGCATCTCTTCCATCTTCCACACACAATACTGACAGGGGTCCTACAGACAAAATTTAATTGATTGTGGCACTCAGACATCACCCAGAAATTGTTTCTTTGTGGTAGAGTTTACCCGTGTGTAAAGAGTCAGCACAAACAGGACTATGAGGGACTTGGATGGTGCATAAACGTTGTTTTGTTCCTCTGCATAATTGAATTCCACCCTTGGAGAATAAGCAAGGAAGTCTGCTTCTTAATGGTTAGTTGTCTGTTACAACACATGATGGATGACTGTTTTAAAAATATTTGTAAAGGCATGTATGCATTATACTAAAGAAAGGTGTTAGTTTGATGGTGCTGGGGAATGAAACCTTGGATTTAGTCAGAGATAAGAAATAACCCTTTAATACTTTCATAAAAACTCTGGTTGAAATGAAGATACAGCAGCATCCTATGGCTTCATCAGTCCCCAGCACCACAACTGTTTCCTAACAGCCTTTCACAGCGCTTAATACGGAGGACAAAGATCAACAGGATGCTATTATCAAGCACCATGTGCTGGGAAAGGGTAAATGCTGAAACAGTCTGTGCTAGCATCCTTGTTGTATTATCTCTGCAATCATGGATAGTGAGAAAATGAGTGCTTCTAAAAGTTAATTCACCTGAAGAATTTGACCTTCATCTTATTATGCTAAAATACTACTTCACCATACATAAAGGAGTCCCAAAGTGGACTAGGACAATTGCTGTACTGAAACCTTTGAATTTTGTAGGATATTATTCCCCTCCTGGTTTCACACATACACACCTGGTCAGAGTGAAAACTGACTGGCTAGTGATCCATAAAATTTCTCCAAGAACACAGAAGTTTTGCAAAAGAAAGCAATGAGTTCCAGTGGCAGTGTATGTGCTCAGTTACTGCCACAGAAAAGCTACCCCTACAGACCTCAGTGCAGGGACGACAACCTGACAAAATCACATCCTGGACTTACTTCAGTGTCACTGTAAAAGCTCTGGACAGAGCTGGAGAACAAAAGAGGTCAAAACAATATTTTAAATAACAGTTGGTATTCTAACAAAAACAGCACCAAGATTTCATCAGCTGGGTCTTTTCTTGGGAAGATGCTGAATGGTCTTAACATTGAAGGTAGCAACCACACAATTTTCTTGGTGTTACAGGTTAGCCAAAATCAAACAATACCCTTGGAGAAAGTGCATTATTATTCATTGTAACAGGAAAATGCCTAAAAGTATTTGAACCCTTTCATTAAACCACTGTAGTTGATTACATAAAAACTACTTTTGAGGAAGGATTCTATATCTATTACTGGCCCTAAACCAGAAAGGAGTATAGATGTGAACGAAATCATTTTTCCTTGATTAAAAGTGCTACTGAGGTTGGGTTCAGCATAAGGAGAGATCCCGAAATAAGAAAAACAATAGCTAAACTAGCAGGAAAAACAATTGGGGCAATACCCATCTGAGTGCAGGCGGAGTGAAAAACCAACGCAGAGAAAAGATTGAAAGAGAAGCAAAGGTGGTGGAGAAAGTACATTAAACAGAGTGTGCCCCATATTCCTACTTGAATGTGTCTTGGAGGGCAAGGGGTGTTCCAGCCTTTCCTAGGGTGACAGAACGACTCAGCAGAAAATACAACACAGAAACAGTCAGCAAGAGTTTTTCCCTCGGGGAGCAATGCTTATAATCAAACCAAACTAATATAGGGGCAACACTGACAAAAGAAGAACTATAAAAAATCCCTAGCATAGAACCACATTACTTCAGTAATGGAGTTTCTATGTATGGTGGCATCCTTGCACTCTCATTTTCTTGGAAGATACTTTCCTATAGGACTACAGACAGATCAGACCTAACCTGAACATTGAAGGAGAGGTGCTTATCCTCTAGCCATTCTGCTAGTAAGAGCCATGCAAGTTCATAGCCTCCCAGACACACGCTGTGTCTAACTGTTGAATGATTTAGAGGCACTGACATCCAAAGCAGCTCCGTCAGGCACCTATGAAACTAGGCTCTTCCATCTAGCATCATTCTGAGACCATAGCTGCTAGTTCATCTGGATTGGCAATACTTCACTCAGAGAATTCATTATTGTAAAACATCTTGAATTACTGAACTAGCAGATAGCTAAAGTGATTCCTGTCCTAGTTCCCAGTAATTTTTTTTCCAATCACAATTGATATCCAATAGTTTCAGTCAACATTTCATGTTTGTGTACACCGTATCTTAATGGAGTCTTTAATTTGTTTTCCCTGCCCCATTTCAGAAACACGATAAAACATTCTAGAAATGGGCTCACCAATTAAATGTTGAAATCCATAGGGATATATGTTGTATTACCCATGCTGTTTCCTATGTTGAAAGGCACTAATTTAGGAAAAACTGTTGTATTTTGGGCATGTTCATCCCTGCAAGCATGGGATGAACCTCACAAACATACTGAGTGAATGTACATTTTGTGTAAGCTAACTTATCCCTGGCAATAACCTGTATTCAGAATTGCATGCTTATCCCATTTTCATCTATTTAGCTGTTTCTGCTTGTAAACTTGTGTGTATAATGAAGCTCAGTCCAGCATTCAACCTGTAAGTATATTAACAGGCAGGTGGAACTGTGAAGACCTTATTCGTGTTGGTGGGCATTTACTTAGGTCATTGTACTTGCTGAGAAAGTGCTTACCAACACGTATTACAGCTCCACAGTCTAGCCCCACATGATCAGGTTCTGACTGTATGCGGTTAGAGGCCTCCGCAATGAAACATTTCCATTCCCTGAAAAGAAGAGCTGCATGTGGAATCAAGCAAGCAGATATTTTTACCCATACAATTTCCCTCTTGCCAGGAAGCTGCTTGGGTTTTATTTGGGTTTTGTTTGTTTGCTTGTTTGTTTGTTTGTTTTTATGAGAATGTCCATGGGGAAATGTCATTTCCACTTAAACTTTTTTTTTTGTTTTGATAGCAAATGCAAACAATTCAATGAAGATAAATGTTCTGCTTTGCACAAGAAATACGAAAAATTTCTAATGGAACGTATTCATTTGAAATCGGAAGGTGAAGGGGTTCCTGTCAACTCTAATGTGAAAGACTAGGAGGATTTGTCCTTAAGAAAATAACACTTCCCACATCAGTTAACACTCTATATGTAAGGAAAGGAAACAGAAGAGGGTGCATGGTCACAGTTTCTCCTCCACTCATCCACGCATGCCTGTTACACCTGCATGCGTGGATGCAAAGATGCTGAGCTCTAAATTATGCCTATCCCATCAGAACAGCAGAGCTTTGAGAAGGACCCCATGCTGATTGACACGAATGTGATCCTTTCCATTAACTTTGGCAGGGTTTGGTACAGGGCTCTTCTTAGAATGGGTTCACACAGCATCGCTAACTTTGTGTGTCAGTTTGTGAGGGCAGCCAGGGAGAGACTTCACTTTTTTGGACAAGTCAGCATCTTATTTCATGATTATTCATGAAATAATGCATGCACAGAGTGCCTTACAAGTACGTTTTTAAAAATTGTTTTCAACTGCTTCCAAGTGACTTGAGGAGTTGCACTGGTGCAGGGCTGAACCACGAGTGTGAACATACAGGACTGAATGCCAGTTTGAGCACAGATTCGCGTGTATGACAACTGGGAGAACAGACCAGAAAACTGAAAGCCATGTGAGCATTAAAAAACCAGAACTCATTCTGTCATGATGACTGGCTTTGGGTGATCCCTGAGCCGGTTCACAGGGTGCCCACGGGCACAGGGATGGTTCTGGGTGTATGTCTATAACTTCAGTTTAATCTCCTGTTTGGCCACCATCTTCCAACATAGCTTGGAAAGAGCCACTGTTCCTCTTTCCACCTCAGTTTTCTACCTGTAAAACAGACGTAATAATATCTACTTTCTCACCACTTGGAAATGAGGGGAACATACAACACCTACAGTTTGGAGACAGTACAGTAATCTACATGTAAGCACCATGGGTAAAAGAAGGGATATGGGACTGGACTCTGGTCCTGAACCGTAGTTGCTGCTGAACCAGAAGGAGGCTTAGATAAGCCACACACCCCTCTCTATCTCTTCAGTGACTCAAGCCTGCAAGGGCTTGTTGAGACATTTAGGTTCCCTCACAGCCCACTAAAGCTAATGCTGAATCCCTTTGCAAGGTTGCTACGAGCCCTCTGTGTCAGCAATTTTCTACAGAAAGCCCAGCACATATACGTGCACACTGTTGTTACTGTTAGCACACATCTGTGCAGCGATATTACCATTACCTGTCACTTGAGCTGCTGGAGGTACTCAACCTATCCCCTGTTCCACCATGGCATTTACCACATTTTCCCCAAAATCCTTAGGGCCATTCCGCCGCCTCCATACGCTTGGAAGGTGAGGGCCTGGGTTAATTTGTCTGCTTCCTCATCTGCTTTTAGAACCCGTATTTAATGCAAGGGGCCTCTCGTGCAGCAGCAGGCAGAGAAGAGGAGTTGAGTGAGTAGGGTGGTTTTCCCTGCTCTAGAGCTGATGCACTGATGTGTGCACCTCCACATGCCACCCTGCTCGGCGGCCAGTGCCATTTCCCCACCCTGTAAAGAGTTTTCCATCAGCACTGATGTGATGGCTTTGTCCCTAAGGAAACATTAGCTCTGCCCCCATTAGCAAACATCATACACAACACTTCATCCTCAGATAAAAACAGCTTTGTACCCCAAAAGTATGAATACCAGGAGTATTTCGTTCTTACTGATGGATGTGGATGTGGAGACCGGCTTTGACGCAGACGTGCCAGTAAGGGGCAATTTTTGTTGGGCTTTCAGTACTTTGCATACCCATTCAGAAGCACAATGAATAAAAAATAAAAATAATCATAAATTTAAAAGCTATACAAGCAAATGTGGTTATACCCACCAATTCCCTCAATTCTTTCCAGTAACAAAAATTTGGGATGCAGCACTGGTTGACTAAGAAATGTCAGAGCGGGTCTTCAGTCTAGCTGTTGCCATCTGTATTGCAAAATAAGAGATCCTGATAAGTACTTCTAAGCTGATGATAGCAGGAGAGTATCCCACTGCAGTCAACAAGAGTTCCATCACCGCTTTTCATGCTGTTGGGATTTCACTCACTGATTGTAAAGTTTTGGAGCAAGAAATGCATCTCAAGACAAAGCTCCAGCTTCACAAGGAAGACAGAAGCGACAGACCTTTGAAGCCATAGTCACTTCTTTTGTTGCAGGTCTTCTTGGAAGAACCAAGATCATGCAGAATTTTAATCTTATGTGCACAAACAGCTCCCTCGAAGTCAATAGATGAGTATATAAACCTCCCTTTGACTGAGACCTCAGTTTGGATGTAAGGCGCTCTAGTACTTTTTAAAATAAGGTTTTTATATGGGCAGGAAAAGTGGAGTGGAAGCAAGAAGTCAGGCTGGAAATTTAAGAATGAAGGGGAAATAATTATTAACTTAATCTGAGCACTGCTGAGCATGCACAACTTGACTTCTTCTCAGTAGGACTTCAGCAGTCACAGATTTAAGGTTTCTTTATGAACATCCAGTTCTTCACAGACCATAAATCTCACCATAGATCTCTGCATGCCTTCCACAACTTCCATTTGAAAAAAATGCAGACAGGGCTATGCAAACCACCGATTTTTCAAATTGCTCGAAGTTCAAAAAAAAAAAACAAACCATGGGACAACAGATCACTTGTGTTAACCCAGATTGATTATTTTTCAAAAACTTAGGTTGAAGCAAATTGACACTGAAGGCCAGGAAAGTGCACTAAAAATGCTATGTTTCGGGTTTGATCATTTTTAAGGATTTTTTAAACTGAAAAATGAAAATGTTTAATTTAGAAAGCATTTGAAATTTGAACTTTTGCATGCAAATACAGGTACTTATACCTCCCCTTCCCTCCACATACATAAACATAATTCCCCAAGCCAGCAATTGACAAAAACCCACCCTTTGAAAAAAATGGCCCAGTGTTATCAAACTGTTTTTTGCTGATAAAGTTAAAACTTAAAATATGGATCAGCTCCACCACTTACCTTTTCTAAAATAATGAGAGGGAGAGCATTACAACCAGAGAGGGCTGCAACTTTCAGTGACGCAGAGATCTCAACACAAATAGATGCTTCAGCTAGAGCTGTAGACAGTCAGAAGAAGGGAAATACACATGGGTGTTTGAGGGCTAAAGCAAGCAGGGTTGGCAGACAGACTCCAGTGTGGAATTTGCCTACTTTATAGAGTGAAATATCTTCCTTGCTACAGCACTGGCACTGGGGAAAGCTATGAGAACCTGCCGACTTCAGGGAAAAGCCATGCTAACAGAGCATGCAGGAAGGCACACTGTATATTTTTAAAAGGGCTAGTTTTTACAGGCTGGCCTGCCAACGATTCTCACGTTGGAGCAGGGAGGAGCAGGAGAAAGTGCCCTTCTTAAGTTTCACCTTCTTCTCCATTTTAACCCAGTGGGACAGAAACAATGCAATGTTCTGATTTAATTTCCTCTCATGAGGCCTCTCACCTGGATGCACTGAAGCAGTGCATAACCTTGCTCCTGCGAGAATATTTATAGTGGGTTGCACTAGTCCAAGACATGAATTGTCGTCTTCTTCCTTTTTTTTTATTCCTGGAAGGCCTCAAGATCCATCCAGTTTTGTTCCCCACCCTACATCATTCTTCAAAGCTGATAATTTTAGTTCCAAAAGCAATTCCCCGAAAAGGCAAGTCTAGATGTGGTCCTCTGCTCTGGGCTCCACTGGATTGGGTGCTTCTTCCCTCTTTGCCAGGAGCTGAGCCAGGACTCCTTCGCTATGTCCCCCCACAACTACCACCTGAAGGAATAACATTCTGATCTCTGCCTCTTTGAAGCCTCTCCCTTGCAGAGATGAACAAGATCACTAATATTAAATCTGCAGTGCTCTGTATTTCCCTAGATGTAACAAGTTAAGAGTCAAATACCATGTCTTTGAGTCGTTCAGTGACTAATGCATGCTCTTGTTATTTAGGGTCAAATGGTCACTTGCCTTGTTTACTCTACAAATGGTAGCAGCACTGTGTGGCCAAAGAAGTGTGCTGCGGTCTCAAAATGGACAGAACTACAGGCATGGCAGTGGGGCAATGAGACGTGCATCTGGGACGCTCACCAAGCTGTAAGAATTCGTGCTCAGACCTAATGGGTGCTGCTCTTTCACTTGAGTCACTGCAGGGACTTGCCACTTGTCAAGCACAGGCTCAATGACATCCTCTTCAGTTAAGCAGAGGACTTAGCAGGCTAAAAACTTTTTGCTCCTTGATTGTCCTTGTTCTTCTAGACAGAAGTAAATGTAGCTCTGAAGTCTCTGGTGGTATATTGGAGGACACTAGAACACAGTTGTAGTTTTGTTAAAGCGCCATGAACATGTACAGAAATGGGAGAACAAGCAAATAAACAAATAAATGTTTGAATAATACCAGAAACAGAGATAGGAAAAAGAGACCCTTGGGTTGAGAAGGGAGAGAGCTACTTGATAGCACTGAAATGTAATAAGGGGCAAACAATCTAAAATTGAAAAATGAGTTCCAATTACATTTTATGCTTAAAGCAGTTAAATATTATTGCAGTTTACATGAGAGTTAAAGCAGTAACTGCAAAAATCAAAAGTGTGATTTGCTTACACTAGACTAACTCAATGGGCTACATAACCTCAGGTGAGCAGGTCGGACCTGATTTACATTTTTGTAATGCAGTATACTTCTCTAAGGACAAGGGAAATCTACTGAGTTTAGAGCGTAGCAGCAATTGCTTCATTATTGCAGACACTGCATATTTCACATACACTAGTACGTTAAGTAGTTAATATATATTAATTTAACATATACCTAAGTGTCTTGCAGAATCCGAAGCAGTTTTTACAGAGGTGATAGACTCAAATGGGTCTGGTTGCTCTGGCTAACCTATTATTCAATTCTTCTGAAACTGGATAAAATGGTAAACAGCTCCTCAAGGTGTAGTAATATTTCTCTGAAAAAGGGAGGCACTATGAAAGAGAAATCTCAGAGCAACAGACAAAGAAATGTACGGAGCACTTGCAGCTTCTAACTGCAAGTTAGAAGCCCAGATTTGATTCCTGACTTTGCTGCTTCCATCCTGGCAAGTCATTTCACTTCTCTGTTCCTCTTCCTACTCCCTTGTCGAACGGGCCAAAAGACACTGTGAGCAGCTTAGGCCAGAGGTTGCCTGCAGGATCTAACGCTCTTAGTGGCCGGTTCTGTCAGAGTGCTGCAGTTGGTAATGCTCTGCTAGTAAAAAGAGGCATAAAAATAAGAGTTAATAGTATACAGTGGGAATTAGATGCACAGGTCTAGAAAGAGAACATTCAGAAGCAGCATCTCAAAATCACAAAGAAGAAATTATGCTGATTATTTTAATGTTGTGAAATAATAGGAGTAAGGAATAGGAGCAAAGAAATAGTCAGAGTTTAACTGTGCCCTCCTACAGAGAAACCAACAGAACAAGTTGGCCCTTTCTTTGGCTTCTACAAACTTCTGTTGAGTTCTCAAGAAACTGAAGTGTTCCTAAAAGGGGCAGAGGTGGGAACAATAACTTCCTAAAAGTGTGATTCTTGAAGAATGGCTGTCCTGCACTCATCCTGTAGCCCTGTTCCTACTCTAAAGGGGATATTCTGCAGCTTTAGTTCAGATAAAATGCCTCCTCCCTTCAGTGCTTGCACATAAATTGCTATTAATGTTACCATGTTATACAAGTGCATTGGGGAGGAAAATAGGCCCACTAATGCATTGTCCTGCTCCAGTGTTTTTTAACCTGGAGGATGCCACACTATTCCATGGACTGTGGGTGGGCACAAGCCACAGGAAAAAAAGCAACAGAGGTGGGACAGGCTCCATAAGGCTGCATCTGCCTCACCCTTTCTTCCCCATGCTTCTCCCCGGGCTGTGTGCAAAGCTTAACGCAGATAAAGCATATGCTCCCAGAGTTGCCTTATGGCCTTCCTTCCCTGCTCACATGACAACCGTCACTTGTAGTCAGCCATGGTAGCAGCTCAAAGGGATCCAGGGCCTGCAGGCTCAGGCTGCAGCTGGCTAGTCCAAGCTTCCTTTTTATTATCTGCATACATTTAAAACGGCCATGGAAGCACACGTCCACCTCAGCCTGGAAGAGCTACCAGTGGTCAGCTCGGTTCCACAGACAGCAGGTAGCTTCTGCCGTGGGCAGGCGGAGGAGAGAAAATGGTAAGCAAGCCCCCAACGCAGCCCCCCCCAATGTTAGTGAGCTCCACGGCAGCCCCAAAGGAAGGGAACAGAACAAATCCTGATTACTATTACTTATATCAACACTATTATTTTTCCTGTTATTATTATAACATAAATAACAACAAAGTTTTCTTAAGAAATATTTTTTCCCTTTTGACAGGTCATAGACAGACAGCTACTTGTGTCTTTTACGCTGTGCCACGGATTAATTGAGAGGTGATACGTGGTTGGCAGGGAGATACTCCACTGTCAGTTGAGTGCAAAACAGGCAAACCCAGATGAACTCAAACAAATGCCACAAATGTACAACTTTGAAGCCCTAAATCCTGCTGCGTCTGCATCTGAGCAAACTGCTTTATCTGTGCTGAACTGTGTCGACTCCAGTGGTGTGCTGGGTGTACGTAGAAGTACCTGTGAGCAGTCCACAATGTAGCATCAGGGCATCATTCTTCTAAAAGCTAATACCAATTACGCAGAAGTAACTGAAAAGTACCATCTCATGATACAAATTCCTGCAGAAAAATCTGGAAATGCAACTTGTGCATAGTTTTAAAACAACTAATAATCAGCAAGCAATTTTAAAAATTTTGGCACTCACTGTTCCTCGAAAAATTCCTCACAGACACTGGCTAGCACCTTAAAACTCTTGATAACGGTGACTGAGTAAAGCCAGGAATATCTCCAAGTGGACATGCAAAGGGATTAATTTCCTTAAAATCATATATAGAGAAATGGAAACCCCAAAACTTTTACTATCCTCTCCCTCCACCCCTCATGACCTCAGTGTCTGCAGAAGGTCCTGGATTGATAGGCCAAAAAAATACAGTCCTCTCTTTCACTATGGACACAATAAATCAGAGGCAGTGGAAACTCAAGCATTTTATTTTCTGACCATAGCAGCATACCTTAGCTTACTCATCTCTCAAAGGGTGACAAAATACTTTTGCTTCCACAGGCCTAATAGGTATCTGCCTTGCAACTCATGAAGCCATTTTTAACGGCACAAAGTGGACACAAACCACGATCGTTCTAATTAGTAGCACTGTATATCCATTTCGTATAGCTGTAAACAACTACATTACACGCAAGGTGTCCCTATCTTGACCTCTTTTCTGAAATGGCCAGTAAAGGCATCAAGTATAATAGAGTCCTGTTAACAAGAAATTGAAGCATTCTTCAAAATGAGCTCCATGTATACTATCAAGCATCTACATCACTTATATTGCTCAGTAATTACCTGCTTTGGCAGGATTTTAGCAATGACGAGGTACGAGAGGCTCCATGGTGGGCTATTATTAATATAGGTAAAAAAATCCAAGAAACACGGCACTAATACTGAGAAGTAAGAAACTATACCATGTAAGTTTTAACTGTCTGGCTTAGGCCTCTTACTGGCAACTGCTTACGCATACTGAAAAGATGCTGCTTACCTACAATTGCAAAGCACTTCACAATCTACAAATGATAGGAGGAAGCTCTGCCTAAAAATTAGGCCAACCTTTTCAAATGTGACTAGTGAAATCTGAGTGCCTTCACTTGCCAGCGTCCCAGCCTGCAACACCTGACGCGCACCTGACTTCCCGTGGATGGGTAGTCAGCTCTCCTTTCTTAGCACTGAAAACATGAGGTAAAATGCATTGATTACAGAATATGTTTATCCTGGTATTTTTGTATTATTCAGGCACTGACTAACCCAGCCCTGCTTACAACAAGGTGGTGGGACATTTAGAATACTTTTCTCACATCTTAACAAAAAATGTGTGGGCTAATTTAAAATTACTTTTCAGAAACATGGATACAATTTAATTTTCTAAAATCTGCTTGTATTTTACCCTACCATTTTATTCAGACATAAGAAATATTATTTCACAGGATTTTAACGTAATTCTGCTGTAAAGAAAAATGGGGGGGGGGGGGGGGGGGGGGAATGAAAGAAGAGCAGGCAAGCAATGGGAACATGCTGAAATCAACCGTACCACAATGGAAAAACGATCAGGACAGAGATCATACCACATAAACTCTGCAACATCCTTGCAGGGCTGGGTATGTAAAGCCAATGTGAAGCACAAACATTGCTCTTCTATTGCACAAAACGAATGCACTTCAGTTTCCATTGTTATTATTACTATTATTTCTGATCTTTTTTTTTTAATGTGCCAATTGCTGACTGGAAGTCAGAGTCCCACCTGGAGACAGCACCGCACAAAAATTAGTGCCTCCTAACTGTAAGAATAAATGCCACGTGTTTTCTCCTTAAAAAACATAAAGGTCTCATGTTGTGTATGTTCAAACCCCTGAGAACATGAATACGTTGGGTCAGTGCACACAGTATGCTTTCACGTTGCGTTTGATTCCCGCAGGAGAAAGCAGCTTTTCCAAAAAAGTTAGACTACATTTCCGCAGGGCTTTTCCGACACCCATCAGCACAATCGCCACGCAGTCACCCAAAAGCCGCTGGCCTCACGCCGTCGCTTTGTCCGCATGAGCCTGCGAGTCACGCAAATTCTCAGCTGAACTTCACATCCATGTGGCTGGTAACGTACGCGAGGCGCAGGGCAGAGAACCGGGCAGGACATGAGGCACGGCGTGGCCGCCAGCATCGTACTTCACTAGTTCTGCCAAGTAAGCGGCCGCTGCCTCTATGGAACGATGCGAGGACCGCCGTGCTGTCGATGCTGGGCCGGCGAGGGCCTCTCCGCCACGTTTGGGCGAGGATTACCAATGCAGCAGGCACCACCCGGTGCTTCGCCGCATCCCCGTGCAGCCCCGCTGCCTGAAACCCTCCGGCCAGGCCAGGGGGCTCCGGCCGGCCTCGGCCCGTCCGCCCGGCTCCCCGCCGTGCCGCGGGGCTGGCTTCCCGTGTTTACTCCCCGAGCAGGGGCTGTGCGGATGCGCCGCTGCCTTCCCTCAACTTCTCCGCTCGCCGTGGTTTGGCCTCTGAATGAAACCCGCCCAACTCCACAGAGTAAGTTAGCGGGGGGCAGCGCGGGGGGCGGCCGGGGCGGGGGCCGGGCCGGGCCGTGCCCGCCGCCCGCACCCCGCCGCCGCCGTTACCCCGCGGCGCTGCCCAGGGCAGGCGTAGTTTACTCTCGCAGCCCTCCCCGGGCGGCCAATGGACAGCGGCTGCCGGCGCTGTGGCCGGCGTGGCTCCCCGCTCCCCTCGGTGCCGGGGGCCGGCGGCCGGCGACCCCCGCTACCTGCCCCGCTCCGCCACCGCCGCCGCCGGCTCCTCAAACACTGCGAGGAGCAGCGCGACGATCTTTGTGTGAGTGTGTGCGGCGAGTGTGTGCGCCAGCGGCTCCCTCGCGGGCCGCGGGTGTAACGGCGCCGCTGAATGGCTGGCGAGCCCGTCCCTCAGCGCGCCGGCCAATGGCGGCCCGCCTTATATCCCGGGGAGTGTTGTGGCGCTGCCCGGGTTGCATGGCTCTGTGTGGAGCCGCGTTCCGCGGGCGCCGAGGCGGAGGGGCTCCGCCGCGCGCCGCGCCTCGCTCCGGCCCAGCGGCGCGCTGCCCGCCCGCCCGCCGGCCCCGCCGAGGTGAGTGCGCGCCGCCCGCCGCCCCTCACCGGGCGGCAGGGAGAGGGACGGAGACGGGCAGCGGCAGGCAGGGAGAGGGGTGCCCTCACCCCACACTTTCCCCTCCGCGCCCCAGCGGCGGGGGCAGCCCTCCGGGCCGCCCCCCCCCGCCCCGCGGCGGCGGCGGCGGCCGGGAGGGAGGCGCGGAGCTTCCCCTGCCCTGCGCGGCGGCTGCCGCGGCTCCCAGTCACTTTTCCTCCCTCTCGTCAGCCCTGCCTTCGCTTGAAAGTTTGGGCAGGGGAGGACGGGTGGGCTGGTGCCGCAGCCCTCTGCCGGCCGGGAGGGCAGGGGTGGCCGGGGGTGTTTTACCGGGGCGGGGGGGACACACACGAGGTGAATTGCATCGCAGCGCAGTGCATTTAAAAAAAAAAAAAACCCAGAAGAAGAAGGCGGCAGGGGTAGGCCAGCCAGTGCCAGGCTGCGTTTGAAACAGGCACCTCTCGCCGCCACAGAGAGAGAGGCGAGAGCAGCGGCGGCCGCGGCGGAGGGAGGAAGGGGAAGGAGGGCGAGCAGGAGGAGGAGGGATAGCCATCGGCCGTCGCTCGGTGCGTGCCTCCGGGGGGACTTGACAGGGAAATCGCGGCAGGCAGAAACGAAACTTCATCCCGAGGGGCGGCGAGGCGAGGCGAGGGGGAGAGTGCGCCGATCGGTGTCGGCTGCCGCCGGCCTGGGGGGGCTCCGCGCCGCCGCCGGCAGAAAGACGGGGGGGGGGTATAACAGCAGAGAGGGTGAGGGAGCCGATCCGGCGGCCGCGGAGGGGAGGCGGTGGTGGCGGGAGGAAAAACCCCGGCGCCGACCCCGACAACAACAGCGGCCGGGCTCGGCCGGAGAGTTGGGCTGCGCGTTTTCCGGTAGTCATCGGCGATGCACCCGGGGCGGCGGCAGCGGCCCCGGTGGGCGGCGGGGGGGCGGGGGCGGGCGGCCCTGCCGGGGTTTCGCGTGGATGTGGGATTATGTTGTGTCAATAAGTTTAAGGTGGAGAGGGAGAAAGGGAGGCGGGCGGGGGCCGGGGGGAGGCGGCGGCAGGCCTCGGCCGCGCGAAGTCCTATTTCTGAAGGTAAGTTGTGACATTGGGTGGTCGCGATGACAGAAAACTTGGCGGGGGGCGCCCTGGGGAGGGGGCGGCCGCCTCGGGGGGGGCTCTCTCCGCCTGCGGGAGCCGGATGGGTGCTCGGCTGTTATTTGCTGCTGCGAGATCGGGTCGCTGGTAAATTACAGAAAGCAGCCCTCCTCCTCCTCCTCCTCCTCCCCCCCCCCCCCCCCCCCCCCCCCCGCCAGCCGCTTCGCTCTTCCTCCTCTCGGGTTTATTTGCAATGTATGAAACTTGCATGGCTGTGAGGAGAGCCGATCCAGTGTGGGTTTGCGAGGAGGAGGAGGAGGACGGGGAAGGAAGGGTTGGAGGCAGGGGAAGGGAGGCAATCGCGTTAATCCCGGGCGCCGCACGGCAGCAGGTTTGCGTTAGAAATATCGGTGGCAGCCCGCCGCCGCTGAATGAGGAAGGTAAAGCGAAGCGATGCGAGAGCCGCCGAGGCGACATGTACGGCGGCGGGGCGAGAGGCACCGGCAGGCGGCTGCCCGCCCCCTCCCTCCCTGCCTGCCTCCTCCCTCCCTCCCCGCCGGGGCGGGGAAGGACCGTGCCCGGGTCTCCCCCGCTCGCCGCCAGCCGAGCCGGGGGGCCGCGGGGCTTTAACCGTGTGCGGGGCGGATTGGCCACTTTTTCCGGGGGAGGCCCGCGGTTAAAAGTTTTTTTCCGGAGGTGAGTGTGTGCGGGGAGGCCGGGGCGCCGCCAGGCCGGCGGTGGTCACTCGGGCCTGGGGCGCCGAAACCATTGCCCGTCCTGCTGGTGACACGTCCAAGTCCCGCAGCCCGGCGGGGCGGCGGAGGGGCCCGGCCCGGCCGCCGGGGCAGGGACGGGGGGCCGGTCTCCATGTGGCTCTCCCGGCGGCGGCACCTCCTCCCCGGTGGCAGCGGCGGCGGCAGCGGGATCATCGCCCGGGCCCGCGGGGAGGAGGAGGGGAGCAGCAGGGAGGTGTTTGCTGCCAGCCTGCCTCGCCAGATCCCGCCGGGGAGGGCAGCTGGGAGGGCCGGCGAGCCCCCCGCGCCCCCTCCCCGCGCCGCCGCCCCTTCCCTGCCCGCCCGCCCGCCCCCAAAGGTGTTGTGCAGACTTTTCCCCCGGGAGGGTGAGATTTATGCGCTGCATTATTGCTCCTCTCCTCCCCCCTCAAAGCAAGATGGACTCTCTCTTCTCTCTCTCTCTCTCTCACTCACTCACACTCTCTCTCTCTCTTTCTCTCCCCCTCTCCCTGTGTCTTGTCAGCCTTCAAGATCGACATTTTGTAACTAAGATGCAAACTTGATGGTGACGGGGGGCGGGGGGGCGCGGGGGGGAGACGGGAAAACCCTGGGTCACGGCGGTCTTTCTCCATATTTAATACCTTTTCTTTCCACCCCACCCCGGCGCCCGGATTCCGGTGGCCCTACACTTTGCACGGGCGGGGGCGGGCGGCGGCTGCGGCCGCCGCTCCCCCCCCCCGCTCCCCGCGGCGGCCGGGGGTCTCGCCGCTCTCCCCGCGGGCTGCGGTGGTGGCGGGGCTGGTTGGGCGGCCGCAGGACTCCGGGCGGCTCGGCCGGGCTCTGCCGGGGGGGGGGGGATCGGGCATTACCTGAAACTGTGTTACAGCGTTGCAGCCTTCCGTCCGTCCCTCTGTCTCTCTGTCTGTCTGTCTCGCCGGGTGGATCTCGTACCTGCAGTCTGGCGGCTTATTCTTGTTGTTAATTTCGCGGTGTTCGGCTTACCCACGCGCGGGGATTGATCGCTCACTTGTGTAAGTTCCCGGCGGTTATTGTTATGTATGCCTCCTTGCAGATGGTGGTCAACTTTCTGTCTTTTATTTTGATAATGCGTGCGTGTTTCTCTGTGTGTGCATGTAAATCATTACGTGATGCATCCCTGTGCGTACGTATATGTCTGTGTGCGCGCATAAACATGCATCCGTGTGTACGAGGGAGACGGAGGAAGAATAACCCACCCTGCTGATGCACACTCAGATGATTTGCTCCATTTGCCCAGTCCTAATGCCCTTTAAAGACACGGTGCATCTTTTGTCTGCTCCTTACGTTTTCCGGCGACTGTCATCTTCTTTTAATGACAACTTATCTGGGGTGGGGGTGAAGAGGAAGCAAGTTGCAAGTTTTGGGATCTCTCCTCTTGTTGGCGTTGTGGTGAGTTGCAATATTGTAAAATCATGGTGTGCTGATGATGTGCCTTTATTTGATACTTTATAGGTCACTATCACATGACAAAGGCTTTGAGACAGCTTCATCTTCGTCTGTCCGTAATTCCCATTTGCCTTCCTGGGTAAGTATGTAAACTGTACACACGGAAAAAGAACTTGGTTGTTGTTGGTAAGATAGAGGTCCTCGTGCCGCCACTTCTTAGATGGAAGATGCTTGTTCAGGTTTTAGTGCCTCAGAAAACATGTCTTCTCCGGGTGCTCCTAGCAACTGCTAGATGACAAAGTTTGTATGCAGGGGTGGGTCTGAACAACCTGAGAATTAAAAGGCTGTGCATATTCAGATCTCTCTTCTTTTCTTTTTTCTTGTTTTTTCTTAAACCTTGCTTTGTAAAGATAAGCAGCTGATTGACTTAGGGCAAAAGTTTTAAACCAAAGCAACATTAGAATATGCAAAGTGCAATACACAGGTCGAAAACTCAGTGAGAATGTAAAGTCCTTTTAAAATTCAGTGGTAGGAAAAATACGAAAATATAAACAGAATAGGTAATTAGAAATCTCTGGAGGTCAGGCATCAGTGAGAAGTTTAGAAGAACTGTAATAATGATGCAACAGGAGTTGGTTCAGTTTTAGCACATAAACTGAGAGATAATTAGGATTCCATCCATGCTCTTTCTGTGTTACTGTTTTTTTCTTTTGGCATTGATTAATGCAGGTACCTATCAATTTGAAAGATGAATGTTAGTAACCGATTTACTAGTATTCCTAAGCTTTTAGGTACACAACCTTTTTTTAATCTGTATGCCGGGAAAAGTTTTGACGCCTTTTGAAGGGTTTGACATCTTTTAAGCTGAAGTAGAAGTGGTAGTTTAAATAAGAGGTTCTAAATTTGTGGGGTCACATTCATAGAAGACATAAAATGAGTGTCACTCGGAGTGCTTCTCATATAATCTCCCATGGTGGCACTGAACTGCATTTGGCCCGAAATGGGGAAGTGGGAGGTAATATTTTTTTTTATGGTACTATTGTGTATGTAATTAAAAACAACACAAGACATGTATTTGGGATAAACTTAGTACTCATAAATGTGAATGATTAATAACATACTCTTGACCTTTTCCAGGCAGTGTATAGCAGACATAGGATAAGTGATGGTCCCAAAGACGCTGGCTTGAAGGGGGCTGTTGGGAGCAGCTGTTCTGGTGTGATACTGTGACCACAAAACTAGTCTTAAGGCTGGGATAAACACTGTTGGGGAGATGGTTCGAAAGGGGGATTCTGCCTGTTGTCCAGTTCCTGTAGAATTACACTCAAATTTCAGTTTTTCAGATTTTGTGGGCAGTGAGGTTGGTATGTGTAGGTCTGAGACTATAAACACCAAATGAAATTACTGAAATTCTTTATGACAGACTAGTTGCATAGGAGAGTATTGCTTTCAGTGTTACAGCATTACTGACAAGCGTCATGTTCTGTGTAGAGTAATTGGTGCAACAATTTTTACAAGGTAAAAAGGGATTGGGAAATTCAAAAACTGGCAGATAGGCTTCAAACTGTTGTTCAGAGCTGAATACAAATGCACTGATTTCTGAACTTAATTTTCTGTGTTTTCAGGTAAGGGTCAGATTAGAGTGCTGTGAGTGCACGGGGACCTTGCTTCAGGTGGTGTCTTAAGTCATTATCTGGTTTTAGTTTTATGTGATGAAGTCTTTTGGATGCATGGAATTTTGATCCTAGAAATGAAGTGGTGAGCATAATCTGCCCACGACTTTAAGAGGAGTAGACCTCAATTTTGTGCATAGTGCTAAATGTAGGTCTTACCTGGTGTTGAACTGGTGTTAACAAATTACAAAGAAAAGAAGGGTAGGGTATCTTTTTGACAAAAAAGGCACAATAGAAGCACAATAGAAAGCAGAGAAATACATTTCCTCATAGCTTAAGAAAAGGTAATAAAAATAATGTGCCTAGTTAAGGGGAGAATAGAGATTTCATTAGATTTCACCATGACTAGAAACTTCCATTTACTTTAGGGAGGTTTTATTTTGGTAAAAGTGAAGATTTCTTTTTTATTATACAGTTCTTAGTAAAGTAACCATTCTTTAATGGAGTTTAGTAATACAGTCTTGACGTACAGGAGAGACACCTGGGTTCTGGTCTTGGTTAACAAGTGCCAAGTGCAGTGCTGGTGTGTCACAAGCTAAAAGGGGGGTGAGCTGCTTAGCAAGGGGCCTTGTGAATGCTTCAAAAATTGGCCCATGGTCTCAAAAGTTCTTTGCATACTACCAGCCCTCTTGGCACAGCAAGCTGATAAACTGTTTGAAGCAGACACATAATTTAGCAGAAACATGACTGGTTTCTGTGTTGAGGTAAACTCAGAATATTTAAGAAGCTTGCCCTCTATGCTTTTTGAGGTTTTTGGGGGCTGCTTGCCGTAAACCTGTCACCTGCAAAACTTCATTGGTTTCAGCCGGAGGTTTATTTAGGAAAGGAGTGTAGGAGTGATGGTGAGAGGAATTTGTCCATGTTTATTTTCCCATTCAAGGAAGAAAACCTTTCTCTTTCATAGCTGTTGTGTGAATAATTAAAGATATTAAATGTCAGTTTTCCACATAAAGTATCAGAGGTAATCATGCAGTTATTTTATAGCTAACGTTTTTCCTTTTCATCCAGAATGATATTAATACACTTTGTTCGTAAATTAGCAGTTCCATAGCTTGCGATCCTGTAAGCATGTGAATATCTTTAAGCAGATGACAAGTCTTGTTAAATTTACTGATACGATTGCTTGCATTCAAAGCTTAAAGTTATTCCAGGTTGCTGCTGCTCGTGGTCTGCAGGCTGAGGATGTGCCGTGTCTCTGAAGCTCAGTCAACATGGCGTTAGGCAGGGCAGTCCTCTGGCATAGAGCTGGTAGTAGAGTGGTATGAAGAAAGGAAATTTTGACCAAGTGAGCCGGGGTGAGTTACTCTTCTACCGCGCGTAGCGGTCGAGGAGGTGCAGGTGAGGTAGACAAGACCTGTGGTGTGCAAGGCTCTGCTATCATGTGCAAGCTGTAAACGCACCTGCAGTGAAGTCTAGGCACCTGGGAGGTGAAACATTGCCTCTCTTTCAATGATACGTGGCACTTGCGGTGTTCAGGCCTCCCTGTTTAATGGAAGGTGGCTCCTTGGTGGAGGAAGGTACTGTGAATTACAGCTGGAACTGAAATGGAACTCTGATTTTAATTTCTGAGTGTGCCACAGGCTGTCTCTGTGAGCTCTGGCAAGTGATGTAGTCAAAACCAGAGGCCACTTTCCAAATTTTGGACCCAAGTCGAACTGCCTATGCCCAGCCACGGGGGTGGCCCACTGCAACTGTCGGCGGAGTCAGCGGCACTGACGTGGCCTGCTGGCAGCTTCCAGGGCCAGAGTTTACTCTTGGAAGCACAGCATATATCCCTTTGCCACCTGCAAACAGAGACTAAGGATACTTTCCTGTATCTTAAAATCATACGGTGCCCATATATTGGGACAGTTTTCCTGAGTGAATTGTTGGTTTTAAAGCAGTATGGGTACTGTTTTACCTTACTGTAACCTTAATAATTTATGTTTTCTTTATTACTTAGGAGTCTATAAAGCTGGATTGAAGTAAGTCATATGTATTTCAAAATATTCTTGAGAAGAAACAGGAAAAAGTCACTTTCTGACTTCTGTAGTATTAACTTTATTTCTTTTCCTTCTACCATGTTTCCCTTTTTCCTGGGGTATCGCTGTCAGAAGCTTTTTCATTCTGTTTTATGTCAAAAGATTATTAGGACTTACTTCCTTTTTATTATTTTATTTTTATTTTTTTAAGATCAGTAATGATACAGTGTTTCTGTTCGAGAGAAATGTGGTGAGCCTGGTACTAGCGGCCCTGTGAATTTCACAAAAGACTCCTACAGCTGTCACCCTTCTTGACAGTTTTAGAAGGGGTAAGACCTGAACCAGCATAAGGATTACTCTAACTTTAAGAATGGCTTGATGGGCTGCTGTTAGATTGCATTGCTTAGACAAGGAAAAAAAAATCACTTAGCAGGTTAGCATTAGCAGGGAATGGAATAAAATATGCATCTGACTCCATAGTTTTGTGTCCTTTCCTTTGGTGTGTGCTACCACTCTGAAGCTTTCCTGGCAAACACCTGTCTTGACATGTGAATAGTCTCACTGAGTTCTGTGCCGTGTGGGCATCTTTTGCTAATACTCAACTTTCATTCATAATGCTACTTAAAAAAAAACAAAACACCTTCAGAATAGTGTGAAGTTAGTGACTTTCAATTCAATTTTATTTATTGACAGGAGAGTCTAAAGTAGGAGGAGAGCTTACTTAAGAGTTTTTGCCAGTAAACGTAGTATTTAAGCTGCTGTGTATATTCTACTATTTGTTATATTCCACTATTTATCTAATACTAACTTCCTTGTATTAACTTCATGAAGTAAGATACTGGCTTTCATAGCGAAGTTTTTAAAATATGCATTGGTCTGAAATAGGCCTTTACAATTAAATTATTTTTCGTATTCATAATCTAATGTGAAATCACAACTAACTTTCTTATGAAACACGGAATTGACAGCAGCAGTCACTTTGACGCTCTGGCAGTATTGTGATAAATAGGGTAACTTACTAATTTGAACTTTTATTTCTAAACCTGCTAAACATATTTCATCCTGCAAGATTTTCAGATTTGCTGATTACTAGTGTTTGGCTACTGAGAATATGGGTTGGCTTTGATTTTTAAAATAGGAGTTGTATTTGGGGAGGAAAGCATGCTTCACTTAATGTCTGAACGTAGACCTAATTGTAGGATTCTCACAATGATAGCAGCATTTTACTATTTTTAATATTTATAAATTCAGTTACGTAAAAGATGAATCAACAAAGAGGAAAAGCATGGTTTTGACACTTTCCAGTGTTCGTGCCTTTTCCTTTATAGCACACAAGTGCATAATGTAATAGCAAGTCCTTATGAGCATGGACAATTCAGCATGTGAAAATAAACTAGCTTCAGGCATATCTGAGTACAAAGAAAGCTAGTACAACAAAATTTCAATTTTTAGCGAGGGGAAGGAAAGTTAACAGGATTTTATGAGAGTACACTAAGAAAATCAGTTGCTTAGGAAGCATGGAATTTTTATTGTCGGGAATCTTCCACGTGGGTGTTTCGATATAAGAGATGTTATAAAATGTAGCAATCGCTGAAAATAAGAAACAGATTTTATTGACCCTTCATGTCACAGAGAGCCTCATTCAGCGAAGATAAAAATAATTCAGTGGACTTGCACAACATGGGATCTATGGAACTTAATTCAAGTGGAAGCTCTTTTGACAAGAAGCTTAACAAATCCTGTCTACACCTTCCCTTGCTGAGGGGAAGTGGGAAGGTGCGTCTTCCCTCTGCCTCTTTGGGGTTTTTTGTTTGGGTTTTTATTATTTTTTCTTTCTGAAAGGCAATAGTATGTAGCAAATTGTTGAGGAGTCTGCTTTGAGACATTGTGAAACCACAGTAACTGTCTGCCTGGCTGTGGGGTTACTCTCCTCTTAGGCAGGTGTATCAACAGGAAGGTTTCTGCCATCCACATTCTCAGGAGGGGCTTCGTCCTGCTCTTCTGAAACCCAGAGTTCCCCGTGGCAGGGCTGGGCACACATGTTAAAGGCACGCTCCTTGGTACTGTTGGTGAGAGCTGAACTGGCCTGTGGCAGAATTCAAGTGAGGAAAGCTTCAACCTGGCCCTGGCCCTCCGGTGGGCTGGGTCATGGATCGGTGACTACACCGTACTGCTGAGTGTACTGGGCAGTACTTTACTGCTGTTGGGTTGATGGCTTTTAACCTATACCTTTCAGTTCTTTCCCCAGTATGTTTTTTCTGCCAGCTGCATACAGACTTTGAAACATATGCCTTATCAGAAGTTGTCTTTTTGCTTTTGGGTTTTTGGTTTGTTTTTTTTTTTGGTTTTCATTTTGTACCCATGTCCTACCCAATCAGGAGTTATCCAGCAATGGCAGTGGGAAAGGCATGTCACACGATAATAGTTAGGATTATATCTCTTGCAGTAGCATAGTAAGTCTTCACTCTTAAGCCTGTGTGTTCTTTTATGAAGCAAATAATCCTAGGTTTTTGTTTGTGTATGGGACAGAATGCATTATTTTGTGGTTGTCAAAGCAATAGTTAAGAGAAAGACGTCACAAGAGATTTGGAGGGGAAGCTAGATAAAGAAAACCTTGGGAGAGAATGGAAGGAGTGAGGGAGAACTTGATTTCTTACCTTATTTCAGCCTCTTCAGTGTGAAGTAACTCCACAAAAGTCAGTGGAGCTGAAATGTTGTGATGTTCTGCATTAAAACCTGTTAGTGAAAGTTGAGAGGAAGTTGATTTTTTTTGCCAGGTTGATGAAAAAGCCATTTTTGTGGTTGGCCATGTTTTAGTTTGCTTTCCGCAAGTGGTCTTTGAGCCACATCATGCTGACACTGATCTACGGTTAGCAACATCATGCAGATTATTTTTTTTTTTAACGGGGTGAAGTACAGGAACATCAGTCTATCTTGTCCTGACTACTGAAGAGCTCAATCCTGCAGCTACAACTCTGCAATTGGATTCCTGAACAAAAAGTCAGAACCAGAGCTGCCTCAGCAACGTGCGCCCCTTCGTAGATCTGCCTGAAGTTGCTGGTGGCCTGTAATTCCTCCGGAAAGCTGCAGATTTCCCATTATTCTTAATTATTGATGTGTAGATAGTCCTGCCAGGGTCATGCACCTGTTGTACTCAGCGACTGGTGCACAAGCTTATAGGCAGTCCCTGACCTGATGATGAGCAATGCGGGAAGGGCTGAGAATAGAGATATTGCTGAAATACGCAGAGTCATAAATGACAAGAGGGTCAAAAAGCATGAAGTGTGAGAATGCCTAGCTATATAACCAACTTGGGAAGCAAACATACGCGAACACAATGGTGTATGTGCCAAAAGACGTATCGTCTACCAAGTGGCAAAGAAAGCATTCTGATGTACTGCAAATCAATGGTTGGAGATGATAGATTTGGAAAGAAGTAGCATGATCACCTCCGCTTCATCGGTAAGTCTGACTTCAGATGTTCTTTCTTTTTGGAAAAGGTTTCTTTATACTCAGATTTCATGTTGAATAGTGCAAACTTCCTGTCTGGCTCAGTTCTAATCAGTGAGTGCTCTGTGCCACAAGCTTGTGAGTTTCAGGGTTTACCTCTTGTTTGAATGTGTCTGTAATTTTTTTTCTTATTTAGGTAAAGTGTCTTTATTTGTATTTCTTCCCTCTAATTTGTTTGAGATACTCTTTCATACATTGTGTTAAACATCAGTCATCAAGTGCTCATAATATATTTTGAAACAAGTACACAAAATTGCAGCATGATCCAGCACTGATTACAGAGCTATGGCATACGAATTAATAAGAAAATAAAAATAGCGTCATTAATTTCCAGCTGCTTTTGGAGAAACAGAGGTGTTTATAGGGGAAATTTGGTGTCTGCAAAATGAAGAATGACAAAACTGGTAGCAAATATATTAATGCAAGTAACTATTCACAATTTACTTCCTCTGTTCTATTGATTAAAAATGGGTTCCAGTGCCAAAAAAGTAAGCAGGAGCTCCAGTGCTATTCTTCTAAAACTGGGTGGACTAAACGAAGAGCACAAGTGTCAGAACTAGAGGAAGTTTTTAACTTTTATTTCTTAGTATAGAAAACCTTAAATAAGGGAAGTAAATTATGGATAGCTAAGTGTAACAGTTGGTTGAATGTGCCCATTTCCCATTAGTATGAAAGAGAATTGCCCGTGTGTGTGAGGGGAAAATTATCTTTCAGGTGTTTCCCTTGGTAGTAAATTAGTATTTTCCTTGCATCTCTTGTATGTACTTGCTTGTACTTGTCTGTCTCACCTCAGCATTGTGTACCAAAGCAGCAGAAGGTAAATAAAGTCTACGGTTAAAAGTGGCCCAGGCAAAATCTTACATTGTGAGGGCCCTCACCGCAGTTTGGACCATCAGTTTCCTTCGGAGGAAGCCGTCAAAGAGATCTAGATGCTCAATTGCCGGTTTTGAAGTCTCCACTTTACTCAGGGCTGGCCTGTTGTTCAGGTGGGAGCTCCCAACAAAGCTTCGGGCTTGCGTGCATGCAAAGTCTTCCTGGTTTTTAATCGGCAAAGGAAGATCCTGCCCTCCTGAGAGACACGTCTAGAGGAAACGGATTATTTATTTATATAGTGAAGTGGACTCTCGAGGATGTCCCTGCCGAGCTTTCTATTTCACTGCACTGTGTGGCGATGGCCCCAAAGTGAGTGAGAGGATGCTGGAGTGCGGGGAGGGAAACATCTGAGAAAACTGGCCAGATACTGTGTTTTGTCTTAAGAATTGTCCTGCTGGTTTCTGTGCCATGGGTGATCTAGTTTCTGTGTGCAGTCTTGCTTTCCTGGATGGACCCACAGGACTGCATTTGAAGTTTACTGTTATTCTTCACTTACAGAGACAGAAAGAGAGAAATCAAAACGGGAGGTGAGGCAGTCGTCACAATCATCCCCAGGCAGTCGGTCGCAGGAGAGAATGGCACAGATCAGGTCTTCCAGTGAGGACAATATGTGTTGTCTTATTCAAGGATCCTAGAGAAAAAAAATCTTTGTGAGTGGGGGATGGTGTTTTGTGGCGCGCTAACAGGCTTTGCAGATATTGAGCAGGGCTGAAGGAGAGTGGGGGCAGGCATAGTGAAAGCAGGGAGGTTTTTACACCTCATATTCCTGGCCCTCGTGAGCCCCTCTGTACATAGGCTTATGTGTCTGCTGCCTTGATATTCCAGTTACACTTACTGAACTGGTTTAAATCATGATTTTGGTCAATAAACACTTGGTTTAAATTGCTGCTTTTAATCTCATTTTGCTTTGGTGTTTTTGTATTTGTTTTCTCAGAAGCAATCTCTATTGGTAGACGACCGTTAAAATATGTTGCTAAATATAGCCTTTATGCTAAATGTGGCACTACTTTTTTGTTAGTTCGGAGGATGCACTGTATGCCTGCACACTTCGTAACTGATTACATGGCTTACATGCATTTGTTTAGATTGCAGCTGCAAAGAAAGTTTTGATTTAGGACATGACAAATTACGCTTTTTTTAATTGTGGCCTTTAAAAATGTCCTATTTAATAAAGACACACTCATGCATGAACACACATGTACATACAAGTTAATGCAAACAGAGTTTACACTTAAAATGTAAGTATTGTCCCTAATAAGGTAACCAGTTCTGCTGTAACCAAATGCAAGCTTTTAGAACTAGTAGAACTCAAACTTCTCTGCTTTGCTTTCTCAGATGAGGAGGAAAACAAGTGATTTTGCTTTTTCAATTCCCAGTTAGTTTCTCAACTTTACACCAAAATCCACTAAGTGGCTTATGGAGCAAAGACGTTTTCCCTGCAAATGCAGTGGAAGTTACTACTTTCAGGTAACTTAGTTCTAAACCTAATGCTTGTTCTTGGTCCTTCAGTAAAGACTTACCTGTTCAGTATTGGAACTTTGTTTACAGTTTTGAAATCAAACATTTGCAATTTATTTTAATTTAATATAAATTGAGTTATATAATAGTACAGTAGAATTGAACATAATTTAAAAGTAAATGACAATTAGGTATTTCTTATTAAAATTTAGCATCAATAAAATCTGATTGAAATTTGGATCTGATGTCTTTGTTCAGAAAGGATTAATTTGTAATTGTATCTGTTTCTGTTAAGCTGAATATATTTTCTCGGACGACTTCAGTATCCATTATCCAAAGTTGCCGTTTGTAGTAACGGATGCCTTGGTCAGTATCTTCCACCATTAAGGAATGCAGAGTAGCTCACTAGGTGACACTGTGGCCATATTAACCTATTTTTTGTGGGAGCTAGACCCCTCGAGCTTCTAGCAGATATAGATAAACAGATACCTGTCTATTTATGCAGACATGTACTTAACATTAAAAAAAAATTGAAGTGATTATTTTAAAATTGCTGTTGCAAGCTTTCCTCTAGACTATGTGGTAAGTGACTGTGACTTTAATGGTTGAGGGGGGACTTTATAACTTCCAGGAATTAATCTAGCACCACTGGTGTCCAGAAACCAAAAAGTGAAACCAAGTTGGTTACTGGATGCTGAACATAGTAATATGTATTAGATGAAGAAAGAGTTGGGGGGGTGGGGGGTGGGTTAAAATATCGGTAAATATATCATAGCAACTCTGTGGGCTAACATAGGTAAAAAATTCTAACCCCCACCCTACCAAAATATTAATAGCATCTGGGCAGAGTCAAAGAGATTGATAACATGTATTGACTCTGCAGCTCCACGCAATTTTTCTGCAGCAGGGGAACTGCGTAGCAGTATCTGTGACCGTTAAGGAATGCAGAGTGAGACCTCAGGTAGTAGAAGGGCTGTGCTCAGAAATGTAGGGTGTGCCTGAGGCCTGGTGGCACAGTTATACAAACTACTCATATATTGCAGTTTTGTGCACCCCCCTTCCCCTGAAGAAGGAGTTACACACTTCAAGAAGTGTTTTTATGGCCTTCTCTCCCCAGCGCAAACATGGGTTTTGTGATCCTGTCTTTGTCCTGGTTTTCCGTATTCTTTCATATCAATGTATAGGGTATTCAAAGTCTCAACAGTTATTGTGGTCTTGTATAACTAAATATAAAAAGATAAGATTAGAAAGCTAAACAGAAATTAGAAGAAAATTGAAGCAAAGGTCAAAAAGCTATTGTAGGTCACAAATGTTTGAAACAGTCAATTTTTAAAAAGAAAAAAACCCAAAACCTTCCTTAAAAAATTGAAATGGGAAAATTGCTGAGTATTACCTACTCTTTTTCTTAAGAGGAGAACAAGCCAAAGTAAGATGAATCACTCATCCTGAAAGGGTCGTCATTTTCGGTTTTGCATGCATTTGGTACAAGACCAGTAAGAGAATAAAGTAGTTGCATATTTAGGCAACTTTTCTGATGGAAGATGTTTATTACTGAAGCATTCATGTTTTATGAAGCTGCCCTAAAACAATTAGCTCTTGTTTAGCATAAGTGTTTAAACAGAACGCTTTACTAATGCGGCTGATTTTATAGTTATTGCATTTCCATAGTATTGAACTATTCTTGTTCTAACTTGCTTCACACACACACACACACACACACACACACACACACCCCCCGCCTTAGACCTGTGAAATGTTGAGGCTTTCTTCCCTTTCAGAAAAATAAGTATTTGAGCCAAGATTTTCTCAGGAGAATTGGTATCTTTGAGGGTGTACTGTCTGAGATGTCTCAGAGAAGCCTGTTACTCAGCATGTGCTTAGCAGTGTTTTCCTGCTAGGTTACATTGAAACGGGCTACTGGTCAGGCTAAAGAATCTGGATATAAAATTCACTTTGGTCGGAATTCAGAGTTGGTGTGAGCTTGTGCAATTCCACCGAGGCTGCTGAACAGAATTTGGCTGCGTTAGTCACGGGGATTGTGGCAAAACCAGCTAGGAGCAGTGCATGTTTAAAATATTGCTGTAACTACATCAGTAGCACTTGATCGGAAGAATGAGACACCCTCACTCCTTTTTGTTTTTTCTTTGTGGGGGAGGGGGTTTGGTCCCATCGCTGCAATTAAAGCTCACTTTTTTTTCCCTTTGCTTTGGAGAGTTAGTCAGACGGATCAACTTAGTGAAATAATCCCACCAACAGTCCATATTTAGATGACAGGCCAGTCTTTTTCTTGAAACAATTTTATACTTGGGAACTTCCAGAAAATCGTATCTTCACAACCAGAAGCGTTTCTGCTAGTGCTGAACCAAACTAGTGTTGCTGCCAAGCAATCTGCTTTCATGGCAGCTCCAGCCAAGCATAGAGGGAGTGGAAAGGCAGGTGCGCTATCTTAGCCTGAGCACTCCCAAGTTTTACAAGGTAAGCTGCAGGGGAATATCCTTTGCAAAGTATCATACATGTTATTCACTGTCTGCAAAACAGATTCTGTCCCTTTCCCAGGTACTTCTACCCCCACACCCCCAAAAATGGCAGGAGCAACTAACCGTATGTGTGATTCCCCCACCTCCCATCCAAAAAGGAGCTACGCTGTTACCCAGGAGCTGTGCCGCATTAGGTCTAATCGCTGTCACGCTGAGTTCAGTGACAACTTTGCTATTGACTTCAGTGGAAATAAATTCTGACTTGTAAGAAAACCTTCATGAATCTCACTGAAGATTCTTTAAGGGTTATCTGTACTTTACCAGTAAAATGATACTGGTGATTGGTGTGAATTTTGCTGTTGTACAAATGTGGCTGAAAGTATGAGCATGGATGCAGTAACCTTACAATAAAGGTACGGTATGCCACTACAACTTTTTCAACTACGGAGACCAAAAAAAGCAGTAAAATCCCCTTCACAAGGGTGCTTGCATTTCTGTGAGTTTGCTTTTTTGTCCTTTTAAGTATGCTGGTGTAATAACTGGTGTAGAATTGGAGTGCGCCCACACAAAAAAACCCTTGCTAGGTATAAGCTAGCGTCCTGGTGCTGTAGTACTTGTTCCAGTTGTGTGCTGGTATAGGTGAAAAAAGACTATTTTCTAAGGTGGACAAATTCATAGAATAATGCATAAATTATACTCTGGTGGTGCTAGGAGTGAAGAAGAGTGATCTTGGAGTGAGCTTATTGTAAAATGTGTCCCAGACACTGAATGAACTTCTTGAAATATGACCTGGGGCATATGCAGTGCTGTATCTAGTATAATTTACTATTTAAGCTCAAATATATTCAGAGGGATGGGTGAAAATACATTCCAACTCTGCACTTATATTTTAGCAAGCAAATGAAAGGTGAGCAATTCCTTCTAGAATTCTGGCAAAGGGTGAAAACTGTGCTGGAAAAAAAAACACTGGCTGGTGCTGCAGTTTTTACCATTAACTTGCTTCATGATCTCAAGCAGATCCCTTCCTCTTTATTTCTCTCTCTGTTTCTCCATTTACGAACTTGGGATGGTGATGGCTTCTTCCTTTGTAAAGTGTTGTGCAATCTCTGGAAGAAAAACTTGGTACTGGGTAGCAGGGCAGAAAGTTGAGAAGAGCTGTTCAGATTTTTTTAATTTTTTCTTTTATTACCATGTGTTGGCTTTATCATGGGGTAAAATAGCAGTTGCGTTAATTGTGGTAGCGTTATAATACTTTGGGAAGACTTTACACTGAGGCTCAGTTTTGTTTAGTGAAAACAAATCTAAAAAACAAAGTCTAGAAAAGATGCCTGGTTCTTTTTCTAGAGAGATGGACATCAGGTTGACTTTTAGCATTTCATCCTACCAGAGAGTCAAAACAATTCACTTTCTAAACAGGTGTATAAATGAAGTCTTTAAAAGTGTGTACTGTAGAACACAGGTGGTGTTGTCATTTGTGTGTTACACATCTTGTTAAACAGCACATTATTAGGGTGTAATAACACTTTGCTCTCCTATTGTGTACTTTTACAGGCACCAACTAACTACATTTTACAAACATTTCAGAACCAGTGGTACAACCCCCGTTTTGCAGATTGCAGAGTAGACCCAGGGATGTTCAGGTAAGACCAGATGGCTGGTGGCAAAACCAAGTACAGAACTCCTCACTTCCTGCAAGTTTCTATGTCACTGTTAAGTTTATTACACCAGCTATCTCTTTTTTTACTAAAACATCTGCCCTGTGTATGTGCACACATTACTTTTCCATATTGATAGGTGAAAAAAATGACAGTGAACTGTCATATGTCGATTTCAGGCTTATTGGTTAGTATTTGTTAGCATCCAAGTTCAATTCAGAATTCTTGTTCTACATTTAAGAGCTTGTGCTGCATGATAGAAACATAACCTTGTAGGTCGGAGCTTTTGGACCTGGTGTTTTGTTCTTCCAACCCAGGGTCTTCTTATAACTCGGTGCTGTGTGAATATTGCCCTCCGTTCGTCCTAGTTCTCTGAAAGTGACTTTTGCAAGGATGCATAAGCATTTTCTGTTTGTAGTCTGAGATGTGTGAAGCTGATAGAAACGTATTTATGCTGTTCCCAGGTATGAGCTAAAATGCTACTGCTTAGAAGGGCTTCTTAGGCCAGGCTTGGTCTGTACTTATATATTTCAGAGTGTTTAGTTCAGCTGTCTAGCCTGAGCTTTTTGCTCTAAGGATCAGCACGAGTGGTCTGGAAGGAAGTCGGCATTGTGGCAATGTGGGGTTTTGTGGGGCGCTTCGTCGTTCAGGTCCCAAGTTTAAACTTGTAGTTTCATAGTAGGTCAGTAAGAAGGAAGCCTAATGACTGTCTTTTAAAGCAGATTAGGCTGAGAATCCATGGATCTCATGCTTTCTTTTCTTAGGCTAGTACTGTTCAGAGCTGTGGACTTCTGTGCCGACCGAGGGTTTTAAGCATGTTCCACTTTCTCAGTTGGTACACAGTCTTGAGCATACCAGAACTCGATTTCACAGAAAATTCTTAATACCTTGTTCACCTTCTGATTTCAAATCCAGCCATTTGTGTGCTACGCTGTGAAATAAAATGACAGAAAGCTAGGAGGATAATCATAAAAATCTGTAGATCCCAAGGGAGTTATCCCCCATCCTTGCTCTACAGTTCCAGCCAGCACTATCAGGTTTTTTAACTGCTGATACTTTTTTTTAAATGCTGCCAAACTTGCATCTTTTGGACTGAGTTTTTCCTGTGTTGCGTTTATCTTTAAGGCAAGGGCCGTGTAGGGTTTTCATCTGAGGGTGATGGGAAAGAATTACTACAATAAAAATATTTATCTTTAAGAAAAAAAAAAACTGAAAAACAACTTCTAAAAAAACCAACAAAACAAAAAATGGGGAAACAGCCTATAGATCTTAAGGAGCTTGGCCTGAAGAATGCTGGTCCTGCTTGCTGTCCGAAGAATTGATTTTTCTTTCACAAATACAAAAGTTTTTTGTTTGTTTGGTTTTTAAGAATTGTGCTTCAGTAGTGGAGAGGACAAAGATCTTTATATACTTGATTATTTTAGGGCCCCGTCCTGCAATGCCTCTGTCATAGCAGTCTCCCTGAGCTATTGCAGTTGCAGGATTGAAGCCCTACATGCAGCTAATCTTACAGGACCTGATCCTGCTTTGAGACATTTTGGCACAGATACGTGGGCATGTGCACAGTTCTGGGTAAGCTGTTGTGGCTTGGCATCAATGAAACAATTGGTGAAGATGGATCTGATTGTGGAGTCCAGTTTATGAAGCAGTGAGGTTCCTCTTGGAAATCTGATAAGACTTGTTACACACAGAAGTTCGTAAATTCTGTAACCTGAGTGATTTTCTAGAGGTGTTTCTCAAGAAATAAGAGACAATTACATTCAGAACTTTCCTCTTTTCTCCTTAAAATATAAGGCTAAACAGTTGACAGTGAAAAGAGATCAATAAGGGTATAGATAAAATAAAAAAGGAAGGGGTAAGTGGCCCAATAGTGTGGGGTTTCTTTAGTGTGGTGGGTTTTTTTAATACTTTTTCTGCCAGTTAATACATGAATAAAGTAATTAATTTATGTAACTGCTTGGAAAGTTCCTTCAACAAAAGTTTGCAAAAGTCAAATAATGTTTTTGCAGAAAAATAAATATTCTGAGGAAAAAGTAAAACAAACCTTACCCTGACAGCTAAGGAGTAGTGTTTCAGATGGGAAACAGGCTGAAGCCATGCTGTGACGCTTCCTTGACTTGGACCAGATGCTTCTGGCTCCTTAGAGAACTTGCAACTTGAAGTGAAGTTAATGCTGGTCGGTTTTCACTGCTGGTGTTCAGAATGCTGTGGACAACAGTGAGAACTGAAAATCATGTACTTTTCAGTCTGCTGCTTCATGGGAGTGCTGTTATTATCAGGTCCAACTAAGTTACGCTCACCAAGAAGAGGACTTCTAGTCAGGGCACGAGAAGTGCGTCTATGTTGCCACTGGTTTCAAACCATCCTGAAGAATAAGGTAGTAGCTCAACTCCCTGGTTCTGCAGTTAGACTGATACGGGCATGGAGGCAAGCAGAAAGTTAGCTCAGGGATCTTCCTGCTGCATTGGTAATACTGCAGAATATAGGACTAGTAGAGAAATAAAACGGGAGTAAGAGGATATGGCAGGATATGATTCACTTACATCAAAGTGGAATTTCTTGTAGGGACCTAGTATTTTCCTCTCATGCTTTATGGTGTTACTAAGACCTGCAGTGGGCGGTGGATCTGATCCATTCTGGTGTTAGAGCATGCTGTTTCTTTTTCTCTGTAGCCAAGGACTGAAGGTGGCTCTTAAATACATGTCTGCAGTTACAGTGAGACTGACTTAACATCATGGTGCTCCAGAGCAGGGAAAAGGTTGAACCAAATAGCTCATGATGAGGACATGTCTGTATTCCTAAATCCCAGAGTGAGGTAAGAGTATAGTGGTACCTGGGCTGTCCTTTCAAGGTGTTGGCTGTATCTGGGCTGGGGAGGGTATGCCCTGCAGTTCTGATTCCCTGATCATCCAGATTGAGGACTCTCTTCTAGAGCTCCCTACCTGTTTGTCTGTATGGGTTTCCTGTAGTGGAGATTGGGATGGGTAAGGACAACTGTGAGGAACATTATGGTGTCTTGCAGACAGTCAGGACACAGACACAGCTCAGTCAGGGAGTACTGGAGCTGAGGTGTAGTCAGAGGTTGTCACAGACACCTCTGAACTTTGTCTTCTAAGTTAATTGTATAGCTACTAGGACTTTAACAGTATATAGGAGGAGATAAGGGGGGGAGGAGTATGATGGCTATCAGAGACAACCCCTCTTGTGAAGTTACCAGGGAAGCTTGTGAGATCGTAAAACTTTTTATGCAAAAATCCAAAATTTCTGTCCTTCAGGTATACTGTGCCAACTTGATTCATTGCCTGACATTTTGTCATTGTTTCACTCTTCAGCAAAAATACATTCTGCTTATGGATGAAAGAGGACATTCCTACTGTATTTCCTTTGACTGTTGATCTGTAATTATTGTTCTTGAGGGGTTTTTTATGAGCTACTAAGGCCTTTACTAGAGGTGATTTGCTTGTGACTTCAGGAAGAGCTGTTCCTGTTTTGAGTCTGTTGACAGTTTTTCCTTTACCAGAAGGAAGTTCCAAGGAGTTAAGTTTGCTACAGTTGACATCAAGTACATAGCACGCTAGATCCCCACCAGGTTCAGTGAAGCAGTTGCAGGATGATGGGAGGGAAGAAGTAGTCCCTAACTGTTCTTGCATTTCTATGCATCTGTAACAAATCACTTCGCTCTGAGAATAGAAAGGAGCAGGTTCATGGAGTCACATCATCTGCATTCCTCTATGCTTTTTCATTGTTGAGATCTGGAGCAGCAGAGGTTTTGCTTAAATAAAAAGGGAACCTCATCTCTTTATCATTTGCAGCTGCTGTTGTCTTTTGCACCTCCACAAAATAAGTGTGACGAGTTACCTGTCTGAGGGGTAGTAACAACATGTAAGACATGAGGACGGAGATCCATGGATCTTCACCTGCTTGTTACTGTGTTGAAAAAGTTCTTCCATTCCAATTGTCTCATTCTTCTTCGGAGAACTTCACTCATTCATGAAGTCAGCCACGTATGACAGGGGTGGAGGAGGTTGAGGTGAGGAAAAACGTAAAACAGAAAGTCAAATTGCAGTTAAAAAGTAATCACATGGAATCAGATCTTTTGGGAGAACTGGACATGTGTTATCACCATATTAAAAGTTAAGCACGTGCATAATTCCTTATAAGACTGAGATTATTATTGGGTTTCAAAATTGCACCTGACTGCAAGGATTTTCAGCCTAAATTTGTATCATTTCTATGTGGAACCTATTTCAAATATGTGAAATTTACTACTGGTGACAAGTATTTGATCATAGTGTTATTTTAAACTTCGATGCATCAGCTTCCAAAACTTAGGATTCTTGACAGATATTTGAATACTGAAAACACCCTCCATAAGATTACTAAATCCAAGCAGTTCAACTATATAAACAATGCTAGGAATAATGAACCAGAAAATATTCAAAATGGCATACCCTCTCCATAAATATTTCTCTCTTATTTTAACACTCACCATGGTGAAACACAAGGAAAGTAACTCCTGAACGTTTATTTGTTTTAACTGACTAGCTTGCTGCTGAAACAAGCTTTCAGGGAAATCCATGGAGTCCCACAAGGTGGCAGGAGCTAACTGTTCTATACTAGAGCCATGGTCTGAAAGAAAGTAAAGGTAATAGACTGATTTTGCTAGTTGCATGCATTCAAATCATGAGCAAGTTAGACCAGAATTTCAAAACCCCATCTTGTGTAGGTGTTTCTTGGACTTCTGAATGATTTGGGCAAATGAACGAGATTCTATCCTCAAGAGTCTTAGTTCAAAAGAGAAAGTTCAAGCATTCTTACTTTGTCTACAAAAAGGACCTTTATTTTTACTCAGTGGTGGTGATTTGCTTGTAATGTGCATCATCGCCATGAATGGAGGGCAGGGATGAAGCCATGCAGGAACTTGCTGGCGTATGAGGGTCACAGTTTAACAAATTGGCAGTGAGCATCTCTGACTTGCAAACTCACCTTGACATCGTGGGAATGCTGATCACAAGGTGGCATATAGCAGCCGGGGCTGAGGGACTGTGGAAGTAAAGGAATTCTCTGCTGCTTCAATGAGACTGTAGAGATGTTTTTCTTTGGAAACCCTGAAGAATCAAAACAGCATTAAAAGTAGCCAAGTTTGGGGATTATTGGAAGTCATCAAAATAACTCATCCTAACTAGTGAGACTGTGTTGGCTAGTATATAGAGCATAAGGCTGAAATTTATTCCTTCTCTTCCCAGTGCCCCAGTCTTTCTTTAGGCTGCTGGAGTTCTTGTTTCACTTTTTCCTGCTTTTGTTTCCACTTAACCTGCTGATGGTCGGTGCTCTCCTGAAACATTCTGTCATCAGGATGTAAAGCACTGCAAAAGAACAAGGGGGTTAATCAAGTATGTCTCATTGAAGGTATGATTCGAGACCTGTGGTTGTATGCTCGTGCTTACTTAACCTTGCACTTTGAGTTCTAAGTCTCTCCTTATTGTTAAATCTCTCTGGCCTGCCTTTAAAAGACATCTGTGGACTTCAGCGTTTCAGTTGGCAGAAGTAACACTGAACAAAACAGTAGTAAGATGAAGTGATTGGTCCTGATTCAATGGACTACAAAGTGTTGGTTTTGAGACTTGCGAATATCTTGATCTGTGTTAAGAGATTTTATTTTAAATCAGTAAATGTCCATTTTTTATTTTTTGAATGAGAGGACAGATCTGTATATTAGCCAGGTATCTTTGGGAATTTGGACAACCCTGTTTATGTGGACAGATAATGCAATTCAGTAGGACTAAAGTGAAATTGAGAATAGGTAGCTTTCTTAACCAGTAGACAGATACTAGGAGTAAAAATAATTCAACTCATACAAAATTTCAGTTTCTCCCATCCCACTTAGTGTCAATTGCTTGTCGTCATGCTGTAGAAAAAGAATCTTAAGCATTTGTGATGGGGCTATCTGGAATAGCTATACAAGGTGAATTGAGTGAAAATTCTTCCATGCCTATATATGAAATAGTGTTGTTTCTTTTTCTAGCAGTGATGGAAGCAACTTAAGAACATTTAAAATAAATTCTGTAGTGACTCAGAGACCTGTTGCACTAGCACACATTGTCCAGTAAAATACCTACACCTCGTTTTACTGACAGGGGTGACAGGACAAGATGTAGACATGAGCATTTTCGCAGCTGCCATAAAGGAGTAGCAAATACCATTGTCTTGCCAAAATAGGGGAGCTTCAGAAGCATTTCTTCTTATACCCCTATTTGCAGGAATGCATGAAATTTAGGAAAATCTTTGTTGTTAGGCCTGAACGGAATAATTTTAGTGGATGCAGTCAGATGATACTTATAATTTCAAAGTGTAAATTTTGTGATTTCCAATGGTTACACCTTTCACTTGCCTCTAATTTGAAAAGCATTTTAATTCTTACATAAACATCCTAAAATAATAATTGGGAAAGTAAATAATTAAGCGAGGATTCGGCATTTGATGAGCACACTACTGAAATCCGTTCTATGCAGCTGAAAAGGCGTATGATTTATACAGTTATGTACCGATAGGTTTGGACTGACTATCAGTTAGTATTTAAATTCAGTTACTATCAGCTGCGAATTATTAAGCAGTTGGTGCTTATTGAAACAAACTTAGCTGTATCTGTCATTACTTCTGTTTGAAATTTTCTATCACGCAAGTGAGATAGATGCCTTGTTCCCATTGCAACTGAGAAGTAACGGGTCACTTGAAATACTGAAGGAAAAAAAAAACAACCCACATACCTGTATGTAAATATGATGAAAGAAATCAGTTTTAAACTTTAAGATGGGAGATCATGTATTACCTAAGTGTCTGTGTTCAGCAGTGTTCTTACATGTAGTTCTTGTATGCCACAAACATGGACCTTAACGTGGCTTGCAGAGAGTTTGCTGCTGCTGCGCGTTCAGAATACTATAGCAAGGTAAAGTTTGATTCTTAAGTTTCTTTATGTAAAAAGGTCAGTGATCATGATAATATCGGGATAGAAAGAGTAGTGCAAGCAAGTTGCTTTAATTCGACCACAGAGTCAATACAGAAAAAGGGTCCAGTGTGTATAGTGATATGTGTCTTACTGGGCAGAGTGGTAGCTTTCTAAAGATCAGTGGACGCTGGGTGGTGTTTCTCAGCAGTGATAAACAAATGATCATGAGAGATTTCTGCTTTGTGGTGTACTTAAAATTATTACAGTGAACTGGGAGGCTTAGTAAAGATTACTGAATAGTTTGGCAGTTGATGGCAATTGCTGTATAACTCCAAATTAGTCACAGCACTACTAGAGGAAATAGTGGTGGGAGGTGAAGAGAACTACACAGGACATGTGCCTCTCCAATGTAAATATCTTCTTCCAGGAAACCTGGGGTCTTCCCTCCCTGTCTGTCAAGCCCTGTCTTAAATGTTTCAACTATTCTGTTGAGTTTAATTAATTCAGGGACAATTGGAGTTGTCTCATCTGCCAGATCCCCTACCGGGGTGCTGAGTGCTTTCTCTTCTCCATGACCTCCTTGGGAATGCGGGGCATCACTGGCCTCTGGTAAATGCCCAACTCAACTAAAGAGTCCAGTCAAACAAACAGGCAAATATATACTTCCTGCTTACTAACAAAGCTAAGAGTTTTCTGCATCCCTCCCAAGTCTGATTTACAGTCAGATTTGAAGGATTTTGAGATCTAGAGAGTTGGCTGTGCAGTATGCAGGGTCTTCTAAAGAAAAACTTAAAAGATTCTTTGCTACCAACTTTTTAGAAGCACCTTGTTAAAATGTCGCTTTTTAAAATCCAACCTATCAATGAAACCTGGCATAGTCACAAACCTTAAGGGTATATCTACATTGTAGACCACTGTGTTTTGTAGCTACCTGAGTGTGCTTTCAATAAGGTAGAACAAGTATCAGACGTGGTTTGGCAGTGATAGCATGGAGCTCTGTGCACGCTAATTTAACTTGCATTGAGTAGGGGTAAATTAGCTCATGCGGAGCTGGGCTGCTGTAGTTAGAGTTCCTTGTACTCGGTTAGTTGGTTTAAATCAGGTTTCTGTGCCTAGGAGCATAGGGCTACTGAAACCATCTGGAGTCTTTGGGGCCAGTCACTGACAGTTGGTGCTGTATGCAATGAGGGCACGTCTTGGACATTCCTTCAAGATGCAGAATCTGGATAGGCTGCAGTAACATCTCTTCCTACACTAACAAGTTGGAAATCCTGTTTATGGATTTATTTTATAGCACTGGATCTTGAAAACAGGACTGTCTCTTGGGAAATTATTATTCAATTAATTTGGTATTTATTTTGATACTAAGTTTTTGTTGTTGTTGAAAGTGAAAACTAGTTGGAGATAAGATCTGCTTATTAGAGGGCTTGTTCTTGGGGTTTATAGGAATGGGGGAGGCAGGGGAAGATGAGTGTATTGCCTTTCGTGCTCAGGGTAGAATTTTTGCCCTGCTCTTCTGCCTTTTCCTTAAGGAAGCTGTATTTGAAAACTAGAATCCTTGGGAATGTGTGTGAAATACAGAAGGAAGTTGACACTGAGGCCAAGTTACCTGTGTTTATCTGAAGTATCTAGTGTGTGCCAGTCTATTTAGTATCTATTTAGTACCCATGGCTTAAATAGATCAAGCTGGTCTTTTGGTGACTTCAAGGAAGTCAGGTATGTCCAAATTAAAAGAAGCTATAAATGTGATGACTGACTAGTTTAGTGCTCCAATTATTGGGCCAAGCCTTGTGCTCTTATAGCAGCGTAATCCTTCAATGCCATGTTTAACATTCTCCTCTGTCCTCCCTCCACTCTCTTATAGAAAAAGTAAAATTAAAAAAAAAAAAAATAATCAATACAGCATTTAGTGTGCTGAGGATTTAAATAAGTGTCTGTTGACAGGGAATTATGTCTGTGTGGTTCATATACTGCATTGGTCTACAAGTGATGCCGTTAAGTTCACAACCCACATCTACACACAAGTCAGAAGATCAAATTATAATAGTGGAATAGCTTTGACAAAAACATGAATGTTGGAGAAGATGTTGAACTTCTCCAGGTTGCTTGTTAGAGCAGCCTCTTGCTCCTAGAGGAGTGCACTAGCCCTTTCTCAGGTGCTTTCAGTACCAAAGTTAGCAGTTCTTTTACTCCCCTTCCTTCTCCTGGGCCATACCAGGCAGGGTCCCAGAGAGCAGCAGTGGTGGTTGGCTAGGCGAGAGACACAGAGGCGCAACCGATGATTTCTCTAAAGTTTAACAGCAGCAGCTGGAAGTTTTACTGTCTCCCACAGGCGATCAGCAGCTTAAAATGCATCAGTAGCAAAAGTAGCAGTGGGACAGCGCTGCAGCCACTGCATTTCGCAGTGTGAGGTTTTCATGTAAATAGTTGTTACTGTTAACCTGTGTTTAACTTAAGGAGTGCAGGACAGATGCAGAAATAGGAGAATTTGTGTTACTGGCAAGCCAGTGTTGTACCCTAACAACTAGAGTGTTTGTTGTTCTTCTGTATAGACCAAGGGCATAGTTTGGATCTATAAAACATTGCATCCTTTGGTAACAAGTGGTCTATCTTAAACCTTTTCTTCCTATCAATTAAAAACAAAAAACCAAAGAAGCTGCTTGTGTATTACAGAAGGGCCAATATATTAATGCTGTTACTGTGTTTATATTTATACAGGCAGGTAGCTAACATGTAGATTGGCATCTGTGTTCCTTGCATTCATGCTGGAGTGGCAGGAAGAGACCCACCTTCTTCTATGGTGTCCCACAGATGTTTTAGACTTGAATGCAAGAAACCTGTATGATTTTTCTTGATGAAGAAGTTTGCTGTATTTATATGTGCATCAATCAGTACTTCACATAGTGCGTTGATTTTTGGTGGCTGAACCTACAATGTAAAAAAAGTTTGGTTTTGTGGTCTTTTTTTTTTTGGCGGGGGTTGCGTGTTTGAAATCAAATGTGAATTTTGAATGTTGGTAATCTGTTTTGTGTTCCTTTACTACAAAGTGAAGTCTTGCATAATAGAAACTTTTTTTAGCTTTAGTGTCCCACAAAAACACTGGGGAGAAAACCACAGACCAGGCAAGAAAAAGCGTCTTTTTTTTGTTTGCTTGTTTTTGATTGAATGAGAAAAATGACTCATTTAGTTTTAGATAGTATGCTGACAAAACATAGAGAAACTCTTAGTTAGAGAAGACCACGTGATAGCCACTGATTCACAGGTCTGGCTTTGGTGTTGGGTCTTTGGATAAGAGTGGACATCATCATGAGAGATGTTACAGCAAATGTTTTGCTCTGGTGTATGAAACCCTAAGCAACACTTATTACTGGAGATGAAATGATACTTTTTTTTTTAAAGTGAGTTTGCAATTAGCCAAGGCTAATTAATGGTTTTGCAGAAGCACCTTGAGTTCAATTTGTTTGCAGTCATTCAGAGGACGTAATTGTTTGTAAAAACAAAAGAACAGCTGAAGATTGGGTGACATCTCATAAATCTACAGGTATGGTTGAAAATTTTACTTTATTTGATGGATTTGCATGTTGGGTACTGTATTTACATGGCGCTTTCTGGCTGGCATAATCCCCCCTCTGGTGTTTCCAGGGGGGAATCCTCTGTTCTTGCTCACAGCTGTGGTGGCCTTGGCTGGGGCCAGCCATCCTCCTAGCAGCCCTCCTTCCCAGGGCTGGCTGTGCCAGGTCCGGCTGTTGCCGAAGCCGTGGTGTGTGCTGGTGTACCCCTGTGGCAGGGCGGGCACCCCGGGGCAGGGTGAGGTGCCTGGGCCCCCTCTGCCAGAGGGCAAGGGTGGGAGGGGGGGCTGCGGAGGTGGGAGAGCAGATGCAGGTTAAAAGAGTGTAAGGACAGTTAAAGGTCAGGCTGGGCTGGCTTTTAAGTAAAACTGGACAAAAATTATTTCCCTGCCGCTTTTGCTGCCCTGCTCACTTTTCCAGAAAGCGTGTTTATAAGAAGGAAAACATAACCTGGATATGCCAAGAATGGGATGGCAGCCCACCTGCAGGGACCTGACCTCTCCTCCGTGCTCGCTTCCTCTCTCGCTTGGTGCTGCCACAGAGACTGATCTCATCTCCTGCCGTGGCTGGCACAGCCGCCAGCTGTCCACAGATGTCGACAAAACACGTTTCTTTAAGTCACTTGCCCGTTTGCTAAATCTTGCCCACTTTGTTCCCCAACTTCTTCCAGTGCCTACGGAAATATGTCAGATTCTAAAAGCAACGGATCATAGATTACAGCCCAAAACAAAGCTGAACTTCAGGATTTTGGGAAATGTGATACCAGTGAGACCAAACTCCAAAAATCTGAGCTCTAGTTCTGGTTCTTGCACTTGATCACTATTTTAATAATTAATATTCAAAGAAGTGCCAAACTTGAGCTTTCTAATATGCAAGCTAATACTGTAACCTGAAGAAAATCACAAGTGTATCCTGAATGCAGAACTCAGGCTGCCATAGTGGTTTTCCAGCATTTCATTAAAATAAATTAAATGTGAAAGATTTATTTTTATGTGTATCAGGATTTTAATTCAATGAAGTACTTGGTGAATGAGATGTGAAGCTGGAGGAATTTTTTTTTTTCTGAAGAAAAGCTTACAGTATTTGGCCTGAACTCTAAAGGATTCTGTAAAAACAATTACACATACTCTAAAGGAAATCATTCAAATAAATAGTTGTGTGTAGTGGCTGTTTCTAATTGGGCTTGATGTTTTATCACAGTTAGTTTTCCATTTAGGAGGGAGGATAGGAACCATAAAACTTGATGTAAATTAGCAGAGTGAAATAGCTGTCTTTGCAACAGCCCTTTGAACCTTTGCATCTCTTTTAAGAATATGCTTACAGAATATTGCAGGAGTACATCTAGGAAGAAAACTGGGTTGTTTTAAAAACCAGAAGTATATGTCTTTCTAATAAATTGTTTCTGATATAACTAGAAAATAGGGAAGATTATACTAATGCAGTTTTCTTTTTAAAAGCCTGTTTTGCATTTTAGTGTCATGGAGAACAGCTCTCATTATTCTTGAAGCAAAAACTAAACAAAACGTTCCTAATTTTAAGAAATTTATGATATTGGAAATGTGGTGGGGTGTTTGTGCTATGGGTAATGCGTGATCTTACATTGTGAGAAGTAAACTTCTGCATCTCTAAACGTGCCAGTATCTTTTTCTGGTAATAAAGCTAAAAAGGGGGCAACAGTGTTAGGATATTATTCTGCCACATTGTATGTAGTATCAGAGTACCTTCCACCTTTAACTTCTCAGGGTAACAGTGTGGGGCAGGGATAAGAAGGGACAGCGTGCTGCTTGTGGTAGGATTTTTGGCTTGGGTATTTTATGCATTATTTTGGTATGACATTTGTACCTGAAGTTGTTCTGGCACTTGTGATGTGTGGGTGTGTGTAGTAGGTAACGGGGCAGTGGCTTTCTGGTGATGGAAATCTGCTGTTGCATGTATGCTGCTAATATACCACATAGCTCAGAGAGCTTTTGTGTGTACACGTGCATGTATGAAAATATTTGATACAACTTCTAAGAACTGCTGAGAACTAGGAATCATTAAAATGGTGATTCTGCTATTTCTAAATACACAGATTGTTGATGGTGTTTTCCTGAATGTTTTATGAATTAATTTATCTCTTCAGTGTTACATTAACTGTGTGGTATTGCAGAGTTATATAAGCGTTGGATTGGGAGATTGTATCCATTTTGAGTAGTGACTTTGTTTAGATTTAGCGATTAATACTGTATTTCTTCATGGGATTGGAATAAAATATGGAGCTTCGGTGGAGATGATAATTTATTGATGCTGCTGCAAACTCTGTATGTATATGTGAGCACAATTCTTTTGTGAACTTTACAGGAGGCAAGATTACAATAGTAGACGGATATTGCAAATTTGATTGATTGGGGAATTGTTTGGATATCTTCACTGACAGTCACTTCCAGGTTAAGTTTTGGAGTGTTTTAAATATGCTTTCAAAGTGTTGGTTTGTTTCCTTCATTGTTAGCTGTTATATTTCCTTGCTGGTTAGCAGGAGAAAGTTTCCAGCTGTGCAAGATTCATCAGTGTTACTTTTTCACTTTGTATCTTCTTTTACCAGGTCTTCCCCATCTTGGTCACTTTCTAAGTAATTTTAATGCTCAAAGTACCAGAGTAAGAAGCCAGGAAAAGTCATCCTGTCATGTCAGTTCAGGAGAAGATAGATGTACTGATGGAGTGAGTAAATTTGTGATCAAACTGTCTCCGGGTTGGCTTGTTTTAAATAAGTATAGAGATAATTTGGTGCCTAATCTCTATCTGCCTTTAACGTAGGGGATGAGAGGTCAGAAATTGTCACATATACATGAATTTTGACAACTGTAGTTTGAGTGATACAAAAATTTCAAGTTAATGGTAAAACAGTACAGAATAACTGCTGGATTGGAAGTGCCTGGATTTCTAAGCGTAGGTGAATGAGTTTAAAGCACAGGAGTGCGTACACTTGTAGGTGCTTGCTACTTCCTACTTCATGCCTTCTTTCTGAGGTAGGTTTTTATCTTGTCTAGTAGCTAAAGGATGATTGTATGTGAGATAATCCCTTTTCATGACCATTTTCAGGCTTTCAAAGAACTTGTGTTCTCCCTGCGAGAAAAAAGCTGACACAATTTAAAGTAGTGGGTTTTCAACTTTTTTTTATTACTTTAAAACCACTGAAAAAGTGTCTTGTAGATGATATGGATGCCTGAAAAATGAATGTAAGCCTACCAACAATGGACTAATCTTCTTAGTTACTTTTTCAGACCCGTAGGAAGTAACGACAGCAGTGTAAAAACTACTGATCTAACGCTGTGTCTATACTGAAGTCAGAGACCTCTGGACAGGGTAATAACACCAGCCAGCAAAGATAATAACAGAAGTCTAACTGTTTGGTAGCGTTAAGCACAAACTGTTTCACTTTGAGAAGAATGGTTGCCTAATAATGACTTTCACAGTCCTGCCCCTGAAATCCTACAAATGGTAGACTTTGATTCTAAAATGTACTTGTTATTTTGATGACCTCAGTCAAGGAAACTTGGGAGGGGCAAAGCAGAGAATAATTATTTGAAGTACAAGCAGATGCTACTGTACTTTCTCAAGGAAGTTTCTTGCGTAGAAAGGCAGGGTTAAAGAAATGGAGGTTTTTGTACTGAAAACAATGCAATACTTCAGCCGATGTCTTTTTCTTTGTATGACTTATCTTAAGGATGAAGAGCTTTCAATAGTAAAAGACTGAAGTGGGCTGATAGAGGAGGGTCTTTCAGAACACTTGTAAAAAAAAAAGTTTGCAAAATAAGTAATAGCAAGTTACTTAAAAACATGCATGAGAGTGGTTTAGTTTGTTACTAAGTCAAGATAGGCTGAAGTTAAAGATATGCCTTAAGGGATTTGCTAGTCAACCTCATAAATTGGTTAATAATTTTTATTTACTAAGAATACTTTTTTGAAGTGCTTCTGGTGTTTTCTAGGTTGTTGGAATAAATTGTCTTTGGCTGTCATGTCAAGAGTGCCAGAGATTGCTCTTCTATATCCAATGAAATACTCTCACTGGTGTACATGTGTACTTGAACTGAAGAAGTAGAGAGGAGGAAGGAGTCTAGTACACTGTAGCAACAGCATACCTGGCTGGTATTTGTGACAACTGATAAGTGCCCTGTCAAAACTGAGTATCAATTTGAATAGCAGGGGAAAACCAGTATTCAGTGCTGTAGAGTCTCTCTTCTATAAAGCAGGTAGGAAACAGCTTCTCCAAAATACACAGAATAATCCTAGGGTTGGAGGTGGGCTTGTGAGCTCATTTCTTTCTGGTGTGGTGGACTCCCAGAGCTGTGATTTATGCCGTACAGGTATTGGGTTTGGTTTAAAGAGAAGCCCAGGCATTTATGTAACAGTAATTACATCAGAAAAGGTTTGGGAATATCTTTGTTGCTTCCCTTAAGTTGAGCTCTTACCTGTATTTTAACCTTGCTGGCTAATGGTCCACACACTGCTGCCAGCACAATATCCCATCCAGGTTTTGTGGATTCTTGGTTTTAATACTCACTAAATCTGTTAGCTGAGTGTATAAATTACATTCCGAATTCCGATGTAGTTCTGGCTTTAAACTGTATGTTTTCTTAGTAAGGAAGCAGCTGTATGTCACTTCAGTGCTAATAGTGTCCCTGAAAAGAACGAGTAAGGTCTCCCGAGAGTGAAACTTGAGTGTCTCAGTATAGGAACGAAAAGGGATAAAGCTGCCGAACTACATAGACAGTAGTGCAGAAATGACATTAAGGTGGATAGGATCTGGCGTGTTGCTGCTTGTACGCTGGCTAGCCTAGCCTGCATGCTGAGATTTAGGCTGCCTTTAGTCTCCTTGTGGCTCTGCTGATGTTGCTGCAGCACCTGAAGATACTGCTGCAATGAGGCTTTGCATCCACTCTGTCAGAGCTGACTACTCCATCAGAGTAGCTGTAGATAGAGATGCATGTCTGCATCAGTGACCTTCAACTTACAGCCTGAGGAGTTAATGTAACTGCAGTCACCAAAGGTAGGCTGTGAACTGGGAAGGCTGAAGACAAAGGCACGCGTCCTGTCTGTCCGCTGTTGGAAGTGAAGGCCATCAGGCTCTGCAGAGAGGTAGGGAGAGAGGTGTGCTTATGTCTCCAGCTCAGACTGGATTTGACTGTAGACTGAGTATAGGACATACTTTGAAACAATGTCAAAAAGTGAACAAGGCACAGTGAATTTCAAAGGAGTCCTTAAATGCTTTGTTAAAAGTTGCTGGGTTTCATAAGCTTTTGGAATGGGATCTTCCAAATGTGAGTTAAAGACATACTACAGGTTGCTATATTGAGCAGACAAGAGAAAATACATGAAAGACGTGCTAAAGATCAAATTGGTTGGCCACCTTACTTCTCTTTTCCCATCTCTTATCAGTACTAGTGTAGAGGACAGAAGACAAGGTTTTTAAAAGTTTAAGAACGTGACTTAAACTGATGTACTGTTTTGTTTTGGTCCCGTGTCCTCTCTGTACCACCCTCAGTGCAAAATACCTACAAATACTGCCATGCAAAACTAATGAGGCAAAACATTCAGACCTGAAAGAGAGCAAGGCAGGTGTCTAAGTAGGCATACTCTCCGTGGTTATCTCCGTGGTCTCATTTAGAAAAACCGTAAACAAATAGGGATTGTCTGCTTTTTAGTTGAGAGGTATAGATCAGATCCTGGCTGTGTGAGTGTTAGGAAGATCCATTGACATGCTGGTTTCCATTGTGGGTTTTAATTCTTCCTTTGAAATAACAGCTGATGGGCTTCCACTGCAGTCAGTCCATCTTGCCTTGTATCTTTTTGGCTTTACCTTGACACTTTGTTTTCCAAGCTCACATTTAATTAGAATGTTAAGTATCGCTCTGTTCTGTGTGGGTTTTTGTAATGCCATCCTAGTGATACAAACAAACCTCACACTTGAGGAAGGTGGGGACAGCATGGCGAGTGGCTGATGCAGCCCGACTCTTGCAGAGGCCAGGAGGGCAGGCGGGGGTGTCCCGTGCTGCGGGAGGAGATTCAGCCCTCCTGGGGGGAGACAGCCTCCGTGGCCTCCTGGGAACGGGGGCTTGGTGGGGCTAGCGTATGCCTTTGGGAGAGAAGGGTCGTGCAGAGCAGGAGGTGCTGTTATCATGTTAAAGCCCAGCTTGGTGTTGGTTTCAATTTTAGCCTAAAAAGCCTCGCAGTTCTTGAAGTTGCTTTCCTAAAGAATCCCCCCTCTCCTTTTTTTGCCTTTTTTTTAATAACTTCATCAAGGAAAGTTAGTTACGCGCAAAACATGGCAGTTCGATCTTTTAGAAGATACCGTCATCTGTCATTTTTAACGCACAATAAGAGTTTCCTCCAGTTGCGAGAGCAGGAGTGTTGAATCCGTCCTGCAGGTCGTGTCTGTTCAAACCAGCTCACGCGTGAAAGCGGGCTCAGCAGCGCGGTGTCCGTGGGCAGCCCTCGCCTGGGCCGGGGCGAGGGGAGAAGCGTCCGAGGGCATTTTGGGGCTGGGGGCCAGTGGTGCCAGCGGGGAGGGCGGCACGGGTGGACGGCCGCTTGCGCAGGGCTACCTGTGAGGTGAATGCCGCTGCGCGGGGCACACGCTGCCACTGACGTCGGCCCGCGCGGTGGAGGGGGGGCCGTCCGTGTGAGTGGGGAAGGGGGGGTGTGTTGGCATCTGTGTTAGCCGTAACGCTGGTATTTCAGTAATGCGGTGGTATTTGGCCATACTGCCAAAACCAAGCTATAAGCAGTGAGTCTTTGCTCTACTTTTCCTCGCTCCGTGCCTCCGCTCCGCCCCGTCCGCGCTCCCCGCGCTGCTGAGATCAGCTTCCTGCTTTTCATTTTCCTCAAAATGCCGTTACTCCTCCCCTGAAAGAGTTATTTTCATCAGTCTGGAGTTAATTTTTATGGGTGGCTGCAGGCTCTTTTTCTGACAGGCTAACGCACCAGGCTGGAAAAGCGGTATCATGGTGATTTTGTTCTGTTGCAGCGAACCAGAGCTGTAGGCAGAATGGTAGACTGCTGCACCGAAAACATTTCTGTGCCAGCTCTCTGACCGTGGAAGGCAAAAGAGGTGAGTGCCGGTTTTACGTCGTGTAGGTCCGGGGAGTTGTTGGAGGTAGAACCAGGTGTCACAGCCTACCCCAGCTCAATAACAAGAAATGAGCAATTATGTTGTTATGCTCTCTGATTAGATGCTTTTGGTCTTACTAATACTGTAATGGAGTATATTCAGGAAATGATGGATTTTGCTGTAGCAAAGAACTGTAGTCAATGAAAGTTAATAGTGTATAAATTTCTTTTTCTTTCATTGAAAAGTGTAGATAGATGAGGCACAAATACAGCCATAAATGACAGATGATAAAGGTAAGGTTCACTCCAAGTAACTTAGGATAGAAAAAACACTCAGATAGGTAGTTTCAGAACTTTTAGATGGGTTGAATAATGCCAGAAAGAGACTTTACAGTGATTTAGTAATTGTGGATCTAGAATAGTGTGAGAGATATATATGAGGGAATTACATAATTTTATAATGTGTGGAAATAAAAGGAAAAAACCAAAATTCTTTTTACAGTTGTCAAGCATCCTTCAGGGTGGAAGCCAGGTTGGTTGAGAGAAAGCAGGTTGTTCAGAAGAATATCTCAGTTGCAACAAAAGAGCAACTTGTATAGCAACGTGTCTTCTTACGTTGTTGTGATTTTAAAAATATTATTATTGTTGTTGTTGTTATTGTTGTTATTAATTATTTTTCTTTATGGAGTGAAGAATGTAAATACCACAGGTTCATTAACCAACTTTCAGCTTTTTAAATAGGTGAGCATTGTTCCCTGTATACCTTCTAATGGAGCTCCAAAATCATTAATCCATAACTGGTGGCAGGTTGCTACTTACTTTGCATTGTGGTATCCTTTTGCTGCCTTCTCATTACTGCTTGTTAACAGTCAGATTAATGGGATGACTTTGTTCATTGTGACTGAGGTGCCCTGGGTGATTTTGCAGATGACTCTTCATAAGAAGCCGCTCAAAAAGCGTAGCTTGGTGGGCCAGCCAGGCATGGGATGCTGCCATCGCAGCTACAGGGCACTGCTGTAGGTCTGAGCTGCTCCCCAGGTGACAAGGGACAGTAGGAAGAAATCAAGGATCTTGTTCAGGATCATGGCAAAAGGGATGTGTCCCAAGCTCTGAGACCTGTCCAGAGTTGCTTGTGCTGTTAATCCAGACGAGAGTGCATGCTTTGAGTAGCTGTTTTCTGTGGTGCCAAGTTGAATTTATTGGTTCTGCTATAAAATGAAACAAATTTAGTCTTTGATCAGTTGCAGGGGTGGGGGTGATCAGTTGCAGGAGTGGGATATACTTCTCTTACAATGAAGTTCCGCAGTAGCTGTGCTGAAAAGTTTCCCCAGAACTGCTTTCAAAGTTTGATGCATTTGCATGGAAAATGAGAGAGGTATGGTAAATTAGAAACTGGGGTTTGATTTGTGGTAAAATTTTTGGGCATGACTGACTTTCCTTTTTTCCTTGGTGGAAATAGCACTGCTTCTTTCAGTTGTGGGGCAAGTAGGAACTTACTTTCTTAAGAGTGTGTTGTATTACTGGGCCACACTTACCACTTGTAATTGAATAGCTTTGTAGATAAACATGTAAGGTCAAAAGAAAAACAATAAACCACTTCTGTTGCCCAGTCTGTGGCCTCCACTGTGGGGTAGTGGTGGAGGAGCATTGTATAGGAAGTAATAATAAAACTTCCAGTCATGTATAGCCCTGCATCTTTTGCATTTGGTTTCAGGCACTGGGTATACTACACTGTGTGGTTTTGCCTCCATGCAGTCTGTAATTCATCGCTGCTAAATCTACTTCTTGCTATAGATTTGTGCTCAAGAAATTATCACTGTGTTATGTCATTACTCTGAGGGATAAAACCATGGTTAAAGACGTTTTATCATAGAATCATAGAATGGTTTGGGTTGGAAGGGACCTTAAAGATCATCTAGTTCCAACGCCCCTGCCATGGGCAGGGACACCTTCTACTAGAGCAGGTTGCTCAAAGCCCTGTCCAACCTGGCCTTGAACGCTTCCAGGTTTGGGGCATCCACAACTTCTCTGGGCAACCTCTTCCACTGCCTCACCACCCTCATGGTGAAGAATTCCTTCCTTAGATCTAATCTAAATCTACCTTCTTTCAGCTTAAAGCCATTACCCCTTGTCCTATCACAACATGCCCCTGTAAAAAGTCCCTCTCCAGCTTTCTTCAGCCTCTTCAGGTACTGGAAGGCTGCTCTAAGGTCTTCCTGGAGCCTTCTCTTTTCCAGGCTGAACAATCCCAACTGTCTCAGCCTGTCCTCATAGGAGAGGTGCTCCAGCCCTCTGATCATCTTCGTAGCCCTCCTCTGGACTTGTTCCAACAGGTCCATGTCCTTCTTATGTTGGGGGCCCCAGAGCTGGACACAGTACTCCAGGTGGGGTCTCACGAGACCAGAGTAGAGGGAGAGAATCACCTTATGTGCTGTTCATATCAGTATGTTAGAAAGATGATGCATGGCCATTTGCCTCAGTGTGTTGATTCTAAAGATAATCCTAAATGTTAATGTTTCCACAAGAAATGTGTGGGAAATGTGCTTATCCTATAGATGCAAATATATTTCCCATGTGGGCCCAAGTACCCAACCCTTACTTGACAAACTTACTACCTTTTTACTTGCATTCTGCCAGTAGAGAAACTGCAGCACTGAGAACACAGGCATGATGTTAAGCATCAAGCCCAACAGCTGCTGGACTTCTGTGCTGTTTTACTCATTTTGTACTTATTTTCAGAATTTTCATTCTGATTGATAGGAGGCTGCTGTAAAAAATCCAACCTGTATCAGTAGAGTGAAGGGTTCCTACCGTAGAAGATACAACACCCTAGAAGATAGAATATGTTATTTGAACTACAGCTCCCTGACAAAGAAGTGAATAAGCTTTAGTTGACAGAGGTAATAGTGAAGCACCATGTTTAAATGGCAGCACTGTCACTGAAAGAAATAGTCCCAGCCTCAGACACTTGCATCCTACCCCATGGTAGTGTTTTTGCATGTGTGTAATCAACTGGACTGGAGGTCTGATCACAGCTAAAATTAATGGGTTTATTAGCTTAACTCTTTCTGTCCGCTGAAGATAGAACTGACCACCATTGGGTGGATCATATATTGTGTGATGAATCAGACTGGAGAACTGAACAGCTCTGCTCAAAAAAGAGGTCCAGGAATGTTGGGAATAGAAGCAGGACAGGGGACAGGATGGCCTTCAGCTTTGGAGCTGGCTTATGCTTGTCAAGATAGAGTCTTAAGGGCAGGCTAAGTCAAATACAAGGGAAGGAGGATGTATCTCCAGAAATAGACCGCTGTTGTCACTATTTCTTCTACTGGGGACTTACATGCATCTTTTAAACATGATTTTGCAGTCTGGATAGCTTCCAGTGCAGATAGGATCAGTTAGTTACTGATGCTGAAGATAACATGTCTTAATTGTGAAGTTGCTTTTATCTTTCTCCTGTGATCCTTTCTGAAGTAGGTGCTGCCTTCATGTGACCCAGCATAGCATGCTACGTGTCGGGCTGTTCTTAAAAGTTGCATGGGACTTTCAGTGAGTGTGTTGATAGGTGATTTTAGCAAGGTAGCTCCATCTGGATGCAGAATACCAGTTTACTACAGATTCAAGGTGCTGGTTACATTTTTAAGTCCAGAGTTGGTGCTGTAAATTGTTCATGTGATCAGTTACTCTGAGATTTTGACTAGTGGCAGAGTATCTCAAAAAGAGAAGGTAGCTTTTCCTCCAGTGGCCTGTAAGAAGAGTACGTATCTATGGCCAGCACTTCAATATTTTTTTGTTTGTTTTTTTAAATAGCAGGGTGATTTGCTTGTGTGTGATTTGTGGAGTTCAGGAAGTTTTTGTTAGTGGCTTTCAAGCTTTTGTTATGTGTTAGGTGCTGGCCAAAGGCAGCAACAAATATTTCTACATGAATTCCCTGGGACTGTGTTTTAGCTAGGGTAGTCAAATGTTACATCCCAAGATAAAGATCCTATTTTGAGATTTGCTAGTGTACACCTGTGCATTTGTTGAGGGCTTTGCTACCCTCTGTGAGACTCCGTGCAAGTACGGGAATCCGTGCTAGTGGATTTTGACAAGGGATTAAAGGATCGATGTTTGCTTTGCTTGGAAGTTGTTCAGATAGTAGAGTTAAGAGTTGAAAATATCATTTCTACTCCTTCCCTTGCCCTACCAAAGTAAACTGAAAACCCATAACAAGATGTGGAACATAGACTCTTCAGATTTTTGAGTAGTATTTTAGAGTACCTTAATCTACCAAAAGATGCTGTCCAATGAAAACTTTATACAAAACAATTATATTTGTAGGAGAGAAACAAAAGGAATGATAGTTTCAGGATGACAAAGAAAACTTCTTTAAATGTTCCTATCAAACTTGCACAGCATGAAATTCAGTTGGCTTTTATAAAGCCAGAAGGATTGAAATAACCACTAGAAGCCCAAGCATTAAAAAAGAAAAACAAACCTGGCAGTTTGGTTTGATTATATCTTTCTTTTGGAGGGAAAAATAAGTCTCTCCTTTTCCTTTAAATGGAAAAGTTAGTTAATGAGTGTAGATCACAAGAATAATGCTTTCTTTGTTAGGCAAATTACAGCAAAATACAAGGGACCTAACACCTGAGGAGAGTTGATGCAGCTGGGCCATGACCACGGTTCTGTAAGTACACAGCTTCTGCTGGTGAAGACATGGGGTTACTGCCCCTGTTGCAGCACCTTCTAACAGTGTTGTGTCCACCCACCACATGGACGTGGTGTAATGGCAGCAGCATTCTCCATGGACTTCTGTCCAGCATGATACTGGGAGGGCCTCGCTGGGAAGCGCTGTCACAGCTGTGGAAGGATGGTGCAGGGAGCTTGTGTGGTGTGCTGCCTCAGGAAGTAGTCTTCCCTGATGGCCAGCTAACTTGAGTTGAAATCCTGGCAGCATCTGAGATTTTTCAGATGTGAAACTTGAGTATGGAGGGACATGTTTTTTGTAATGAGGCCTAACGCTTTAAAAAGGATATTTTTTTTCAAAAGCAGTCCCGAAAGATGCTACTGGAAAAACCTGTGCATTTCAACTGAAGATGAGCAGGATCCACTGCAGAGTAAAGCTACTCAAAATGGATCCCTCCCCTTTCATTTGTTAGATCACTACTGTAAGGTAAAATGTTTTTTATGATATCGGGAGGTTAAAATATTTTCAAATGGAAGGGATATCTTTATGCAGATGTTCAAGCAAAATGTTTGTTGCCCAAACTAATTCAAAAGTGAAACTGTCTGTAAGAGAAGTGAAAATAATTTAATTGATTTTCCTGTTCCCAGCTGGCTACAAGAATGTATGTTTTTAAGTGTAAAATTATAGTAATGTAGCTGTAAGTGTTCCATATTTGGCTAAATTACTTTCTTTTTGTGACTGATGGTGCCCCTTGAAGGTTGTTAGTGTATGGAGTAACTCAGAAACAGCAATTGGGTGTGTAAACACCTGCAAGTTTCTTGGCTAAAAGTGCAAGCAAATTCTACATGGGCCTATGTGCATTGACAGAAATCTCAGTCAGCGGTAACACCTCCAGTGTTGGTGGAACTCACTTGAGTAGCAGGTTCTTGTTAGTCAGTGCCAATAAAGAGTTACTAGATTTAAGCTATTTCCTCCCCCTTAAAGGCTGCAAGAAGGCAGCCAGCTACCCAGGCGCCATTTGAAAAAGACTATGACATATTCTAACAACACAACTGAGGCCTTCCCATCTATGTTGTTGTTCATGTTTTATTCAAAATGATCACAGGCTGTGGTAGAGGCTTTCTGAATTAGATGCTGGGCTTTCGCTGAATGTCAGACTCTTGAGTCTCTAGCAAGTTCCACTAAGCTCTGTAAATTCTGAATCTCCACCTGGAAATGTTCACTGCAGGTATGGACATCTGCTCTCTGGTGGACATCTAGTGAGACAAGGAATCCAAATTGCTGCATTGGTGAAGTGGTGGTTAGGCAGAGGAAAAAGAGGTACTTCCTGGCTGAGCTTTCAGAATAGGTAAATATATTTTAAATATTATCAGCAATTTACACTGTTGCTTCAGATTAGACTTCCTACCGTATGGGTTGATAAATGTACATAAAAGCAGATAAATCCTTTGCTCCTGACAGTTCTGAGAGAGGTATTTCAGCTTGTCCTGCAGGTCAGCAAGCTGAGGAATGACAGGGCAGGGCCCTTAGAGAAAAGCATCTTCAGTTGGCTGATGCTGTTTAGCTGATTTCTGCTGAGTAATAAGGTGCGAAGAGAGGCTGTCTTGAGATGCTTAGGCTTCAGTCAGTAATGTGTTTGTTTTAAGATGGTCAGCCTCCTTGAATTACGCCTGGAAATAATTCTGTAAAATTGTGCCATCTCTGGAAGACCACTATAATATGCTCCCTTTTGTGAAACATCGAGGCGGTGGGGTGCTACCCAGCTAATCAAATTTCCCAGGTAATCTGGGAAAGACAAGTGATGGCTGTCTTCTGGGGTCATAAAAGCCTGATCTATATAATAAACCTTTTATTAAAAGAAAATCTGTCAACCCAGGTATTTGCAGCACTAACAAAGTACAGCCATGTTTTGGCAGATCTGCATATTAAGAAGTAGTAGAAGCTCCAGAAGGAGCTTCATGTTTTGATTTCAATGCACAAAGGTAGGTAGGTATTTTAAGAGTGTCTGTGGTATTTTGCAATTTCTTGTCTTTTTATTCCACTCTGCCACTATATTTTTTTTCTGCATGGCTACTTTGCAAACCAGTCTACTGTGTGGTATTTAATTTTATCTTGCATGTACCTGCAAAAAAAGTAGGTATAGAAACATATACACATAAACGCATAAGTCTATGTGTGTATGTATATGTGTGTAATATAAAAAGCACGTGCATCTTTCTTGTAATAGCAGGACAAAGTGGGCTTTAGTGGCTGCTACTGCTCCTCATCCACTCTTTGCAGTTCACCAACAGCATGGTGTGAGACAGGGCAATGTGACTTGGCCTAACATGGTATAAGTCAGTAGGTCTCTACTACTCATTCATCAGTGAAATTTTTTTGGCATGCTGTTTTAGACCAGCAGTGAACCTGCTCTTTCACTGCTCTTTCCAGTGAGGATCGTACATGTAAAATACATAAATAAAATTAAGAAATAAAATTAGAATGGGTTAAATTTGTGTGAAAGTCTTAAGAGAAGAGCGGCCTTACCCTTCATATGATGATGGCCAGTTAAGACTGCAGAATATCAGTATTATTTTTATTGACAATACAAATTAGGCCTGTTTAAAAACTAGAAAAGTAGACCTAGGGTGTGCTTGTGCAAACCTCGGAGTGCTGCAGAACTGTTTTCTAATGTCCAGACACCTCCATGACCAGGCCTCCAAGCATTAAATGGCTCTTGGTGACTTACTGACCTAAAAGGTTAAGGTGTGCCCCACCTTACAGAAATAAATGTGCTTTAGACACAGTCTTTCTCCAGGTCTTCCATGTAAGGCAGGAGGCCAATAGTTAATCTGCTAGACCTGTGAACAAGCAAGGTGGAGGTGTTGCTTGCTGAGATCAGAGGGCGGCTGAGCTAAATACTCGCTTTAAACATCACTTAGCTGCTGCTCATGCCACACCATTTTGAAGGAACCTTCTCTATTTAACTCTGATGTTAAGGCTTGTTTTTTCTTTCTTTCACCTGTTGGTATAGCTGTGGTACCACCATTTTCCACCTTTATCTGCAGCTTGAAATAGGTCAGAGCTCCTTAACAATACCATAATGATAATTTGCACTTTTATAGCACTTTTCACTCGAAATACCGGAGTGATTTATAGGATTGATGAAGACAGCTAGGTGACACCTTTCTGACTGACATGGTTGAGGCAGATAGAGGCTCTGAGTCACAGAGAGGTTGAGTATGAATTTAAGGAAGTCTTTTGGCGTGTCCATGAGAGGTCTGAAGAACTTGTAGTTCCTGATTTGGGGGGGGTGGGTGGGCTACAGCTGTCCAGATTAAGTTGTAAGATGTTAAACTGCATGGAGGGGGGGTGTGGGTGGGTGGGTGTTTGTTTTAGAAATTTGGGGGGGGGATATTCAACACCTGATGCTGACTGCATTAGATTCACCTCTGAGCAACAGTGCAAGGATTTAAAAAGAAAAGATGTAAATAGCAATCTCTACTCTGTGAAGGAAGAGTAGCAGTGCTTTCTTCCAGAGCCCGGCATTAGTGTTGCAGCAAAGAGATTTCCAGAAACGAAAAGAAACTTAAGACAATCTTGCTCTTTGGTCTGGTGCCTGCAGTTAGTCACTCAACAGATGATACAAATTAACACAAAGTAACAGAAATTGATCAGAATCTGAGTTTGGTTCAAGTTAAGGTGTTTATGTGAAAAATCAGTACTGATTTCTCACTTTTTTATTTCTCATATAGTTGAAATGACCATTCATCTGAGGGATGAATATTTGAGGTTTTCAAATAAAATTATAGTACCTTAAATTTCTGGAGGTATTGAACAGAGAAATGATAAAGCATAACAGATTTTTATGAAGCTTAATAAGATTTTTATAGATATTAATAACATTTATCGAACTGTTATTTTAAATCATACTTTGAATACCTGTTTAACATATTACAGTTCTTACTGAGTTTTGCATGTTATTAGGCAGATGGTTCCTCCATCACTGAGATACCTTGCCTAAATACTTAAGTGCTTTGTCCAAACCTATGCAGCAAGTTTGTGGTGGAGGAAGGATGGGAACCAAGTTAAAATTGGTCAGCTTGCTGTGCTGCTGCTTTGCTCTTTAGTCGCTGGGCAAGACTGTCACTTGAACTGGTGCTTTGCATGTGTAGTGACGTTATTCAGAAAATCTCTTTGCCTGCCCCTGAAGAGGAGCGGTGAGCTACATACGGGTTAGAAACAACCGAGCCGTGTCTACTCCCAAGCGTGTTTAAGACAGAACTTGAATTTGGCCTTGGCATGGGCCAGAAGTGGGAAACTTCATGCGTAGGGCATGACAGGGAACAAGAACACGGAGCATCACGAACACGGCTGCTAGGACTGTATCACAGTTCAGATACTGGACCTTCAGCTGATGCCCTGCCAGCAGACTCTTGTCAGTGCTGGACGTGCTTTAGGGGTTCAAACATCTTGTGTCTTGCCCTGACAGCCGGACTGCAGAAGCTGGTGGGGCTGCAGGAATTGTCTGTGGCCACTAGATGACTCCTTCAGCCTGCTGGTAGGTAAACTCCGAGCTGAAAAAAGCTGTGGAGGTGAGGAGCTGGTGAGGGGAAGAGAGGGCTGTTCTTGGTCCATACTGAATGAGATGCACTGAAATAAACAGGTTATGTGTCTCGCAACTGAAGGACGTGTTAACATGGTTTTTAGTTTGAGTTGACGTAGTTACAGGATAATACACCTCTAGAAATCACTAATTTGTGAGGTTTGTTGATACGTTCTTTGAAAGCATTTGCAAAACAAAGGTCCAGACCTCCTTAAGGTCAGGGTGGATTTATTGAGGCAATGAACATGTGAAGAAGCTAATTTTACAGGTTGTACTACTTCTTGACTAGACTACAAGTGATGCCTGGTTTTCCATGGAGCTCCTGTTACAACCCTTATTTTGCAAGCTTTCAAAAAAAGAAAACCCACAAAAAACCCCCACCCAAACCAGCAGCAACATAACACTATCTTTGCCTCTTCTTTGTATCTTGTAGATGGATGGATGAATGCCATTAGGCTGGAAAAAAATTTAACAGACTATATTGAAATTAAGGCCCATGCAGAATTTCCACAAACTCCCTACAGATTTCACTGCATACTCAGAGGGTCCACTCACCCTGTGATGCTCAGGATTAAATAATATTCCTGTCATTTAGACACAGCTTCAAGTTCATAAACGTGTATTTGCCAATGTCTGTACTACACATATAGTCACTTTATCAAGGTAATTAGATGATGAGGTGGTACTGTTGTTGCTCCATGTGTTTCTCTGACATCCATTTTTATTTCTGCAGTGTAATAATGAATCATTATTACCATTATTACCATTAAATATGACTAGTTCTTGGTGTGCTGGATAGTGCTGTATGTGCTGGATAAAACAATAGTGCACATGGTGGCTGATACTTATTTTTTCAAAATTGTTTTTGTCAGCCAAGAATCCCATGGAGATGAGACTTGGCCCTGAACTATGGTTTGATCTGTGAAGATTTTATATTATTCTTTGAAGTTGTAATGTTTGAGTGCTTCAGTGTTCATTGTAAGCATAATGCTACTCCTGTTTTTAAACTTAATATACATTAAGAATGTATATCTACTTTTTAAGTAAGGGTCAGGCGTACCAACCCTTCTGCTTCCATCATGTTTGGAAGTTTTGTTCAGCTAGAGTTTTCGCTTTTCTCTCTTAAACACGTAAGACCTGTTGATAAGTCCAAAACCCCTTCTGAATTAGCTTCCAAAGATGCAATTCTGAATTAAGTTTAGTCTTTGCAAACCAGGACTAGAAGTTTCTTGACCCAAACCTATGTCCCGTTGGAGGGTTATGTTTACGCAGCGGCACGTTGGGGTTTAGTTCTTTGGATGTGTCACAAAGACGTGATATAAAAGCAGCTGTTATGTGGGATTTTCAGTTACTTTCAATTTATGCATGTAGGACGTGTGTAATACATACAGTTCTTCATATATATGCAAACATCCCCTATCTCTGGCTCACTCTCTCACTTTCAAAACGCTCATACCTTGACATACATGCATAGGCATCCTTCCCTTCCTCCCTACCTTCTTTTCTGCCCCGAGACCTCATACTTTGGGATTTGTAAGTTTAGAAGCCATGCTATAGCAATTTCATACTGGTCTAAAGGGAAACTGCATGACCCATAATTTAAAACTAGACTAATAATTTGGAAATAAAGTATAATAAAACTGATGAGAAATATTGAAATAAGGAAACGGGGTTTTGGCATTTGCTTAAATCATTTCCATCCTTCTTGCCACTGCTTCATTATTTTATTTATTACACTGCATGTTCTGTTTAACTTGCTTTCTGAGATTTCCATGTCTTTATCTATTTACTTAAAAACTGTAGTTCTAAGGAGATCCCTTGCCTTGCTTAATTGAAAGGTCAAGGAGGAAGGTTCAGGGGCAAGGCTAGGGAGGAAGCTGATCACCATCTAGTTAAACTTGCTTGGTTTGGGTGAATTCAGTGCTTTAATCTCTTACATGTAGCAAGAAAAATAAAATTATTAGTGGTAATTATGCTGCAGCATGTTAATATCAGACTAGTAAAATTTAAAAAAATATTAAAGGAAAGAAAAAACTAAACCCTAATCCTGTAGTTCCCATTAACTTCTCACTCTTAAAAGTGTTTTATTGTTGGATTTATGCTACTTTTCCTCCTGCTGCTGTCAGTGATGGTTGTAGATATGAATAGAAGGCAGCATGTAGCACGGATCAAATTGAGGTGAATGAGCTGAATTGGAAATTTACCATGCTTGAGTTAATCTGGCAGTGGAAATGACATGAGCCGCTTAATTTTATTTAGAACTATGCAAACGGAGAGGCATTCATGTGTGCGCATGTGTGCCGGTCATATTTCCCCTGGCCTCTGCCAGGTCCCTCTTCTCGTTCTCCTGCGCCCTGAGTGACGTTCTGGGATATGAACAGGTTATCGGCTGTGAGGGCATCTGGCATTTCGGGAATTAGTTGGGCTGCTGCAGCAGTCGGGAGCACAAGTGATGGTGGTATATTTTATGTTCAGCTTCCTCTTTCAAGTGACTGAATTGAATCAAACAGCAGTATTGACAGCCGCAGGGAAAAGGCTGAGCAAGTTGCTGGCGTCCCTCTGCAGAGCTCTAGCTCGCGGGACTTTGTGCGCTTGCTTGCCTACCTTTCTGCTTCTTCCTTGTTCGTCGTGTGGTAGTAGAATAGCCAGTCCCTTTGATACTTCGTTGTTCCAACCCTTAGCAAAGTAAATTTTCAGAATGGTCAGTTGGCATACTTTGTAATGTTATGTCTTGTTGTGCAAAGAGCCAGGGAAGGGAGTGCTGAGAATGGTCAGACTGAGGCAGATAAGGAGGGTTGCATTGTGTTTATTTAGAAAAAAAACAAAACACAAAATGCAAAACAAACCATTCAAAAAAAGTTTCTCAGACTCTGAAGAGGAGAATTTTGTTTCAGGCAAGGTTGTACAGCAGTTTTACTCACACAAGTTACTGGATTTAGGATTAAGAATTAAAGCTTCAGGTACTTCTTGCCCGCTTCCAGCAGGTTTCCCCTCAAATATAAGCATTTGATTATGAAGTAAGATGAAATTGTAATCTTGAAATCCTGTTGATGACTGTTTGCAGACGTCTTTGAAGAAGTTTGCCTTTTTCATTTATGTATTGGATTAGATAACTGTAAACTGAATGTACGTTAAAACAAGAGCTCCTAAAACTTCTAATTGGTCCTGCAAAAACTCAGGATGTTTTCATGCCTTAACATTGTATTTTGCAAAGGTCTGTACCCGTATTTCTGTCAGCTGAAGTGCAAGTAATATTGTACTAGCACTTTCATGAAGTTTCTGACAACTGGAGTCTTTCCCAGCATCAGTTTCAGAAGTCGGGTTTCGTTTCCTGGTGCCAATATTGACACAGTTCTGAGGCAGGTGTATGTAGCGTTCGTTCTGAAGAGGGCATGTTCTTTGATGTGCATCCAGAAAATCTGTCTTGGTGTGGGTGGGATTTCTGTTGTACGTGGGCACGGGGGTTCCCTCTAAGATTAGATTTCCTCATCCTCCCAAAGCTGCTTTAAGACGAATGCTTTTTGTACTGCTGAGAATTCGATTTGGCGTAAAAGCCTGTTCCGGTGCATTGTGTAGCAACTGCCTAGGCCACCCTACGGTGCACGAGAGGTCCTCCCCAACCAGCGTGACCATAACTCCTACCATCTTCTTTACCCTTCCTGGCCTTCCAAACAGGAAACCTATGGGAAAAGAGTGCTGAAATACTTAAATAGCAGTTGTTAGTGCTAATATATCATTTTAGGATGATATTGGTGCTAATTTCACCAGTTTATTGAGAATACGTTGAAGTCAGTCGTAATCTCAGTCTGTCTCCTTTCCAGCGTAGTATTTCCAGGTAATTTGCAACTATTTCCAGGTAATTTGCAACTAAACAATCTATTTATGGGTTGTGCCAATGCATCACGTTGGACAAGATGACACATTTGCTTTTTGCATGTGCAGTAAGGAGGATAAAAAAAATCTGTGTTTGTTTAATAAAGCTTCGTTCCCTAACTGAGGTTGCAGGAGAAACTGTGTAAGGTGGTGCTAGAGACCTCAAAGTAACACCTCACACTGGCCAAGCTGGCAGCAAGGAGTCTCTCTCAAGCAGCTGAAAGCTGTAGATTGCGTTTCCAAAGAGATGAACTCTTTGTAGCAGGGCTTTCACAGGCTGAGATGGGCTGCAGCAGACACTGTGTGGAAGCGGACTCATGGTGGTAACTAGTTGACACGCATTCTAAATTTCTAAATCGTTTCTGTTATTCCCTCTCAAATGTAAAGGAGTAGCAAACCAGAGTTCAAATACAGTACTTGATATTTATTTGAATATAATATCCATTACATCTGTGTGATTGACAGGTTATCTCAATTTATCTCGTGGTATGTTTCTGCATCAGGCACTTTAAATAAAGTGGTAGAGGTCTGTAACACCTCAGTTTGTGATACAATACAGAGCAAGTTCCGTAGATGTAATGGCACAAACCTCTTAAGTGTTACTCCTTTTAAAAAAAAAAAAAACCCAACCAAACCCAAACAACAAAAAAACCCAAGCCTAGATTCAATATGCATAATTTTGTGTATACAACAGTTCTGCAGTCATCCTTGGCGTTCTGCTGTTGACTATCCGTGCTGCTAGAATGGGAATAAATACTGAATAGTGTTCTGTACGCTATATTGTTGTTGTATTATTTTTTCACAACAGCTGAATCTTACTGTAAATGCTTTACAAATATGTTAACAATACATTCATTATTATAGACGAAACAACTAAATTACATTTATGCTATGTTGGAGACTCAAAGTACGCTTTTTTGGTCTAATAGACATGTACATATACAGACAGGCATAGTAAGGAAATCCAGCTGGGAGCTTGAAGAGTTGCCTTGATGCCACTTTTTCCTGCCCTGGTATAGGCACAAGAACTGAAACTGGAGGTTGGAGGGGGTTTTTCAAGAAAGCAGGAAACTTAGCAGTCCCATGTTCATTTATTTTGTTTCCTGACAAAGTTTTATAAAAAACCAGCATTTTTTATTAAAAAAAGTTTAATAACTAGATATCTGTGGCCTTTCCTCCCACCCCTGCAAAAACTGTTTTAGTTCACCACTCCTGTCTATAACTGCACAATTACATAGCGCTGGGGAATGAAGGAACATACCATGCTGTTCAACAAATACAGTCTACAAATACAGGTTAATGGTTAACTACATTTAAGCCTGGAAATGATCGTATAGTAATTACAGTTAATTATGAGACGATACAAGTGCATTGCCATGCAATGTCCTCAGAACACATGATAACTTCAAGATGTGCTGTTAGAAAAAGGATTTGAGTATTATCGTGTCATCTTAAGACAGAAATACCTTTCTTCAGTATAAAATCACTAAAGAGCCTTGATGGCTGAGTCTGATGTTAATGTGTAGGCTCATCTCCTTCGGTGAAAGTTTTATGTACCTCTAAAATAAAATTAATTGGTTCCCATTTTAACTGCAGTGATAACAACTTGTCCAGCCGTGCAGTTTGCTGCCTGTGCTTGGCCCTGGAGCAGCACGTAGAGCAAAGGTAGTTTCTCCTGATGCATTTTTGGAACTGCTTGGGAGCTCGTCCCTCTTAAGTTGCCTTTAGGCAACTCCTAGCATGCTGTGTTTTGGCTTCCGTATATCTCTTGGCTGCACACCAAGGTGTGATATTTAAGAGTGCGCTGTGCTCCCCTATGACTCTTCTCTTCTGGGGCAGCCTCTGTGAAATCAGGATTTTTATAGCCAGTTTTCCCTGCCTTTCTACCCTCAAATAAGAGGCTGTGGTAGAACAAAGAATTGTCTCTCCTGATTATTTTTTTTTCAAGACAAAATGAATCTGTTCTTCATCCCATGATCTTTATCCTTTTTATAATGCTAATAATAATTTTTATTATTATTCCTTTGCAGCTTCTGCTGAAAGTCAGATTCTGCAAAAAAATTTTAGCTTGTATGACAGGCACTTCTGTATACAGCCCATCTCACCAAAGTTTCGCAAGTTCAACAGAGTGCTGCAACGAGTGAGACCTGAAAGGCCACAGATCTTAAGTCTTGATCTTGAGAATATTTACACTTAGGCATAACTTCTCCACCAAAGCTCCCTTCTGTTGACCTTGTGCATTTGACATGGAGCCCAAATGCAAGCACTCACAAGTTGGTGACCACAGGAAGGGAAGGCAGGGTGTAAATGCACTGCTGCGAAGGGTGGCATTCATTTTCCTGCCCCCACGGTATTCATTGGCCATCCAGGTGGTCTGCTCAGCCTCCAGCTACTGCTCCAGAAGGGTGAGCATCTTCTGGGTGTCCACTGGCATTTCTGCCAGCCCCTGGGGAGGTCTTGGGTGCTCCAGCACTTCTCAGGTGCTCACAGGTGCTGAAGGCCTGTTTTTAGGCAACAGCATCCCATCCTGAGTAGCTTGAGTCTATTTCAGAGTAATGAAATCTTTGCTGAACAGGTGAAATTGAGATAAAGGTACTGCCTCATAGACTTGAAAAAGTAGCTTTTCTGAAACTCTTAATAAAAATGCAGTAATTATTGAAATTGTCAGGGTTGTGACCAGCCGCTGCATCAATCTCCCAAGGCAGTCATGATTATCCGGGGTGGTTTTCTTTGATACGCTGGGGATGCTCACGGTGTTGGAACTCATGCTAAGGAAGAGGTGCAGGACTGATGAATGACAGTGGTTGAGTTGGTCTGTGTGTGGTATTGATGGAGGGGGAAAAAAACATTGTCCTCAGCCCATTCAGGTTGCTTCAGTTCTCTGTGAGCCTTCTGGTTAATAATGTTTAAAAAACAGCTCTGTGGTATCTGTAAATGCCTTTTTTGAGGAGGGGAGAAAGTACTTACATAGATGCTTTCTGTAATTGCATATTAAAATAAATACTTGTATCTCTGAGTGATTGCACAAAGCAATTAAGGATCCAAGACATCAGCATTTCTTTAAAAAAAAGTGGAGGTTTTTTTTTTTTTTCATCCTTTCTAAGTTTGAATTGTTTTTCAAGTGATTTGTAACTGACCATTCACTGTTGCAGTGAAACTAATTTGGGGTAATTAATAATCATTGAATTTGTTACGTCATAAAAGGCTACTCCTGCAGTGAATTTAAAGCTACTTTCTAGTGTATAGTACAGAAACAAATATGTGATTTGGCAATGGAGAATAATAATCCCCAGATAACACCTAATGCTCCTTATCACTGGGACTCTTCACAGAGGAGTTAACCAGTGTTGTCCCTTGTTTTCCAGAAAGCTGGAATAGGGTGGATGTCCTGGAGTGCCAGCTAGATAAATCCTGGAGTAGATCCCTCTCAACACCTCCAGTGCCGTGTCCAGTCTCACACGGCCTCTCGATTTTTACAGGAAAAGCCAATTATGGCCTGCAGCACTAAACATAACAAACTTCCCTAATTAAGATCCAGAATTTGGGGAAGACTGTGGAGTGGTCCCTACTAAGAGAGTACGCTTCCATGAGGATTCCGGTGTAAGAAGGTTTTCCTCATGCATCTGGCTCCTCAAAGGGGTCAGCACCATCCCTGGCCAGCATCCAAACAGGTCCGTTTTCATAGATCTAAATAGGAAAAGCTTTTCGGAAAGCCATGAAGACCCTGTGTAGGCATGTGGGCTGCCTGGCTTCTTGCCAGCAAAGCTCCACTCCATTCACGGTAAGATGATGCTCCCATCCCAGCACACCTCCTTTTTATTGCACCCAAATTTATGTGAGGATTGCCTTGAAAGTTGAGCTGTTACCTCTTCTGCATAATTTCCGTGGACCTGAAGAGGAAGGAAAGGACGGAAAATGTAGCTGAAGGCACACTTGAATGAAAATTATCAAAGATGGCAGAGCATCGCAAATGTATACATTTATAGCAAGTTTCTGTAACCTGTGTGTAAAACTTATTACCATGTTTTTATGTTGCATTCTTCAGGTGAAACAGGAAAAGCAACTAAGATGATTTTTTACCTTTAAAAAAAACAGCTTTATTCTAAAACTTTTGTTAAGTCTGTTTTTAAATACATCTCTGTGGACTTGTGATCATACTTAGAATATCTTTATTTCCTTAATTTAAATGCAGTGCCTCCCATTTTGAGACAAAATCGGACTGGATAGGGGTCGTGAAGAAGGCAGCCTTACTGTGAGAGTCCCTGCTTTCCTTCAAATCAGTTTGGATCAGAAATCTTACTTGGGTGGTGTTCTTTAGTAGGACCGTGGGCTCTGTCAGAGCTTATATACTGGAAATGTATATGGATACGAACAAACGAGATATGTTTGGAAAAGGATCGTTTTCTTTTCCTGCCATTTACCTTGATTGTAAACTTTTTGTGGGGGGGTTAATCCTGCTGCTCTCAGTGTGTATAGCTACTGGCTTTAATAGAAAGCCTGATACAGGGTATGCACACAGTCTTCTAAATATACACAACAATGTGGGTGAATGTAGAGCTTGTGAAAAACAAGTCTTGTCTAAACTAACTAGGGAAAATATTTTTCCTGCAATTTATTTGGTGCATATTTCTGCGCTCTTCCAGATTCTCAGAGTGCCTAACATCTAAGTTTTTCACATTTTTTTTTTCCTACTTCAGGGCTATTGTGGGAAGTCTGTTCAACAAAACTTGAAGATAACTTAGGGCAACACTTCTGAGATTTTCTTTATTTTTGTACACCAGGAAATAGGAGACTGCAAAGCTGTTGGCTGATGCTGGAACAGCATGTTGGGGGCAAAATAATTTCTTAATGCGAAATTGCAGTTGTGTGTGTATATATATATAGATTTAATGTCTGGGCCCATTATTAAGACAATCTTTTATAATCTGATCACAAGGTGTGAAGATAGAAGTAGCCACTCTAGGTGATTTTTGGAACTGACAGCTGCAACGTAGGAAAAGGTATTTTAGTGTTGAGGAGTATTTTGCTGCATTATGGTTTTTGGGTGGGGTTTTTTTGGTTTGGTGTTTTTGGTTTTTTGGGGTTTTGTTTGCTTCAAGATTTTGTTGAGTGAGAGAATTTAACAAAATTTTTTTGATACTTCCTTTTTTCCCTCATGCATCATCATTCAGTATTTAGTAGTGTTCTGTAGGATTATGAAGAATTAATAGTCATAATTTTTCTCTTCACTGTACTGTTTTCCAGTCTCTTGTAAAAGAGCTCTAATTTTTTTATATTAAAGTCTGTCAGATGATTTAAAAACAAAACAATGGAGATGATTTTTAGCATTAATTTTATTTCTTTTTTTCTGTCATGAGGACATATTCATTCTTTTCCAATTTATTTTCGGCATTAAAAGAGAATTGAATAGGGATAAGGATCCTGTTGAGCTGAACATAGCACAAATGAGCCTCGAAAGATAAATTGTACTCCCAAGCACAAACCATCTAGAGTCACAGTTACTTTCGCTTACTAAATGGCATGGTTGTAGTTCCAGACGTAGGAGTGCTGCAGCAATTTTGCACACCTGTCTGTCCGTCCATTCCATCGAAACGCTGCTGCAAAACCAGAAATGTGGCTTATGGACTAACTCGGGAAACACGCCAGTGAGAGATGGAAGAGAGCGCTCAGGAATTCCGGGTAAATTCAGCGTTACCGTATGCAAAAGGCTTGTCAGGCTGCCGGCTGGTTGTGCGGTTTCTCTGACAAATCTGCTGAACGCAAAAGCTGGAAGAATGATAGGAATGCGCATTGTTTGTCCTGCTCAACGCAGCCTGGGGTAGCAGAGTTAATTGGGTTCTTCCTGGGGTTTTACTGTGCTTGATGAAGTTAATTTTAGGCCTGATTCTGCCTTGTCTGGCAGCTCTGTTATCCTGTTGGGCTGCGTGTGGGAGAAAGGGAAACGGGTCACATGCACAGAAACTGGTCTTGCAGACAAAACCTGGCGGGTAGCTTTGGTGACGCAGAGCTGAGGCTGCGATCTGCTTATCCGCTTGTCGTTCTGTTGGCTCGGCGGCGGTAATAGGACTAAGAACTAATAAAACTCTTTCTGTCGTTAAAGTGAGCGCTGACAGGGAGATTATCTGCTGAGTCAGAAAATGTCAGTTTTACATCGCGACTTTTAGGAGTGTGTGCTTAGGGAAATGATATTTACTCCTAATGCAATTTCGTGCGTTTATACTTTCTCCATTTTTGTATAGTAAACAGCAGTTTGGCAGTGCAAAGTTTTTAATTTGGGACAACTCAGTTAAAATGTATGCAGTTAAAGAAATCCAGATGAGATTTTGAAATTAGTATTGTTCAGAATAATGAAGGGGTACGTGTGCATCTGTGCTGGAGTTAATGTCCCTCGTTACTACTGTTTGCAGAATTAATGAGACATCAGTGTATTGATTTTTTTATTTATTTATCTATCTTTTAAATAACATGTAGGTCACTGTTGCACATAGGAGGACTGGACAGTTTAACCAAAAAACAAAGTGTCTTGTTGAGTATAAAGTAGCAGTATAACAAATTTCACAGAACGCTTAAATTTCCTTCTTTTGCAGTCTCTTGTTTGTTCAGGTTGTGTGTGTGTATATAAAACATAAACAACATGTATATAATAAATAATTGTATATATACTTTGTATATTGCATACTAAACGGGCGGCTTGAAAATTTCCCCCTCAGGTGCTGAGGTTATAGAAGTGAAATCTGAGCCCTTCCCAGTGTTTTTCTCTAAATATCTTCATCGTTCCATCAAACTGGCCAGGGAGTTAGCTTCGTGCCCAACACGTTACTAAAGCAGGAGGCCAGGAGTTTTCATGTCATCCTTTGATTTGCACTGGTCCTTCCTCAGCAGATGAGGAGGGCAGTTGCAACTGCCTAGATAATCTTATTACAAATGGGTCGGGGTGCAATAATGAATATGGCTTGTAAGCTGTATTACAGCTTCATCCTAAACTCTGAATGTCACAGTGGGCAGCTGAACCTTCTTGTTCTAGCACAGGGCCAATCTAACTGCTGGGGAAAAAAAAAAACGCAACACAAAAAAATAGACATCCGAGAACAATGGTTGCTTATGGATGTGTCCTTTTAAATGAAGTTCGACAAGGATTCTTTTTCAACTCTGTGGGTTTTAATTCCCATGCATGCAACTTACGTTTTTAAGCATTCCTCTGCAGCTATGAGCTTTGTCATCTTTTCTTCTGAAGGAAAGCAGAAACCACTGGATTTCAAGAATTTGCAACATGCTAATGGGATAATCATACTATCTAGCTTTCCATATCTGTGTGCCTGAGTTGAACATCGAATATGATTTGGAGGTATGAAAGACTAGTTCCCCAAATACCAAAGAACGAGCTATAAAGTTGTCTAATCTGACAACATGGATGGAGGTGTTTGTTTCCATTCCCAGAGTGGCTTTTCAGCCTTTCAAGTGTCTTCCATTGCATGAGGAAGATCTTTAAGAGGATCAGTGTTCAGGAACCGTTTCCTCAGTAATCTCCTGCAGGACACCTAAAGAAATTACTCATCCTAGTGCTTCAACATTCTTGGCCTTAACCTGTAACAGGGATGCCAAATGTTTGCTTTTGCAATACATAGGTATAACTTGTGAAGAGATAATTTCCTTTTCCCCGATTGATTCAATCTCAAGTCAAACATATGCTCCCTTTGAAAACCCAGTTCCTCTGATCTCCTTTTTGAGTGTTTGAATTTGTGTGTTCCCTTTCAGATCCTAAAAAAAGAGCAAACCTCAAGTGCAGGTTGGTGGGGTTTATTTGTGGGTTTTGTGTGTGTATGTTTGGGGTTTTTTGTTTCGTTAGGTTTTGGGGTGTTTTATTATTTTTGCTTCACTTACCATCTGCGTCTTACCTAGAGCAGTTTGCATGTCTTTGGCATTCCATGCAGTCCAAGACCTTTCTGTAAGATTCAGGGGGTTTTTGTGCGTTGCCTTCCTCTGGCAAACCGTGTGGCTTCCACGGTGCCAAAGAAAACCAAATCGGACTGGCTTAATCTTGTTCTTGATGAGAAAAAGTTTAATGAACTCCCCTGGTCAACATATCTTTATGATGTGAATCCAGCCTTCTCACATGCTTTTTTGTCTGTCCCACCTTATGTTACAAGCAGGAAACGTCAGGATTCATACGTTTCAACGCTCCAATGGGGGGGAGATACTTCTTTAATACCATTCAATTTGCATATTTTAGTCACTAGAGGGCAGACTTGTACTTATCTGAATAAATTAGTAACTGCAAACTAATAATTAATTAGATCCAAAAAAGCAGAGATAGTTGCCTAATGAAAATAAACATTTTTTATGCTTTTGGTTTTTTAAATAAAGCAAATGGAAAACTTACCATTTTCATCTTAGTTAAAGATGCATCATTAAGGATTTCATTGTTGCTGTGTTTTCGGAATTGCTTCAGTGCTCTGAAATTTGCTTGCTCTGCTTTACTTGGAATAACATTGGCAGGATTGGCGGGCAAGCTTGATTCCCTTCTGTCTCCCATTTTGTACATACATTAGCTCATAAAACTGTGTATATGCCTATGTGTTGTGCTCAAAGTCTACCAAGTCCACTAAATTTTCCTTTCAGTGAACTAACAAAAGAATACTGCAGATAGAAATGAGTCACCTGATAGTTTGGGCCAGAATTGCCATTATTGCAGTACATCTCTGTAATTCTTTTCCCAGTGTGAAGTTTGAAGATGGTTCTACCATGCAGGTGGGAAACATTTTGCACTGGTAGATGATGTGCAGCAACAGAGAATAAAGCCAAGCTTTGTCTTTTTAAGGTACAACATACGAAATATCTTAAAATTAATGGCTTTAGTAATTTTCTTTTTAACTGACACTGAGATTAATAAAAAGCAACCATCTCCCAATCTTAGAATTTCATGCCCACTTACTTGTCTTGACTGCGCTTTCCCTCTCATACCCCAATAGCAGGTATGTTAATAAAATACAGTAATGGAATTGATTTGCTCAACACTGTCTTGTGGATCATAAACATAACTCTGTTTTATTTCTTGTTATCTCAGATTTCAAAAACAGTGAGGGAACATCTGGGATGTGCCTATATTTTAGTAAAAGGTTCATTTAGTAATGGCGTTAGCAGTTTGATTAGTTGATAGAAATGTTAAGTGTGCTGATACCTGGCATAAGAATGCCAGTGGGGGGGATTATCAGCTATTTGTGATAAAATTCTTTTTCATACACAAGAACTTATAAAAATAGTCTTCAAAGGGATGTTGCTATTAACAGCTCCTCCTTTCATGGGTTTCATGGTATCTAATGACTTTTAAAGGTTCAGCTCTTAAAATTACATTCATTTAAATTCTTGACTTTAAAATTCCTGACAATTAAAGTAACTCCCTGATGATTCTATTTAAAAAAAAAAAAAAGTCTTGCAAGTGCAAGTCCTTGAAGCTTCAGAGTTAGACAACAAACTACAGAGTTCATAATGACTTTTATTTGAAATCATACAATTGTTGACTCAGTCCCATTTACCTGGAATGTCCTCAGGTCTTAAGACGTTGTCTCCATAAGACTGTATCTTCTACTTACCTTATTAATAGTATAAGTATCTTGATAGATGAGAGCAACAACACCGAAAGGGCCTTTTCTGATCTTTTTCCCTGAGCTCACTCTCTGTATGGGTGCATTTTCATTTTCAGCTGTTCTTGTGTGAAGACTGGTTAAAAAAAAGAGCAAACCTCACTTGCAGGTTGGTGGGGTTTATTTGTGGGTTTTGTGTGTGAGGGTATGTTTGGGGTGTTTTGTTTCGTTAGGTTTTGGGGTTTTTTATTACTTTTGCTTCACTTACCGTCTCTGTCGTACCTAGAGCAGTTTGCATGTCTTTGGCATTCCATGTAGTCCTTGCGCAGGCCCTGAGAAAAGAGCAGTGACCTCAATTATGCACAAACATACCTCTCAGTTTGGCAAAGACCTGTTGTGAGTTTCAATATTGAACAGAACCGCAGCAAAGGACATGCACATTATTCATGCATAAGATTTAAAATGCAGTAGGATTTCTTCCTTTTAGTACAAAGAACTCTTTCAACACCCTCTGTTTTCTGCCTTTGTTTCTTAGCTGACTAATTCCTGCAGCTTGGGTGAATGGACACTAAATTTGTGTGGCTCATTGATAAGGGCTAAACTGTGAGATGAGTAACAGTAAAGAAGAATATATGCAAATGGAAGATATTTTCCCATCTCCTCTCACTTCTAAGCATGTTACCTGTTGCCTGAAACAATAGCAGGTACAGTATCATATTGATCGAAATTATGATACTTGAAGGTGATACTAGACTGCAGCATTGTGCTTGGCTGATAAGAGCTGCCGCGGCAGCCTTCAGAAGGTGTTTGCTGAAGAGGTTGACTGTTGTGAGACACATCAGGAAAACACCTTCATTTGAATAAACAGTTAAGTCACAGAGGGTTTTGAAGACTAATTGACACTTGCAGTTCAGATTGTCTTTTCAGAATCTGTCTCCCTTTATACCTCCCCCTGTCCACCTTCCTTTTTTTTTTTGCTCTGTTTTGTGGTTCCCTGGACTGCGCAGCTCTGGCTTTTCTGATGGTCGTGTTCACTTGCCTTGCTCTGACTGCCCTCTGCAGCTACAAGAAGCTGGCTGTGTGCTTCTCTTTTCCTTACTGAAGACTTGGCTTTAACGTTTTGCTTAATTTCTTTTTCTAGTTTTCCTGAATATTTCTAAGGAATGATGAAACTTGGGTGAATCAGGGCTGAAAATAAAAGAACAATTTCTTTTCTTACCCATTTAATGCAATTTTAAGAAGCGGTGCTCAGGGAAACAAGCAATATCATTACATTCAGCTATTCTAGTATCATCAAATGATTAACCTTTGCACTAAACATTTCAGGCTCTAGGTAAACATTTTTTTAGCGCAAAATGCATTAGCCTACGGATTAGGCTGATGATCTATAGCTGCTTGTCATGGATGCCTTTTTGGGAACACCTGGAGAATTAAGAGAATTGGTTAAATGGAATTAAAATTTGGCTTATTCTGGTTGACAGTTATCTGTTTATAGTTCCCATAAGCTTTTCATTGAACAGTAATATATTGTATGTGTGTTACTAAATAAATAGCAGGTACTGCCTACTGTACCAAGGTTATAGTGCCCTCCCCAGCCTAAAATATCTCTAAAAAGAACATGTTAGGTGTATTGGAATTAGACTGATGCTCCTTCAGGACCTGTTTTCCCATGCTTCAGGTGTCTGCGCGCAGGCATCTTCCTCGTCTCAGTAACTTCATTGCCACTGCAACTACTTACTTCATGGTTAATGTGTTCCCCCGTGGGTAACTGGGAGCTCTTGCTGTTCTCTCTCAGAAGTTGTTGCATACCAATAGCAGTACGTATACCAATTATGTGGCTCTGCTGTGCCCAATTTACAGGCAAACGCACACTGCCAACCACCTCTTTCCTGCACTGAATGCTCCTGTGTCTCTGGGAGCAGGTCCCATATGCTGGCTTGGAAAAGATTGGCAAGGCAAAGAGGCTGGTCCCCAGTACTTCAGAGTGGTCTGAAAGAGCCCAGGAGCACACACAAGGAAATGCCACTGTTCTTTCAACTATCTTTGCACAGCCATGTTTGCAAACTTGTCCAAGCTATATAAACATTCAAGTGAAAGTAACTTCTGCTCATACAGACGATGTTAGGAATCACTATGCCTTATGCCAAGCTTTGTCTTAATTAGAAATTCTGTTGCATGACTTTATTTGGGGGCGTAAGCTGAATTAACCTATGAAAGTTATGTTATTCCTTTGGAAATCGGTTATCAGTTGGATATCATCAGATCATCATCCTTTTCATCCCTCATCCTGTTGCCCCCAAAGGGAAAGCTGTGGAGAAAGAAGGAAAACTTCTTTTGAAACTCAAGATAAACTCATTCTCTTCTCAGTCCTATCTCCCCCTCTCTTCATCTAGCGTGAAGCAGGTAGCAACAACCTCTCCTAATTCTGGTGGATGCACAGGCATGTCAGTAGGTATTCAGATGAGATGCCTCTGTGTTATTTTCTTTTTTTTTTTCCTTTTTTCTTTCAGCCTCTTAGAATTAAAATCTCTTAGGAGTTACCAGGCAAGACTTGGCATCCTTTGGGAGGTGACGGTGAAAAGCGCTTTGCACACTTGTATCACCCTCTGATTTTCAGACGAAGTCCATGTGGATAAGCCTCTGACGAGTTTCTAGTTTGTGTAATTCTGAACTATACCCAGGATCAAAACATGTAATATGTTTGGCTGGGATAGTTCTCAGGTCTCTAGCTTCTTTGTGAGCCTTTTCCAATTCAGAGGTTGGTTACTGTTTTGTATGGCTTTCTGTATCAGACGCACAAGTGTCAGATACTTTTTAAGCTGTGAGGTCCATAGGCCAAGGGTTATGTTGCTTGAGTGTTTGGAAACGACCGTGTATGAAACATAGCAAGTTTTGGTGTCGCCAACTCCTGAGAAAGCTTTGTAGTAGGGGATGATGTTTGTTGCATCTTAGTGAGCTGGTAAATGAGAGCGTATTTGAAGCGTTAGCACGTGTGTTCATCGCTTCCATGCTAAGCAAACAGGTAAGCTGTATCCTGATGAGCGCTGGGAGTGGCCGTTCAGTTTTTGGTTACTTCTGTTGCCATGGCGCTTCTGTTTCCCATGGAGATCGAGGCTGCCTGGGACCAGGGGGGCTCCTGAGCCCATGTCCCCAGGCTTGGGTGGACACCTCCAGCACTTCCAGACCATAATGTCTTCACCAGGAGTGATCTCTTTGCTAGATATTAGGTGAATACTTCAAAATCTTGAACTATTTCTTCTCTCCAGTTGGCATTGGTTTTAGCAGCAGTTGCCGTTCATCCAGGAGTCCTGATGGAAAGAAGGTGGGTAAATTTTACTCCTGTCAAGCCCGAGGTAATGGTTTGTAGAGCTCAGGGGGCACAAGGACTTTGTTGATAAGACAGGGCAGTTCCTCTAGGTACCGTGAATCAGTGTAGTCAGTTGAACAAAGTGGCCTTGCTAAGGTTGTGACCTGCGACTTAAAATAGGTAACAAAATTCAAGAACGTAGTGGTTAGTTGTGGCATCTAATACTGTCTCACTGTTCAGGAAGATGCCTGCTTCCCCATTTTCCTCCAACTCAAGCTGATATTTGTATCTTTAATATTGTCTTAGATTAAGCCTCAGTGAATCCAGCATTGTGCTGTTTCCTTCATCCAGAAATTGAGGAGTGCAGGGCACACACTGAGCTCCAGACAATCCTTGTTTGCTTTTGACTCTGGGCAGCAGCTTTGTTGGGTTAGGGTGAGTTAGATAACCAGTATCTGGCCAGCATCTGATTCTGTGTCTGAGCCTTTTAACAGTGTGTTCAGTCACGAACAAATGGGTTGGGTAATGCAAACCTGTATCTCAGACTTCATCTGTAGTAAGATAGCTTTCCATTACTATAGTGCTGGCCAGCCTACTGCAGTCACTTGCCAGCTGCTGCTGTGTCCCCCTTTGTATCATCAGAGATGCATTAAGAGCTGCATGTTACATGTTGGCTATGTGGCCAGGCGTGTGGAAGGACACGCCATGCACATTGTTTTCACACGTGGAGACTTCTGTATGGTCACAGTGGTCTCCAGAATGTGGACACCTGGTGGGTGTTGTGGTGTGAACACCGGTCTGGTGCTCTGGTGGGATGGACCTTGCAGCAGACCACTGTTTGAGAATATGTTTCAGCAGAAAGTTTTCATAACTGAGCATCTGCAGCTTCCGCTGGGAATACTCTTGTCCCGGTGGTGAGGTAAAGCAGGTAGGCTCCACAAATCTCCTTTCATTGAATTTCCTCCATTCAAATTTCCTACCATTTGACTTTCGTAAGTCAAAAAATGTGCTTGACCTGGCTTTTGCTGTAGGCTAAAGTGCACGTGTATGGTCAGCTACACAGCTCAGCTACTCAAATTGCAGTAACTTAGTCCTGTTTATAAGCTAAAAAATCCGTTTAACCTAAATCAAAGCAGTGAACTCTAAATGATTTGTCTTGTGAGGCTTCAGCTTTGTGGCTTCTTTCATCAGAAATCAGTCTGGGTTTTGTGACATGCTGACAGTCACATATGTCATGGATGTAAATTCCAGCATTCGGTCCAGCTTTATTTCCCTGGCATCCTCTGAGCTTTGTGGTGTTGAGGAACAAGCCTAAGCTAGCTGAGAGTAAACAACTCTTAGACTGAAGTAAGAACTGGAAGCATCTGGGTTGGTTTTAATTTACTAATGTGAATTCCTCTGGGAATAAGGGCTTATTCTTGTATATGTAATGTAACTTCCATAGGCTAAACAATTAGGAAATTTTAGAAGTCTCTTTGCTGATTTGAATTTCCATAATGACCTCTGAAAAGTTACGTGATACAGGTAATCTGGAGAAAGCAAAATGTCAAATACCAAACACTCACTGAGTGATGTAGCTGGCTTTTAATTTCATGTGGAGCTTGCATACAGTGCATCTTGTCACTGAGCTCTAGCAGGCTGCAGCATAAATGGTCTTCTGAGATGCATCTTGCTAGGCGTTAATGTCATAAAGCAATTCATAATTCAGAAGACTCTCTCTCTCTCTCTCTCTCTCCGAGGGTAAAAATCCCCTTTCCCGGTTCTTGTAAATATGTGTGTACAGTAAAATAAACACGTTTGATAGAGCCACAAAATCCAAAAGTTGTACGTGTTAAACTGTATCTCAGCTATTTCAATTTAGACATTATTTCACTATATGTATGATACAACTGAATAAAAAGCATGATTTCCAGCAAATTTTATTGTTTACTTTCTCCAGTGAGACCATTTTAAAACACTCTCTGCATTACTATATGCTTTTATTGTGCAAAGCAGTAAAACCCACATTATCAGGTAGGAGTTAAAAAAACAGCAGAAGTCAGTTTTTCTTCACTAAATACCCATTCAAGGAGATAACAATGCATACAGGATGCTCAGTTATATTGTAGAGTCTACAAAATATGGAATTACAAACCTGAATGTTTTATTTATCCTATCTTATCTATCTTATTTATCTTTGGCTTTGCTGGGGACTCTACATGGTGACGAGATGCTCCAGAATAATGTCATAGAGCGGTTCAGGAGAGGTCTTCAAGCATCGTATAAACTGTCAGTTTGTTTTCACTCTTTCTGGATCTTTCTCCTTCAATAAGATTTGATTTCCATAGCCTGGCATAGGTATTGTAGGTCGCTATCTGAACTGTAAAAGCTGCTTTTCCATGCAACGGGGAAGGCACAATCTCCAATTGTCTGAGGATGAATAAGAAAACCCTTTGAATACAAGGGTGTCAGTAGTTCAGTAATGGTCTGCCTATATTCCCATCTCGTGCATGCTGAATTAAATTAGTTTTGAGTCTAAGCTTGGTGTAACCTTATATATTTTTATGGAGTTTCTCTGATAACACAATAGAGACTTTAGGGCTTCCTTAGCAAAACAAGACAGGGAGGGGAAAAAAAAAAAGAAACCTGGGATTTTTGTTTGTTTTGATCCCTTATCTCTTCTACAGAGAGAGGTCTTTGCACGGTTGGGTTTTTTGTATGTGGTATTGCAGGCACAGCTTGTTTATAACTTTGTGTGTGAGGATACTGTTCTTTTTTTAATGAATGTCAAGGAAAAAATTAATTCCTTAAATGCACAGTCTTTTTAATAAGAAGAGATGTTTTCGCAGGCATTACACTGCTTTCTAAAGATGTTTTTGAAGCTGAACAGAGTAAATTCAAGTCTACAATTCTCTGTAAGACAAAGACCTAACATCGTCTTGGGACTTCAGGAGACATCCTCTGGAGTTTTGCCTGGAATAGTCCTGAGTACTAGCAGATACTTAGTATGCTTGGCGTGCTGTTACTTGCATAACAATAACTGATGGCAGCTTTTATTACAAAAAATATGATCTCCAAGGTGTGCTGTCTAATATATCTGCTGTCCCGTCCCCCCTCTCCACACATGCGCTCTGTTATCAACCTTAGAGAAAACATCTGAGTAATACCAACTGGAAGGTATTAGTCTTTAGAGCCTTTTTGTTTGCTTATTCGCTGTGCAGCCCCTTCTCTCCTAATGATTTTAGGCTGGTTTGTAGTCAGTTCGGCACTGTTGCAGGTGTGAGTCTTGCAGACAGGAAAGTATACAGCAGTCCTAACTTTAAGCCCTCAGAGAGGAGGCTGGTGGTGGACCAGCAGTGGGCTTTGTGGAGCGGATGGGGCCATGTACGGTCCTGTGCTTGGCGCTGCTCGGCGGCAGCTGGAGCTGTTCCAACAGAAATCTCTGCTGACTTTGATATAGAAAGAGCTTTGAGGTATGTAGTGAGGAAGGGAATCTGCAGCGTAAAAGACTGACAGTGCCTTGAGGTTAATCCTGTAGCTGGAAGCACTTGTCAGCCCTGCCACACCAATTGTCACCCTTGGACGTTGTAGGGATGCCCACACTCGCCTTCCTGTGGCCCCTCATATGCAGCGAGAAGGGCCCAAGGTGCCGTTTGGCTGCCCTGGTGCTCTAACACAGCGTGTTGCCCTGCGGTAGTTGCAGGCAGGGATGCGGGTGGCCAAAGCCACTTGCCGGCCATGAGGCAGTGTGATTAAAAGAACGCTATGTGTTCATAGGGACACAGCAGGAGTAAGGAGGACGTGGCGGTTATTGTTTGGATGCAGTGTAGGGTGTTCATTACTTCTTTCCTCGTTGGCACTGGGTGGTTGGTGTGCGGTCCTCTCGGCTTCTGCTCCTCTCTGTTGCAAGGGACGGGTGAATGTTGTGGGCAAGGCAAAGTTTGGGGGAGGGTTGATGGGCAAATAGTTTTCCTGCTGCAACAAGTGAGTTCACTGCAGGAAGGTGAAAAGGTGGAGGGTGGCTGTTACTGTTCTGCTCTGTAGTTTAAAATGACCCGCTTTGGTTCCCGCTGCAAACAGAATGGGGAGTTTGATTGACTTTGGACAAAAACTAAAGGCAGATTTACCACACTTGAGTAAACCAAAATTACAGCAAATACCAAATAGTCCACGATCTGTGACTTCATCGTATCATTTACAATTACTTTGACATGATCAATTCTATAATTGATAATTGACTGTTCAGCAAATCGTTATTAAAAGGGCAAACCTTGATGTCATTGCCGTGGCGCTCAACCAAGAAAACAGGAAATTCTCCTCCGCTCGAAGAGATGCAGTCCTTACGCCTAGAGGAAGGGGCTTCCATCAGCAATTGTCCTGTTTACAGGAATAGTTTTGTATTGACAGTTTCATTTCAGTAAACTGTGTTTTGACTTATCTGTGGGCACAGCTGCGGTTTTTCTTTGGCCAGTGGCAGAGTAGCTAGATGTAAAACCTTGAGTTTACGACCTAACATGTATACATAGTTAGAGGTAGATACATCTTGTCTAAACGTGTATCTGTATTTCCATCTAGGAATCTCTGCATAGGCATAATAATACATTTTATAAAGCTCATAAAAACTTTGGAGACATTCACAAAAACCAATTTTACATGTGTAAAACAATCAGCAAAGATCCCCAGTAGTGATCAAAAGAACTGGGAAAAACAATATTCCCACCTTTGTTTCTCTATGGTCATAAAGATATGAAGATAAAAACCATAATGCCTACCTGTAATCTTAACTATCCAATCTTGTTTGAGGTGTAGCTTACTTGTGAAGTGGCTTTTTTATGTTGGCGGGAGGTTTGTTGTTTTGGTTTTTCCGCTGGAGAACTACAGAAGCAGTTTTCACCACCCAGCTGGAGCCAGACTGTAGGAGTTTTTTTCATGAAGCCACTTCTTCTTTGACTGTTGGTTAAGAAATGCGAGTTTTAAATAGGTGATAATGTAAACAAAATGAGAACCTGAAGTTTAAATAATCTATCTTACTAAGAAGACTTCGCCTTTCAGTTTTTATGGGCCTCTGGTGCTTTCTTGGTGGTTCTCCAGAAAACCTTGCCAAAAGGAGATATAATGAAACAGTGCAGGCTGAGATCCTCTACTTGTGGCAACATCATTTTTACTGCAGCTGTTCTAGTTTACAATTTTACTCCATATTTTTGAGGTGTACAAGGCTTTATTAAAAAAGAATAGCTGACAACAACAAAACCCCAAATGAAAAGGCAGCCGTTTTCCACACTTTCTATATTCATAATGAGCACAAAGAGCTGAACCCCAGGCCATAGGACTTGGCAGCAGAGGGAACCTGTGTTTTGTGTGTTTAGCGCTCTCTTTCCAGACTTCAGTGTTAGTTAGGAGTGTCTACGTCAAATGTTTTCCTACAGTAGTTTTTCCTTTACTTTTTTTCTCTAAATTAGCTTTCTGGCAGGTTGTATTGTTACTGGAAGTTGCTGTTGCTGCCGTGGGTGGTCTTGAGGCATCCTTCTTTTCAAGAGGATATTCCATGTGTAAATGTTTTACTGAGTACTTTGCCTTTACATTTTGGGAATCTTTGTGCTGTCTATCTCTGTGGGTTTTTTCTTCAATGGTAGATCTGTGCAGTGGAAGTGCAAATTAAAGATAATTGACTTTGGAAATGGCATACTTTTTCCTCTGAGCTGACTTTGCCCTTATGCTGAGAATATTTACAAAGATGAGAACTCATTTGCTCTTCCTAAGCTTTAGCCAAATGTTTGACTTGTCATAATTTAACTGTGATACAAGGCAAACTGAGGTATTTAATGCCGATGTCAGAAAGAGTTACAAGAGCCAGTTTTAGTCTTTAAGACTGGGATGAGTCATTTAATCTGACGCAATGAAAACAGAAAAGCAGGAAAGATGTTGAAGCACAGAGGTGTCAGTTTATCTTCTACTTTTCACGTTCCAGAGAAAATCTTTACAATCAGGAGGAAATTTTTAAGCTGTCTGCAGTATAACTTCATGAAGATGCTGTGGTGTTTCCCAAAGAGCAGGAATTCAGGACTCTCTTACTGTTGTCTGGGAAAAAAAGAGTCCTTAAAGTCCACTGAACTAAAGGAGTGCCCCTACTGAGTTCATATAGTAGCATGAAGAAGGTAGGATTGATCAAATAACCTGGCACATCAACCATTAAATCCGCTTCTTTCCCTTACCATAATGTCACAGTTCAAATCAGCGGAGGAGCTCAGGTCATAGATAATGAACATAGCATAGGTGGTAGGATGTACTGTCTACAGGAGTACAAGGAACAGTAACCTGCGTAACAAGTATTTTTGAGAGTGGTGAGAGTCTAAATGAGATGTGGCTTGTTGGCTGGTATTTTAAGAGCTTTTTTTTTTTAACTGACATATTTTTAAGATCTCAGTTTATTAAATGGTAAAAAGTGTCTAGCTTTGAGTTATGTTGCATTGTGAATGGGCATCAAAGATGTTTCAAAGACGGAGGTTTCTGAGTTACTGCTTAGTGAATGGTACGTGTTTGCATACGCATGAAATCCACCCATTCTGAAAGGGCTTCGTTAAGAGCCCAGCATTTAATAAGCAAGGATCCACAGACAGGTTTGAGAGGTTTTTTGTGTTCCAAAGTGCCCCTCCACTGAAAAATCTTTTAAAAAGAAACTTCCTGAGGAAGTTTCAGTGCAAATCTGGACTACTCGTAGAAGGAACTGTCTCAGTTGATTTTTAAGTGTTTGATTCTTCAGTGGGCTGACTTCAGTCTCTTGCAATGAGATCCTTTGCACCACCACTTAAGGCTTGTGAAAGACGTGTATAGCTCAGAGATTTCTGCCAACTTAATGCATCCCATAGTAATTCTAGAGTATTTACAAGACCTTCCACCTGTTTTCCCCCAAACTCCAAACTGTGGCAAACAGAGCAAGTTAAGTTGTTTTTGAAAGTTGAATTGGAAAGTCCTGTCCGAGCTTATTGAAGTCCTTGGGCGTCTTCGCTGTTGCTGGTAAGTTTTTGATCAGCAAATCATGTGGGATTGTCTGTCCAGGTGCTTACCAGCTCATCAGGGACCTAGACTTCCAGGGAAGACTTGTTCGTGTTTAGGCCCTGGAGTGTAGAGCAACAGAATTCTGAACTGGGCTGTCCACAGCAGATCTCTGGGGATATTAAACATCTGGATTTTAGAAAGAATTTGTTCATTAGGTGCCAGGTGCTCTTATCTTATTCTTAAATTACACACGTTGCTTGACCAGGAAGCTCACTTTCTTGCTTTTGCTCTCTTGCTCGCTCTCTTGAGGTTTGTTTTATTGTTTTGGGTTGTTGGTTTTTTTTAGTGCTTTCCTCAGAATTGTCTAACTTCATGCTCTTCCCCTTACTGAAAAACAAACTTTTTTAAAAATCAAAATATGAAGGAAAGCTTGGACTCAATTGGAGTCACATTTCCAAACACAATGAAAATACCATGCTATGTTTAAATCTCATGGATTGGGTTTTTTTGAGTGGAGGAGAGGTGCTTGCAAACTTGGATTTGTAGTATTGGGCAGCTTTCTGAAAAAATACAGGAAGGGTTGAGCCAAACAAGCTGCGCTACCTGTTCTCCAGCTACTGGTATTTCCAGCTCTTCTGCATTTAAAATTGCTGGCAGATATAGTAACGTGGTTGTAATCTCAGGCTACTACAGGTCAAATGAAACAGCGTCATCATTCTTATGGATGGTGTGAGAGGAAAATAGACCCTGAGGTGTTTAATTGTGCTCTAAGGCACAAAGAAACATCTGGGAGATAGCAGGCTGGCTGGCCTCAGCTCAGTCCTTGGGAAGATTGTGGCACTGGTGCTCATGGAAGCCATTTCCAGGCACATGAAGGTGACTGGGAACAGCTAAGCATGGATTTAAAATGGGCAATGAATGTGATGACATGATGGAGACAAGATGCTGTGGGCAAGGAGAGAGCAGACGGCCTTGCTTACTTTGATGGTACCAAGATTTTTGGCACTTCATTAGCATCCCTGGAGCCAAACTGGGTACAGACTGGATGGATAGTTGGATGGATTGCACAGTGTGTGGAAAATTGGCTGAAACAGTGGTTCAGCAATGAACTGGCAGAGGTTTACTGGTGGTATCCCTTGGGGGCTGATACTGGTGCAAGTGTTGTTTAATATTTTCATTAATGATACAAATGATGGGATGGAGTGCACCCTCAGCAAGTCAAAGATGACACCAAATCGGTGGAAGTAGTAGATAATACAGGACGGTAGAGCTGTCTGTCAGAGGGACTTCAGAAGGTTGGGGAGCGGGCTAACAGGAACACCATGAAGTTCAACAAGAAGAAAGGCAGAAAACAGCTTTGCAGGTAAGACCTGGGGATCCTAATGGGCAGTAAATTGAATAGGGCTCGGCAGCATGAGCTTGTAGCCACAAAAGCAAACTGCAGGCTGGGCTGTGTGAGCAAGAGCATAGCCAGCAGGTTGAGAGACAGGGTTTTCCTGCTCTGCTCTGTGCTTCTGAGACTGTGGACCCCCATACAAGAGAGATCAAAGAACCGGAGGAAGCACAGTTGAGGACCACTGGGGTGGTTGGGTCTGAAGCACATGACTTACCAGGAAAGGCTGCGAGAGCTGGTTGTGTTTCAGCTGAGAAGAGAAGGCTGAAGGAGGCTCTAATTGACTCCAACTATCTGCAGGACAATTACAAAGAAGCTGGAGCTGGACTCCTCTTAGAGGTGCGCAGTAAAAGGACAGGCAAGCGGCAGTAGTCATAAGTTGCAGCAGGGGAAATTCTGGTTGAGCATAAGGAAAAATTCCTCCATTGTGAGGGTGGTGGAGCAGGTGCTGAAAGAGGTGGTGGATTCTCCATCCCTGGGCAGGCTTCCTGAGCAGCATGATCCAGCTTTGAAGCCTTGAGCAGGACTAGAGACCTCCAAGTGCTATGAATGTAGTTTCTAATATGTCTGTTTTCTTGAAAGAATGGTTTGTTAGTGCATGAAAATTAATACTTTTATTGTCTAATTTTAAGAGGAACGATGCAAAAATATTTGCCTTAAATCCTTCACAAGCAGCTCGTGTCAAATTCCTAGCTTTAGATCTTTTGAAGTGGACATTGCTGAATCATGTGATTGTCTTTCCATGAATTAAAAATAAGCCAAGTCTCTTTCTCCTTAAAAGACACTGTTATGTTCAGCCGAACTCGAAGTGGTGATGCATTTTTGCAACATTAGAGAGCATGAATGCGGCTTAAGAATAGGAGCATTGTCTACAGCCCTCCTTACTTCTGATGGTTTAGTTTGAAACTTCTGTGAGAGAGAGATTTTTAGGGAAAAACTCTGAAAACCATATATGATGGCATAAAGCTACCTCCTTGGCAAAGAACAGATTTTCTTGGTAGCTTGCTTTCTTCCAGGAGTTTGAAGTCATTCATGCCCAACATCCATTGAGCTTCAGAACGTGACTATAATGCGACAGTGCAATGCCAACCATTAAGTGTGGGTGCATTCAGTTACACACTTCTGATCTTTGTGAATATTGTTTACCATTACACAGGATTTTCTAATTCATACTGGTATTCATGTAGCTCTCAATTAAAGCAATTTTAAAAAATATTGTGTGAAAATACTCCTTTTTTTCTTCTTAATTTGCTTAAGCTGTGTGGGTTTGACCTTTAGACTTTTTCCATCAAATGAAGTAGTTTAAGACTGGATGCAGAATTTCAGCTTACGTTTCACCTGCATCTACATTTCACCTGCAAAAAAGCATTAGCCTTAGGCTCAGTGTTGCGTGGTATCCTGGGGAAGTTCTTCGCTAACTTCACTCAGATCATTTTGATGCGTGGGCTCTGAGTGGGCACACACCTGAGAGAATACACAAAATACTCTTATCCTAAAAAGGACTAACAGCCATGTAGGTCAAAACTTGCATGCTTTCCAAATTAAATGCACTTTTTTGTTTAGCGGATTAATTGAATAGTGAAGTGCAACAATTCAGGCAATGAGATATGGAACTATGGGACTTAAAATTATTTTGATTATTTTGATAGGTCTTAAAAGGGGAGTTGAATGTGCTGAGTAGCTGAGGCTGCCTTTTTGAGGCTAAACATGTAATAAGATAATACGCTTCCTTCTGAGGGTTTTTTAAGTAACATTGTTTATTCCTTTTTTTAATCTGTGCATCATGAAATTTTATTACTCTTTCTGTCATTGTGTATGCTCTGTTCTTGTATTCAGGGGCAGCTTTGTGATTTCCTACATCTCCAAATCTTTGCATTGCTTTTTATCTAATCGCCAGATAATTTCATTGGTTGATTGGCTACCTGGCCCTGACTTCCCATATTTGTGTCTGGGGGTTTCCAGGTGGAGATACAAGCACATACGTGTCTTTGCATACACAATGAATTCAGGATTTGATGTGCTCTGCATGTTTCGCACAGGTTGTCTGCATGGCATGCACTGCAGGTTTGATGCCTTCTTGGGCACACTGTGTTGCATGTGCACATTTAGCCATTGTTCGGGGTAACTAGTCAGCCCAATTCCTTATACTTGGAGAATAAGAGGATATTTGAGGTGGGAGACAGAAGACCTGAAGTAATTGTTCTGATTATGAGACTAATATGTTAAGTCTCCAAACTTAGCTGAGTATCAAAGTTTTGGGTCTGTGTAAGATCACGGGTTGGACTGAGTATAAAACAAAACCTCTTGATATGGCACTGTGGATTTTTGGCTTTATCTGGTGTGAGGAATGCTTAGAACATGCTTTATTCTCCAGTTTTTCTCATATGTTCAGTTGAAGCCCTAATTACTTACAGACTTTAACATGTCAGAATTTTCTCATGTTAAGAAGTCATTAAGTTGTACTGAAAAAGCTCTAAATAGTGAACTGACATTTGTGCCTTGTTTTGTTTCTATGGATAAGATGGATAAGATTTTTTTTTTTCCCCCTTTTCCTTTTAATTCCTTAGTCCTGAAATCGGCTGTCTTCTGGCACAAATTCAGTCCATCAAAATGCTTCAACATAGGCTTAATTTGAGCATCTATTTACCATTGTAGGACCAAGAGTCGCATAATAAAATAACAGTAAATGATACAAATAACAAACTTCTTTAAAATTTAAAAAGTGGGGGAAGTTATTTTTAAATACCAAATTGAAATAAAAATGAAAATAACCACTAGATGGCACTTGAAAATTGTGTATTGAGGTAGTACATCTGCTTTCAAAATCATAACAAACTGTGATAGACCCAAAAGGATTTTACATGGATCTGCATAGTTCTAAGAGATAATGGTGTTTCCAAAAACAGAGTCAAAGTTCCTTTAGCTGTATCTCCTTCTTCTGTGATCAAATTAAACCGCTGCACTAAGGAATCTAGTCTCCATTAAAAGTTCATTCTTGATGCTTAAAATGCTGCCTTTAGAAAGAAGATAAATACATGTATAACTGACAAATGTGTGCATATTTGTTTGGTTTCCACTTATTTTTATTTACATCCAGCTTTTTAACAAAATTCTGCTCTGCCTTGTCATTCCGGTTACCTTCTTGGGTTATGCCTAATTTGAGATACAATGTATTTTGACAAAGTGTTGCTGCTTTAATATTTCTTTTAATATTATTTCAGGTCAATAGCTTGGTAATTAACCCAGAGTCTGGTAGGGGAGGGTTTAGGCAGGGAACAGACTCCAAGGGTTCGCTTTTCACTGATTTTTTGCTTTACCCGTTTTATCTTTTGGTAGGAGATTGTGAAGGAGGTTGTGAGAATTGGATTCTGCAGAAAATATGATAGTAGCTAGGAATTTATTATCAAGTCAATCTTGTGGTATTTCTGTCAGTGATCGTTGCACAAGCCTGTTGTATTTGAAATTTTCATGTAAACTCTTTATTGTTGTTTCTGAGATGTGTCAGAGTTACATTACCATGATTTATGAGCTAATAATATTGAAGATGAGCAAAGCTGAGTAGATACTGTCTGTAGCCATCAGTTTGATTCTTCTTCTGTAGAGGCAGTGGGAAGTAGCTGTTTGGAGGAGTTGTTTGGACAAGTCTCTCAGCCTATTGGACTTGAGTTGAAGAGAGCGAAAGTAGACAACCTATAATACTGGGTTGTACAAGGATATTTTATGACCTACTAAATATGTATTAAGGGACTAATTCTTTCATTTGCTCATACAGCTGTATATGGTTCCCCTGGCACTGGTAGTAATTATGACTGAATTTTATTATGAAAGCTTCGTTACGCACATAGTACAGCTTAGAATGGATTACAGTAGCGATGGACACAGCCGCATTGTCCCGGTTCTGCAGAAGACGCTAGGACACAATCAACAAGAGGTGAAAAGGAGAGTCGAACAATTTTCCCATTCACGCTCACCCTGCGATGTCTGCTGCAGGAACGTCTCATCTTTTGTGCTGCTCCGCGCTGTGCAAAAGCACTTGGCTGTGTTTCTGCCCTGACTGGACCCTACAGCAATTTGTATGCCTACTAATCAAAGATAAAAATGAAGCTTTGGGAGTGGCAAGTCAAAAAGATTGACTTTTTTTTTTTTCCATTCAGAGGGTCTCATCCTCTGAAGGCTGTGAGCAGAACTCCAGGCCCTCCCTCTTGTTCACATAAAATTTCAATTTGACTTGGAGTTCTTGCACATACAGGCCCTTCAGTGAGGAAGCTGTTGCTGAACTGCAGATGCCCTCCTGGGAGTGAGCTGATGGGAGTACCCATGCACTGAAATTCGTTAAGCATTTCCTGTGGCCATCTTACCTGTGATCTCACTGGCTCTAAAGATCTTTACGCTGAGATTAACCATTTAGTGACTTGCAAAAGCTAGAGTTAACCCCTGGTGATCCAGTTAACAAATCGCAAAGATTGTCATTTTAGGACGATACTAAAATAACGGCAAAACACAGGAATGACAGCTGTCTTTCTAGAAAAGCTGCTCTTCATGCAAGCTCAGGTAGTCCCGATCACACAGGAGCACAAAGCAAATTTTTTGGGGTGTGTATGTGAATGCTCTCTCCATTCTGGACCCTTGTTTTCATTGCACTTGGGCAACTATTCTCTCTGTCAAAATTTCTCCCCTGCTTTACCTTGCTAAAAATCAGTGAGTTTTGGATTGTGCTGTTGCTATGGTCTATGATGCTCTGCAGACAGGCACTCATCTCCTGTCTGAGAGGTGGTTGCATTTCACAGTCTACTCTGTGTTCCTGGAGGAAAAGTGCGCTATTGATAAATTGCTCTGGCGTCAGCAGAGGGCTTTTGTAGCACGTATTGTCATTATCCCCCTCTCCGTGGGAGAAAGCAAAGTAGGTTGGACTCTGCCTCCTCTGTGTTTTGAATTTCAGGCATGCATTTTGCTCGCCTTCCTGCGTTTGTTGGCGCTCTCTCCTGTTGTGGTAGTAGATGTAGGAGCAAAAAGAAATGCTGCTTTGGAGCAAAAGCATGCCAAAGCTTTCTGGTTGAGTGGATCAGGTCTCCTGGCCCTGCTCCTAGGTGAAGGTTTAGTAGCAGAGGTGTATCCATCCCCTGGGTGACTGACCTCACCTACGTATGGTGCCGCACCCCAATGCCTGGCTCCTTTGCGTTTGCACTGTACAGAGCATGCAGCGAGGGAAACCCCTGCCTGCTCTTCAGGAGCTCCAGGCAAGGGAAGCCGCTAGGCTAATCCAGGTGGATTTTCCCAGGGGATGCACGTGGCTGTGGGCAAACCTGCAGTGGCGGTCGGTTGGCACACGGGGTGGTTAGTACCCGGTGTCCGGAAGGGTGGCTCTCATCCTAGCAAATGCTTGTCTTCTGCACTTTATGACCCAGAAGTTTTGGCTAGCAGAGTGTGTCGCTGGGGTCCCGTTAGCGTTTCGGTGAAGGAAGCGTAGCTGTGGCCTGTGACTCCGGGTTTCTTCTTGTGTTCTTTCTGCCTCTGCAGCTGCTGAAGGCTGAAATGAACCCTGCAATAGCAAATGTCCTGCTGTAACTTAAATTCAAGGCAAAAAAAGGCGTGTTTTGGGTAAGACCTGAGTCTTCAGACAACTGCTTTTTTTTCAAGTGACTCTGGAATAAAGCCACACAATCTGAAAAAAAAAAATACAAAAAGGGTTATGGCTGGTTACTGCAAACTATTTAAATTGCATCCTTCTGTGGAGGCTCCTGTTTGGAGACATTAATGCGTCTGAATAAAGATTTTAGTGATTTACACCCCCAAACCGATTTCTGCCAGGCGAACTCTTCCATCGAAGCCGCGCGCTGTGCGGCACGAGGAGCCTTCCCCTCGCAGGGACAACTGCACGCAAATCCTTTGGGTGGGTTGGCTGGGGGTTTATTTCCCTGGTGCCTGCTGCTTGTTGTTGGGTTTGTTGTGGTTTTGTTGTTTTTTTTTTTTTTTTTTTTAAAGTTTACTTTTAAAAGGGCGAGCCTTAGGTGCGAGCTTCCCCTCCCCCTCCCGCTCCGCTCCCCCCCCCCCCCCCCCCCCCCCCCGCCGCCGCGTGCCCAGTGCGCCCGTTTGGAACCCTCCTTTGGAACCCTCCTTTGGAACCCTCCTTTGGAACCCTCCTTTGGAACCCTCCTTTGGAACCCTCCTTTGGAACCCCCGGGGCCGGGGCCGGTTTGGAACTAAACACCTCCAAGCCGCTCACCTGCTGCCCAGGCTGGGCGTCTGCTCTGCGCCCTGCCTCTCCTCCAGCACCGAGCTCGGGGGGGGGCTGCCCCCAGAACGCCTCCAGCACCCCGCTGGCTTTCCCCCGGGCCCGCGGAGGTATCCTGCGAGGGCATCGCTCAGCAGAGCTGCCGAGTGCCGGCACGTCTTTTCCTCTTTGACGCAGCAGGTATTTACTGCCGTTTCCCTCTTCCCAAAACACTGGGTGGTGCCTTGATAGGACTGGAGAGTTGGCATATGGGTGCAGGAGCCCTAAAACAGCCAACCTGCCCAGCCCCTCGCCCCTGGGTTCGGCGCAGTGGGAGCGGTGCCGGCACGGCCAGTGGGACCTGCCCCCTCTGCGCCCCAGCAGCTGCACCAGCCGCTGGGTGCGCACCCCTACCCCCTCCCTGTGCCCCAGGGGCGCTGCCGAGCCGGGGGGCACCCAGCCGGGAGGTTGTCCCACAGCCCTTGCCTGCCCACACCTCCCTGGCTGCCCGGCCATGGCACAGCTGCCAGTCCCGGCACCCCAGACGCTGCTTTTCAGCCCCCCGTTATCCTGCGCGGGTACCAGTGCCATCATGCAGTTACTGGCGTTTTGTCACTGCCCCGGCGTGGGTCACCACTGGCACTGGGTAGCGGCAGCATTTCTAATGCCACCTCCTCGTTTTCCCTGACCCATACTCCACAGCGTGCCGATCCCTCCTGCTCCCAAATGGCTGTGCCGTTTCGGCAGGCGTGTTTCCCGTACCCCCTCCTTCTCCCTCTGGATTTAAGGCTCACCTACTGAACAGCTGTTGGGTTTGTGGATGTGCCTTGGTTTTGAGCAGCCTCAGTGTTTTGTTTTGATGTGGAAGTGGTATGTTTCTGCCAAACGAACCGTGTGGCCCAAACAGAGCAAATGTGTCCTATGGGGTCGGTGGCTTGCCATTTCATCCACGAGATTGTCATTAAAAGCTTGGTCCAAAATACAGCCCAACCTTTTGTGCCTGGCCTCAGCAAGTCCGTTTGAAAAGTGTTTGTCACTCTGTTATTTTTTAAAAATTTGTAATTAGTGGTTGAAGTCCTGACTTTTCTGAGAGGTTAGGTTTATTTAGGATAAAGCATAGTAGAAAATAAAAGTTTGACCATTTCCTAAACCATTTCTCACATTATAAAGGTTGTTTTAGTAGGTCCGGGAGCCAATTCCCGCAAGCCTGGTAGTTGCTACCTTCTGGCACTGATAAGTTTTGAGATAAATCTACTGATTTGGTTTTACCTAATAAGTGGCTGTTACCTGGCACTCAAACTGGGGAAAAAACATCCAAATGGGGGGGGAAAAACACAATAATGAACAACTTCAGAGAACCGGGGGGTTGTCGTTTTTGTAAAGATTGTCCAAACTCCCATCCGACCATCCCACTTGCATTCTGTGCATTTTGAGTACATTTTAAAATACTTTGTATTTTAGTTACATGTTTGAAATACCGTGCACCACTTTGTTTTCATAATTAGATTAATTCTTCTTACATTTAGCATATGGGGTGAGGGGGATGACACACGGCAACTTGTGCAGTTCGCTCAGCAGTGCCGTTGCCCTGCATGCCACAGCCCCGGGGGTCCCGGGGCGCTGGGTGACCCCCCAGCAGACACGTCCCTTCTGCTGCTCCTGTACCGCTGCCTGCGAGGGAGTGCTCTCCAGGGCTTGGCCGCTGCTTTCCTTCCTGGCAGCAGAGGCCACCCGCTTGTGCTCTGCCTTGTGGATGTGGAAAATAGGTTATTTGCTGATGTCTTTTATGTATTCAAAGCCTGTTATTTTGTCTTTGTCAAGCTGAATGATGCTAGTTTTCACCAAGCTTTTCCTTTATTTTTCTTTGTCCTTTTTCTTCATTCTTTTCTTTTCTTTGCCCTTTTTTCACTCTTTCTTCTTCCCCCATCTTTCCCTATCTTTTTACTGTTTGTTCTCTTTTCCTTTTTTAAAATTTTTTCTATTATTATTTTTTGAGTGTATTTTCTAGACTACAGCTACCAAGTTGTAGTTTAACAAGTAGTTTGCCCTACTGACAACAAGCACTTGCTGGCAGCCTAACCATGAAACACTCTTAACTTGGTTTTCCAGTACCCTAGCTAACGTAACACTCCCAATTTTGGGTTACATACTGAATTTCAGGCCAAGTGTAGGTTGAAATATTCACTTGACCAAGTAGGGTCCAGTCAGCTGTGTTAGTTCTCTGGCAGGGGCGTAAGGAAAACCCACAAGTCGAGAACTATGCTAAGTTTTGTCTTTTTAATTTCCTAATCAGTTTAGTCATGCACTGTCACGATAGGATCCAGTTCCTGAGCATGTCTTTTGGGGCAGTTTTGTAGCAGGCAGGGTTTGCCTGTCTTCCACTTATTTTAATGAGGACATTACTGAAGGCTGAAGAACTCCCTACAAAGTAAAACATTGTTTTATTATATTTCTTCATGTTCTCTTCTATAAATGAAAAAAAGAGAACTAGAAAGAAAAACAAATGAGAAATCATTATTTAAAGTCAGCGATCATTAAAAGACTTTGCAGTAGATCATGTACTTCTTCATGACTTTTCAAGCTTTATTTCTTATATTTAAGTCTCATGGAAAGATTAATGTTCGTTTAGTATCTTTTAAAACACAGTTGCCTGAAATGGTGACACAGGCACATCTGGGCAGAGTATTCCTTGCACAGAATAGGCAAGTTTTTTCTATTTATTGAATGCATGAGTTTTTGTTGTTCAGTGTGAGGTTTTCTTGTGTCATCCTGTGCACTTGCTGTCTGTGTGGTTTCCATTTTAAAAGCAGCTTTGGAGAGAGCTAGCACTTGAAATGCCCTCACAACCATTCTGACCGATAGCTCTGAAGAATTAACTATGACAGTATTAACCAAAAGCAAAACTAAATGATATGCAAAGAAAAGGCAAGTGGACACTGGTAACAAATTTATGCCCCCCCCCCCCCGTTTTTTTTTTTTCAATTGAAGCATCCTGATATCATGCTAATGGTGAGTACAGTTGTTCAACATAAAGTGCTTTTTGTACTAGACAAAACCTGGTTGATTTCTTTGCATTAAAATACCCCAAAAAACATCTTACTTCTTGTGCATGCATGAATGAGCAGAGAAGGAGTAGAGCTGAAGTTTAAAATCTATTGACTTTTATTATATGTTGCTTTTATTCCACTTTGGTAGGCATGAAAGATTAACTTAAACCCAAAAATTCAAAAAAGTGCTGTTGACATGTTTTTTTATGATCTTAATTTTATGTATTAGAGAACAAAGAAAGCAAGCAACTCAAATCTGAGTTTAAGAGAATAAGGAATAGTTTGAAATAATTTGTGGAGATGGAAAAGCATGTCATTAAAAATTAAGTAAGACTTGTTGCTGTATTGCTAAGCATTTCATGTGGTGACAGTCTATCCCAAACCTCTGCTAGCAAACAGGAATCCATTGAGTCTCAGCATGTCCCCCATTAAACCAGCACATCTCCCAAAGTTAGAAAGCTCATTAATGGCTTTCTGCTGTGAAACAATAAAGGATATATTCACTCACTGGTCAGTAATTAGTGCCAACTAGTTTTTGTCCTTCATTTTAGAAATATTCCAGAGCTGAAATAATTTTTTTTTATTTGTGTTTATTTGTATATTGGTATTCACGTAGGCCCGCAATCTCCTTTTTGCTTTTCTTTGAAAATTATAAAGTAGTAGAGAATTTAGATAGTGTAAAACAGAGCAGAAAGCGTGGAAAGCCCACTTGAAATTTTCTCTTTTCTACTTTGTACCAGTAATCTGCATGGAGTCAGCTGAGGGCCCAACTGGACTCCTGGAAATGTGGTTTTAAGGTAACAGGAAAATAGAAGTTCATTTCCACTGTCCTCATGGAAATAAGATGAGTGTTGCTGAAGTTCAGACATTCTTCCACGGAGAATCTTCCAACAGGGACTACACCGTAGTCACAATTCAAATCTCTGGGGTTCTGCTTTTGCAGGTCTTGGATTGCTTTCTAGCCGATATTACAACATGTGCCTTACAGCGCTTGGCTACTTCTAAAGACCTTTATAAGGATTTTGGTGTTGGGGGAATGCCTGGTGAGTGCAGCTTGTTCAGCACAAGCACTAGTAGCATTCTCGGTGACAGATCAACTGTGGGATAAGATAGTCCCAAAATTAGGACCACAGAAGTTGGTCACCTGCCTATATCAGATTATGTAAATAACAGAGGAAGATAGGAGGAAAACAAAACTTAATGACGGTAATCAAACACTTGTTAATGAACACTTAAAAAATGAAAGCTTGCATATAGTTGTGTAATTGAAATAGAAATGTATGCTGTAAAAAAGCTAAGCAATCATTCTTCTCCCCTAATCCCCCCCACCATCCAGCTTTTTTCTTAAGGAATCTTATTTTTTTTCTCTCTGAAGCCCTGTTAGGTATACATATTTATAAGACATACAAGAAAACTGTGATTCTTTTGATTAATCTTTCCAGGACCAGAAAGGAAATAATACAACCAGCACACACACAAGAATGAAAAAAGATTTGTTAATTTTTTTTACTGGTGTAATATCTCTGTAACGCTTGATCTGTATCTGCACTAAAGGTAGGTGTAGAACATCACCCTGAAGGTATCTCTTGCTGTCAGTGGATCATGAATGTCAGCCTTGACAGGTATCCTCTGGTGATGTTATAAAGCATATGTGGCTTATTTTAAGCAAAGCTGTCCATACTTTTGTCTTGTCTTCTTGGAATATTCTTACTTTCTCCCTAGTGTCTGTCACTTTTTTTTGTCATCCTTAAGCTGAGAAATATCCTGTAAAATCTTGTTAGCTGGTTTTAATTGTTTTTCCTCTTGCTAACTTCTAAGAGCCATTACATCTGCCTTAAAAGGTACATCATATTTTTACTGATACTGTAGAAGAAATTACAATTTTTTGTGATACGGTTCATAAATTCCAGTTACTACAAACTTTGCACTTTGAGTGCTATGTATCTTCTATACTTTTAAGCCGCAAATCCTGCAGAGACTGCCCATGACTTGTTCTGTGACTTTCTATGGAACTATTTAATTGCCAAGCTTAAACGCATGCTTCAGTTCTCGTAGTGTCCAAGTCCAGCTCTCTTTTGAAAAGCTTGCTGGTAGGGATGCTTGCCAGCACTCGGGAATCCCTGAGAGGGAGAGAAGGAACCGGTAGTTTTACTTGCTTCTATCTGCCAGCTTCCCATCTCCCACACAAAACAAGCAACTAACATGCTAGTGATGATATGTCCAGGGGAAAAAAAAAATCGGATAAATAAATAGAATCTGAAGAGTCCACAACATGGATTCCGTTGATGTTTTGCCATTCAATAAGTAAATAATGCCGGTAAAACTTGCGCTGTCATTTAATCATACATGCATTCACTTGACCATGGAGTGTCTTGTCTAAGTAGTTATGCTATGTCTTGCCAAAATCTTCCATACAAAAAAATGAATTAAAGTGTCCATGTTAGCTGTGTTTTGCATTTGACTGGATTTTTTTTTTTTATGGGACAGCTTCTCTTATAATTATGTAATTGTATATAGCAACAATTATGACAGAAATGCCCATGAAGTATGGGGATAGTAATATGGAAGATGAAGCAATCCAAAGGAAAACAAATTCATCACACTATGTCAGCATCCATTTTTTAAGAGGAAAAGTCCCATGCGATGTAATAGAGAATTAGAACATCCTTCATGATGCCAATCCTACATTTGACTGAGAGCGGCATCAGCAAAAAGTGAACACCAAAAAAGTCTCTGAAATACAGGTCAAAACTTATGAGAGCTTGAATAAGCAAGAATGGGGAAAAAGGATAACACATAAGTATTAAAAAATAGGGGCTGAAATAGTTTATCTGTTCATGTTTTGAATGACCCCCTATCTTATAGGAAAGAAGGGAGGGCATAAAGGATAGAGTCTATAGCTTGACATACTTCAGGGGCAGGGGGCTTCCAGGCCACGCTGTACAAGTAAAGTTTGAAGTCAGTCTGTGGCCTCAGTCCTTCCATCAGTGGGGTTAAATCAGGAGGATTGGCTGTAGCTGCTGAGTGCTGCTGCGTGAGATAGTTCTGCTGAGGCGTTCACCCTGACGGCAGCATCAGGGCTTGGGCAGCCCGTGTAAGTGCTGGTGTCATGGCTTTCCCTTCTGCCGCTGTAGGCTGAAACGTTAGCGCTCCAGCAGGCGTCTTCCAGAAGGCAGCATCCTAAAATGCAATGTGGCCTTGCAGTTAGAAGGCTCGACCTCTTTTCATGCCCTTCTCCTGAGAGTCAACATCAGAGCTTCTGCTGGCTTCACCTGCGGGACCAGGACTTAGCCCAGCTTCTTTATCCTGCTGGCGAGAAGTCCCTGTGAGACTTCCATCAGTTGTTGTCGGCTTTATAAAGATCTAGCTGGCTAACCACTCTCCAGTTTCAGTTTGTTTTGATGCTTGCGTTGCTTTCTTGGAAAGCCAGCCATGCTCCTGTCAGGATTATCCATTGACATTACACAGCGTAAACAGAAGGTTAGGAGGGACCAGACTGTGTGCCGGCAGCGCTTGCTTCCTGTGGGCTTCGGCACTCGGATGTGATGTGCTGGTTTTATTTATTTATATATTTATTCACCCCTTATTTGGGTAGCAGATCTTTAAGCCATTCCTTAAATTGTTAGTTAGCATGTGTTAAGCATGTATTTTTACTGAGAGGTAGTTCTGAGGTATTTTTTAGATGAGGACACACAAGATAGGTGTGTAAGTATTACTTAGCTTCTGCATGCACTTGGTTCAGTGGATGGTTTGTTTTGTTTGCTGTGTGTGGGCTCTTGTTGATGAGCACTTTGGAGATGTCAGGGTAACTGCTTCTGGTTGTTTGCTTCAAATTCATGTATTAAAATTCACTTCTCTTAGGCAGGGAGTCAGATTTCCCTATTGCACCTTTTAATGGCACTTGGGAAATCCTAGCTCATAATGTCATGGGCTTCTGCATCATCATTGCTATATGTAAATGCATGATTAACAGGTGAGTGGTTGGCAAGACATTCTACTGCTAAAAAGAGGGATATCCTGACATTTTTAGTGCAAAATATGAAAAACTACAGTGGACACAGGTGTGGAAAAGCTGTAGAATATCTCACTCGCTTGACCGGTGGAGCATGAGGGCTTACCTGCTATCCTTCAGAGAAGAGTACGTTTGAGAGCTGGACTGGCTAGTGTCCTTGCTTTGTGCTCTTAAATTGTATTGCTAGTTAATCAGGGCATTAGGTGGAAATGTTAAGATTGGAAAAGATACTCCATGCTGATAATTGGAATAGACCTCTATCTATTACCTTACCAAAAAGCTTCTGAGAGTCTTGCATTAGTGCCCCATATATTTGTCACTGGTTTAAGTATCTATATGATGGTCACTTACACTTAAGGATTTGTTGTGAACTCTACAACTATTTTTGCATGACAGGTCACAGTAATGAAAGGCAGTAGTAGAAATAAGGATCATTCGACAGAAGGAGAAGGAACTGGGAAGCGACCAAAAAGAAAGTGTCTTCAGTGGCATCCCCTGCTTGCCAAGAAACTCCTTGACTTCTCTGAAGAGGAAGAGGAAGAAGAAGAAGAGGAGGATCTTGATAAGGTAGACTTCATTGGATTCTTTGACTCTAGAAGGTTAATGGTGGGTCAGATTCTCCCTAGCTGTGTTTTTGTTCTGTTTGCTTCTTGCTATTCTCTTTTGTGAACAAACGCAGCCAATTAAAAGAAGTGATGCTGTGCCCATAAGGTTATAATAGCAAATAACACAAAGTGAGTTGTCAACCACGCTTTAAAAATCTCAGACAAAACTCTGTTTTTTAGAGTTAGACTGTAAGAGTTTTAACAAGGTTGTTTTGATAACGTTATTCATCTTGGTCTTGATTGCTCAAGGTGGGTTTTTGAGACGGGTTTTTTTAATTGTTCAATTTAGACATGAAGTTAGCCTGTGCTTAATAGCTGCTTCTGGTGGCTTTGAGGACATACCAAGCTAACGCTTTTATTTCTTTTTTTAAAGATTTAAAAAATACAAATATTAAAAGAGAAAAAGAAGAAAAAGATGTCAAGAATTTTTACTGTCTTTGTATGTGAAATTCAGCTTATCCTCCAGAATATGGAGAGCACAGGTGGAATAATCTCTCACTCATTTGGTGCTTGGTAGTTTGGTGTTCTTCAGTGATGCTGGCCTTACCCTTTTTTGTAAGGATCGCACAATGTGACACTCCACAAGTGTACAGTTAGACTCATCCTCTGTAACAGGAAGTGGGAATGGGAGCTGATGGGTTTTGGAGACGTGATGTTTCCATCATGCAGACAATGTTCATATCTGCATCTCCTTGATGCTTTGCTAAGGCAGGAAGGGAGACGTCAGTGCTGAGGAGGCTGCCTTGAGCCACATACTGATAAGGAAGAGTGACCTTGACAAGGATAAGGAGCAACAAGGAGGAGTCTGATACTCTGACAGTGCTTTCTATTGACCTTACAGATCACTTGCCACAATATGGCATAAACCAGACATGTTGCGGTTAGGTAGGAGGTGGTTTTCTTTCTCACACAGTAGTAAGTTTCGTTCAGTCAGAACTAGTCTTCTGTGGTATTGTCCCTTGCAGGAAAGATAGGCTGGTCTGTGACCGGAGAGGGCATATTTTGGCGGTGTACTCTGTTGTGATTGCCTGCCCTCTCTCTCCAGCTGGACAGCTGTGCAGCTCACAGGCTGAGTAATGAACGGCAGGAGATGGGGGAACAACTGTTACCTATGCACTTTCCTTCCTATGCACTTTGTAGTTGCAAACACAAGTGATTGAGGTCCAAGGTAGCTCTGCTCACCTCATCCCACTGAGATGATTTCTAGGTCATAGGAAGGGGGTAGGAAGGATGTCTTTCCTCCAGCCTCTTTAGGACTGTTACTAGAGAATGGTCCTCAGCTTAGAAATCTGCTCTACTTGCAAGTCAGAGTTTAAGTCTTGCAGAGAGCATGAATGAACCTTGGACCATCAGGTGAGGAGGTTTGATGTAGAACTCGGAGTCTTCTGGACAGAACGGATGGCCTTTGGAAACAGCTCTGTGTATCCATGTGCATCTCCCTCGTTCACACACAGCATACACAGATTCTGTCTCTGTGAGAAGTGTGGATAACGGAGTTTAAACCCCTTCCCTTTTGGTTCTGCTAGGTCCCGCTCCTTGGCGCTGATGGTTTAGAGCAGGATGCTGATGAAACCGAAGATGACGAGTCCTCAGAGCAACGAGCTCGCCGACCAATGAATGCATTTCTCTTGTTCTGCAAACGCCATCGCTCTCTCGTGCGAAAAGAACATCCTCGCCTCGATAATCGTGGCGCAACCAAGATCTTGGCAGATTGGTGGGCTGTTCTAGATCCAAAAGAAAAGCAGAAATACACTGACATGGCCAAGGAGGTACGTTCTGTCTGAATGGTGGATGTAAAGAGAGTTTGTTACATATTTGTTTGTCTTCTATTTCTCTGTGTATTAAATGTTTCTGTGGGGTTTTTCTCTTCCCTGACTTCCTCAGCTTCCCTAGTGGGATTATGGTGTCCAGAGCAGCTGCTGTTCTTGCTTTGATTCACTTGGTCCTTTGGACCAGAATGAAAAGACACTGCTCTGTGTACACAAACTAACCTGGCTGTCGTAGTCATTGGTACAAGTACATGCACCTGATAGTTCCTGCAGTACAAGCATTAACACGTGGATAGTGTGTGGATAGTGGCCATTGAAAACAATAACATACAATTCAGTGTCAGCTGACTAGTGATACTTAGCTCAAGCTGTGCATTTGCTATGGATAATACAGGTTGCTATTATAATGCAGGTGGACCAAACCAAAAGCGTAGTCAATGCTAAAGGATCGAAAAATTATTAGTATTTCATGAAGTACTCTCCCTATGTATTGTTAACCAGTTTCTGATAGAGCAACCTTTGGTGAGGCAGAGTCCAATATCCAAATCAGAGAGCAATACATAGTCAGAGTCCTTTAACTAAGAGCAAGGAAAAGAGATTTATCCCCATATTTCACAAAGTATCTTTACCTCAACTTAAAATTTAAATGAGGCTTTTAAAGAAATAGCTTGCTTGGTAAGCTGGCCCCAAGAAGGCTGTGGATATTGATAGTAGAGTGAGACACACTGCCAATTACTTAGGCTAATTACATCACCCCAAAACAGATCCCTGTAATTACCAGTGTGATGTAGATTGCAGGTAACCATTCAATTCAATCTTAGAAAGAACAATGGAAGCCCAGTGAGAAGGAAGAACATCTCTCTCATTTGTCGGGTAATGTTAGCGCACTACAAGAAGTACAGTACTATGAAACAATTGTGAAAACTATCATCCATACCTGCCCTGTCACCTGAAGTGATGTGCTACTATTGACACATGTATATAAGGTCTGGCTGTTCAGTAGTTTGTGTGAGCGTGGAAAGGTCCACAGGAAAAACCAGTGTTCTCTATGGCAGGTCCTTTTTGAAGCAGGGTCCGTAGTACCTCTGTAGTTCCCCATCTGTGACACAGGGTTGAAATACTTGAGTCTCAGCTTTGTCCAACCATTCCTGATTTGTTCCGCATTCCCACTTACAAATTAGCAATGCTTCTTGAAATGTGTGGGAAAAGGGCAATTAGGAGATGCGGTACAGATAGAGAGGAAGGAAGGATGAAAATGAAGAAATAATTTTTGGAAGAAACAAACCTGATGTGACTGTTTTTCTTAGCCTTTTGTCTTGCTTAAGGAAACTTGTTCATTAAGAAGGAAAATAATTGCAGAACTTCTGTATGAAGTGACAGATCTGAAACTATAAATCATATTGTTGTAGAAATCATTGTTCCTGTAGTGATTTACTTATTTTTCTTGGCATGAAGAACAAATTGCATATTCAACATCAAAGGAAAACAATAAATCTTAAGTAGTTTACATCATTACAACTAGTTCCAAGAATGTGTGGAAAAGAGATAGCGTATAATTTTTATTCTTTAAATGGTTCTATGTTACAATAATTAGCAGCTACAATGTGCTATTGAATATATTTGGGCCTTCTTCACTAACAGGCCTATTCTGTGTGAAAAGTTGTTTTGTTTTAACACTGGCTTTTGTAGTTAGGCTTACTGCTGAGATTGTCAAGAAGATGTTGGTGTCAACTCTAGTGTGAACCATTTATTGGTATTTTTCTTTTTCCTAAGGAGAGCTCATTTAAAAGCCAAGAAGGTGAATGCCTTTGGAAGGACATAAAATTACCATTGTACCAATAATCTTCTGTTTGAATACCTATATGTATAAGCTCATCCACTGTATTTTAAACCTCAGTGAGCTTCTGTTACTTAAATGTAGCTTTTCAGTGCCCCTTGACTTCCCGTTTTCACCGCGTAGCCTCTGGCCGCTGCCCTGGCAGGGCACACATCTCCCAAAGGATCCTGTGTCACATCCGCTACCCCACAACATGTCTTGTGTACCCTGAGCATCTGAATCGCTCTTCCAGAGATACAAATGGGCCTGACAGAAGTGGTCCCTACCGCAATGAATGCAACTCCTGTTTTACAGTCTTGAGAATGTTTTTACTACTTGAAGCCAGAGGTTACAAAGCCAGTTAGCTCAGATTAAGGTTCAAGCAAGCAGCTTTCAGTTTCTCACCTGCTTAGTACCAGCTACTGATATTATCTCAGCAGTGTGCAAATCAAGGCATTGGCATATTTCCTCATGCCTATCTAGCTATATGCAAGATCCAGGATTTTGGAAGATAGTGAGGCACCCAAACGTTTTGCCAAGTGGAATTAGAAGAATTGTTCTGTTGGGTTGGACATCTGTCCGTGATTCCCACTGAGAGGATAATCAGGTCTACGGTTCATTTTGGAAAATGCTATTATGTGCCTGTCTGTAACTTGGGATACCTTAATTTCCTAGAAAAACTGTCCCCATGATCTCTCTATTTTCAGTCGTGTGGTTTATGGTCTCTTGTAGCAACACCTGCCCCAGAGACTTCACACTCTGCCTGCAAAGCTCAGTGTCAGCTTCTGCTGGTGTTTTCTTTAGGAGCAGGCTTTCTATTTGTATCCTACCGACTTTGTACATCAACTTAACTTTGAAAGTTTTGTTCTAGAGGGTTTAAACCCCGTAGCTGATAAATACTCCCAAGTGGAACCACAAGTGTTCCTGCTGTTTGTTAGCATTTCCTTTCACTGAGGAGAAAATGAATTCTTCCTGCTCATAAATACGCTCCAGCATTTTTAGTTACTACAATAATAGAAGTAGTCATCTTCTGTTGTCTCTTACAGGGCTTACTGGGAATATTCAGTTGCCTTGGAAAATATCCAGTGAGATTATTAGTATTCAAGCCCTGTTTCCCTTGCTAGAAAACAATTTTAAATACATCTTTGCATTGGCAAGATCTAGGTAGTCAGGATTGTTTCTTGTAGGGAGCAACCTGATAAATCCAGGCTGCTGCGATTCAGCGGCAGAACTGAATGCTTCTCCCCGGGCGTGCTCGGCCGGTGGTTACGCAGGTACAGTCAGCCCAACTGGGAGCTTGGCATCCTTGCTGTGCCGCTGCTTTGGCAGCTGCCTCGGGGTAGGAGGGAACAGATGTTCTCGCTTCTTGGCTGGAGTCTGGCAAGTTCACTGGGTGACGTATGGACCGTAACGTGTAATGTGAACCCTGCGTCCCTCAGGAGTGAAAAATGGAGTGTCGTATTTTCTGTGGGTTTTGGGGGGTTTTTTGGTTTTTGTTAGATCTCTGGGATTCATGTGACGTTTAATAGCCAGTTGGTGGGATTAAAGCACGCATTTAAAGTTAAGCACGTGCTAACTGCTACCCTGAGGTGTAGCTGGAATCCACTTGTGAGCTCCTGTTCCCACCACTCTGGAGAAAGTAAATCTTTTTTTATTTGGTGATGAAAGCAACTCAGGGAGTTGCACTGAAGCACAGCACCTTTTTTAACCTCAGCTCTGAAGTGGCACCGGTCTCACTGCCTAATGCATCCTTTCCCCAGGCTTTCACAAAACAGAAATGGTACATCAGACCAACCCCCCAAACATATCCTGTGCTTTTTTTATCTTACCTGGAACTTCAGGATGTGACCCTGCCAGGCTGTCCCTGCCACTCATGTGGGGGAACCAAGGTGGTGTCTTTGCATTCCAGGTTAAGGACTTACCTTTCTTTTGTTCCCGAGGGACTTAAGAGACGTCCTTAGACTGACTGTGTTAAGTTCGTTTACTGCACAGTTGGTCAAATGGAGGAAAACAGTAAGCTCTGCTATTGCCTTTGGCATTTTCTCATTCCTGTGTAGCTCATTTAAGTTATCTTCTCATGACCTGGCAAGATTTTGTTTTAGGCCTTGGTCTAATAGTCACAAAAATCAATACTGAAAGTCTTTCCGAGATTTGGATCAGGCCCCTGTATGCATTTTATAAAACTACTTCTTGGCCATTGTTTAACTTTTTACATTTTCATTTACCTTGTGTGTTGAAATTGTGAAAGGGGCTGATGAGTTGTCCTCCCTCAGTTTGTTCCCTCCCCTTCGGAGAGTGCAGTTAATGTTCCCTTCTTGGCTTTGCAGAGGAAAAAAATCCATTAATACACCACCTCACTTGAATTGCTTTTGTTGAAAACTGATTAAAAGCTTATTGCTGCCTCGTCTTGCAAATGGCATGCGTTCTGGTTCTCATTTGATGGGCAGCCTGTCGGCTTGTCACATTACTCCTTAGAATAATTCAATTACTCAAAGCAGCAATGCTGATATGAAGAGCTTATGTACCTCATTGCTAGCGATTCTGTGCTTTTCACTCTGCAGGCTGGAAACATGATTTGTGAGTGGGCTGCGGCTTTAACAATGGAAGGCAAAGCTGCTTCTCTCTGTATTTCCTTTCCGCTTCTTCCCTTACCCCCTCCCCTTCCCTTCCCTCCACCAGGCTATTTTTGTGGTGTACTGAGCTCCCAAACCAAACTGAAAGGGGGAAAGGGGTGAGGTGAGAGGTGTCGCAGTCCTTAGTTTGCAGATTTAATACATACACCCTATTCAGAAAACAGAGTGTGTATGTGGGTCAGCAGTCCCTGCAGATTTTTATTATTTATAGCCATTTCTATAAATACAGGGCTTCACACAGCAGGTTCACACAGTGCTGTGCTTCTTGTAAACTGAATTGTTTTTATCCTTGCTACAGTCTGGAGGTAGCAAGTGCCAGGTGATAGATTAAGATGGAAACGAAAGTAAGTGATACACATGCGATGGTGATCCTGCCACAAGGCATGCCGTTTATTGATCTGGGAAAACACTGCAGTGACTGTCAGAGGACAAGGTTTTCAGTGCTACTTCTGTATTTGATACCCAAGGAATTTTTTTTCCCCTTTACATGTGTATCTGTGCAGATGTGCATAAAACATAGGTGCTTCTCTGTGCTGTAACTGGGACTGATGACAGCTGGGTGGGTGGGAACATGCGTAATCACGGAAGAAACTTCCTGCAGCTGCCCTGCCATGTACTTCAGGATAAAACCGCTCTTCTGGTCGTTTGCCACCATCGAGAGCTACCTAGTGCGTGAGGAGGTATTGGGTTCCTTCTCCCTGCCGTCAGCCCTGGTCCTTACTGGGTCGGCTCCCACAGCAGCCAGTGTTGTACGCCCCTATCAGTTGTTAGGCAAACATCTGCAGCTGGAATGCGTGGTATGTTCCTCTGATTCGCCTGTTCTCCACCTTGCATAGCAACACATTTAAAATACTGAAATGTGCTATTTTTATTGCTGTTAACATTCAAAAATCTTGTTTTGGTCTGGTCAGCAAGATACTTGGAAAACGTCACTATTGCATTTTGTGAATAAAATAGGTCCCCATCATTCCTCATACCCCCTAAACTGTGTAGGATCCAGACCTTTTCCCCCCACCCCTTATGTGTAGTCTGGCTTGGTTCGTTTTGCTGCCTCATACCAAGAATATAGCAAACAACTGAGATGTGTGCTGTGTGCTCAAGGCCAAAGAATGTTTTAAATGGTCCCAGTTTATTTTATGCAGCCACGCAGCACGGTACATTTTGGAAGAAACGCTGGGATGATGTATCAGAAGTTACTGAAAATGAGATGATACTGGTAGTGGTTTATTTTTGGTTCCTGGTTTGGGAAAGCATATACTCAAATACTCTAAAATAGAGAACTATTAGAGAAAAATGAGTGCAAGGTAAGGAGCATCATGCTGCATTTATTGCTAAATATATGTTTTCATTTCATTCAAACTAGAAATTAAACAAAGATTGTACCTGCAGAAGACTTCAAATAGCTGTCTCTGTTTCCCAGAGAGTGAGCATACAAGCACTGGGGAGCAGTCTGCAGGATCAGAACTTCAGCCTGCTCTGGGTGATAAACCCTCAGGAGAGGAAAGAGAAACCCCACCTTTTTAAATACAGCTCTACTTATCTTAATGTTTCTTCTTAATAGATTGTGTTGGCGGTCAGACTCTAAGCGTGTGATTAAACTGTTAAAAAATCAAGATATTTAAGGATTATTTACTGTATTAAATCCTCTTACACGTAGTGTACTCTGTTGCCCTGTGGATAGTATAATGTCATGACTGGCATGACTGGTAATTTTCCTTTTCTTTTCTAGTACAAGGATGCATTTATGAAAGCAAATCCGGGGTACAAGTGGTGCCCTGCAACAAACAAACCTGTGAAAACATCCACTGTTACCAGCAGGAAAAAACTCTGGGCCTTTGCGTCAGATTCTGCGAAAGATCTACCAAGCCCAAGGAAAGCCCTGACAAAAAGTGAAGACATGCCACAGCTAAACTTCGGGATGGCAGGTGAGATTTCCATCCATGTTACTCAGACGTAGCATCCTCGTTTTGTCTGAGGATGTGGCGTTGAAATTGAACTGCGATACCAGTTTTCTTTACTGCACATGGTACTGTAGTGCAAGTAACTTTCATGTCCCAAATTAGGTTGCCAAGACTCTAGTTAAACCTCTGCATAACAGCTTTCTAAAATTTTCCTTAGTGCATGATTGCTTTCAAGAGTCAAATCCAGATATGTGGCATCAAAACCCGTACCCCATTTGGGGGTCCAGATTTGATTGATTTTTAATTGCAGCTTATCTGCTGTTAGAGATTTTCCTTTTCTAGTCAAAAAGGAAAATGCTGACTGTGTGCATTCTTTTTCACTTTCATAGAGCATTGTATATGTTTAGTAATTGCTGTTTACAAAATTAATTATATGGGTGTCTATGAAGTTGGAGGTGTCAACATTCGTGTGGATGAATGTACTGCTGGAGCTAACTTTTTGTATTTAAATCAAGAGAAGAGTAATTTAATTTCGCTTAAAGTATGCTCTTTTGCCCATTATATCTTGGAGGGGTGGATTCTAACCTTTTAAACATTTAAATAAAATAACAAATGAAATCTGTGAATAAGTGTAGGTGGAGCACCTGAACTGGTGAAAGGCAGATAATCTCTCACTGATATCCGCAAATAGCAGAACTCTTGCAATCATGACCTTGAGATACAGAGACATTAATGTTAAATACTGGCAGCTTAAGAACCTAACAGTCAAGGTAGAAATTTTTTTCTCCACCACCCTTTTTTCTTTTTTTTTTTTTTTTGTTTCTTTATTGTGGTTTAAAGTTTCTAATTTTATAAACACTGATGTATTTGAAACTTTGTCATTTTCTACCTAGTTTATGACAAGTGTGTGGCAGATAGGACTTTTCTGCTTAGAGAGATCATTTGATGGAGAGTGGAAAATGGTTTTATGGACAAGTGTGAAAGGATTAAAAGGCATGTATACCTTTTTGCCAGTATAGTGGTATGAAAATTCCTGTAATTAAATTCCTTCTGGCTATGAAGGAACTGTGAAATGTGATCAAAATCAAGGTTTTCATGCTACATAGTTACAATATATGGGATATCAGTTCTAAAAGTTGCAAGCTCTTTCATCCAGTTCTGCTTTTGCTATCAGAGGAGTAACTTCTGCTCCTCAAAGGTTTATTTACTTATCAGAAAGAACAAGTAATAGGCTTTGGTCTACCTGTCTGCCATCCCCCACCACTCCTGCTGGGCTATCCAAATGTAGAGTTTCTGAGTACAGAGAGATCTTGAATCAACACCTGTCAAGAGCAGAGGACAGAGAACTTAAGAATTAATTAGAAACTAATCTAACCCATTGTTTTATCTATAGAGCCATTCATTTCTGAAGAAGGCCCTTTAGTGCTATATGTGATTGAATTAATTTTTTTTTTTTTTTTTTTTTACTGCAGACTGAGTCAATGAGCATAGTAATTCATAGGGGTCTCACTCCAGTCCTCATGCCAATGAAGACTGGCTATTTCCTTGAGTATAACAATAGCTCATAAAATAATGACAGCTTCTGACAAAGATGTTAGCAGCATCCAAATCGTGACAAGTCTGCTGTGCCAAATGGATTACTGTTTCGTCAACTATATACCAGCTCATGCTAAATATGTTTTGTTGTGGTGTTCTTTCCCTGACTTCATGTGATAGTTCAATTCAGCACTGACTCTTCTATCCAGCACGACCTCTTTTAAAATCCAGGCTGTATACTAGCTGATGAACTAAAAAATAGCTGAACCACCTCAGAAACATTTTTACCTTTGAAATACCACTGACTGTCTTGCATCATCAAGGCAGATAGCTTCCTTACGACAGGGATTATATGTTTCCAGAATCATTCCAGGAAATCTGTTTTACTTGTTGGTAGTTGTTAATCCTGTCTTGATTGCTTTTTACATATTACATTTCATTTTGGAAAATGTAATCTATAGAGAGTAAGATCTTCCTTTCTATTTTTAAGTCACACACAGGCCACATCTCTCCTTTATTTTTGGCATTCCAACAATAACCACCCCACTTCTAAGCCTCGCGCGTTGGCCTATCGTTGTGTCAAGAACCTGAGGTGTGGCAACAGCATTGGGCTTCTGACCTGCTGACCCACTAGTGCTGTCCTTGCTCATCCAGCTGGGAAGTTGTAATTGAGCATGCTTTTCTCACGCCATGGCTCACCTGTGATCTGTTGTAAGGCGTAGGGCAAAGACAACTGCTGTTTGCAGGTGAACGTGACCATTGCAGCATCTACCCTCAGAACTACGGAGCTAAGTGAGCAACGGCTTTGCTGTACAAATGTGCAAGATTCCCAATACTTTCACGTTTCTGCATCAGAAGAAATCCATCTGAGCCAAAAAGCTTTTATTAATGAAGCAAAGGGTGGAAAAAAGACACTTTCCTAGAGTATGCAATATCCTGATAGAGATGCAATTTTTTTCTTTTTTTAGAAAGAAGCTTAATTCTGCACCCAGATAGAAGTTAGTTGAAACTGATACCTGCTGGCTTTCTTTCTGTTTAGTTCTTCCTCAGTTCTTTCTTTCCTCTGACTGAAAAATTGTGATGATGAACAAGCCAGCCTGCTGAGTGTCTAACCAGACCAATACTAACAAAGCATGTCATTCCCAAATAGTGAGATGATTTTAAGTTTCATCAATATTAAAAGCTGTTGAGAAAGTCACGAATCGCCTCCCATTCTGCAAGTCAAATGTGTGTGCTATTTTCTCACTACTGTTGATTTAACTGTAAATTGCTTTAAAGTAGCACTTAAAATTCCTTAATTTTTCATACTACTAAGTTCTTGGCACTGTAAGAGAAACAATGTTGTGCTGAGAAGGAACTATAAACTTATGGCAGTGTTTGCATATGTACATTTTGTCTTCCCTTAGATGAAGTTATTTTGTAATTTGAAACCTTAGTGGAAGGATTTTTGGTTTTATCATGATCAGACATCTAAGTGCCAGCCCTCTGCTACAGCTGCAGCATAAGTATTCAAGTCGTTTAAGCACCAAATTAAACTTTCACTTTCCACTTAGCTGTCATTTTTTTCCTTCCTCTTAATTTTTACATTTAAATAAACAGTTTCGATATTTGCTTATTTGGGGAAGAAACAGTCCTATCCTTGTCCTATTATGATAAGCTACTTATTTGAAGGGCAGAAAGCTGAGATCACCACCAAGAAGATATTTAGAAGAGGGGGAGGAATTTTAGAGCCATAAGCTGGGTGTTCTCCAGTTGGCCAAAACTGAGGAGGGGAAAGACAACCCACAGGTAACTAAAGTGAAGCACAAGAGAGCAGCTGGGACCTGTCAGTGTGATGCGGGCATAAGAAAGTGCTATATTGCAGTGTGTCAGGCAAAGTCTTTTCAGGAACTGTAGAGAAGAGTTAATGCTGTTGAACAGAGCACAGCTCATCTGACATGCTTGCCCGGCTGGTCATTCACGTACAAGAAAGATGGACTCCACCTCGGAGGAGAGCTACAGGAATTGCTGGGACCGTGGGAGATGGACATGCTTGATGACATCAGGAGGTCTTGATTTGCTTAGGCTAGGAAAATCAGGAAGAGTAGGGTGACTCCTGTAAACGCAGAAGAGGGGAATACCGTTTAGGGAGAACAGTTATTTAATCTTAAAAATGCAGGCACCAGAAAAAACGTGTACCACCTGGCCCTGAGTAAATTTCAGCTGAAAACTGGAAGAAAGCTCTTAATGCTTAGAAGATTTGGGTTCTGCAACAGTCTTCCGATGGGAATGAAGGAAGTAGAAAGCAAGCAGCCAGGCCCTTACTATTTAATATGGAGCTCAGTGAGTTTATGATGGGCCTGGAGATCTCTTCCCATCTCTCCTTCCTCCAAATTAACAGCCTTTGTAGGCATTATCTTTCAAGATATGTGTTCTCTTGTCACTTCTTAATTGCTCTGATGTCCTCTTGTTTGAAGGACTGAACTGTTTCTGATCAAGTATTTTGATGGCAAAAAGTGCTGTGCTGACAGGATTGCTTCACTTATGAATTGTGCTTAGGTACTTGCTGGCCCTTCCCATTTTCTGTCTCCATTTCTTCAACCACTTCTTGTTACTAGATCCTGTACTTCTGGTAGTGCCTTGTCTCTTTGTAGAAACTTAATATCTTTTGTTTCCTTTTTTATTTAAAAGTAAAATTTAAAAAAAAAAAAAGACCTACAACCCCCCACACACACCTTCTACCTGTTTATTATGGTAAAGGAAAAAATTAATTCCAGTTGAACGTTGGGTTTGAAGCCAGATGCTATTTAGGCTGTGTTCTTAAGATCATGAGCCACTCTTCTATCCTTGAGATACTGGATGAGCCTGGTTCATTCACATTGCATTCCTCTGCTTCTATTCACTGCTGTTTTAAGAGTATTGAAAAAACTTACCCTGTGAATGTCAGTGCAAGATGCTGACTGAGGGACAACTTTTGGCAGCATCTGTGGTATTGAATTAAACAGCACCAGTGAGTATTCCTGTGAACTGGACCTTGATCATCTGTAGCACTAAATAGTTTGGAGGTTTGCCGGTACAGATTTGGCCCATGTCAGATGAAAAGCTCAACAAATTCCTCAGCACCACTCATGAGTGGGAATGGGCCAGGGGATTTCCCAGTAGGCGTTTTGGATGCAGCTATTCTGCATCCAAATTTTGCATAGCAAAATGCAACCAAATGAACAGGGGTAGTTGTGCCGGTTGGTCTCCATTCCAGGGAACGGTCCCTGGCACGTGTAATTTATTGTTGTAGAGAGAGGTTTTGTATAGTTTAGTGAAAGGAAATTGGAAGGCGTGAGCGCACGCTTAGTGAAACCTGGGGAAAGTTACTTATCTTTGGTGTCTCATCATTACTGAAGTTGGTGTCTCAGCAATACGCAAGGATAATGCTTTCCTTTCTCTTACGTTGTGGCTGTTGTGCAAAACATTTGGGCCCCACACAGACTGTTTCCCTCTCTCTACGTGACACACTGTTAAACCGGGTCCCTGCATTGCTTCCAAGGCACTCCCCCAAAATCAGAAAATTACTCTTCATAATGATGAAGAGCAACCACTGTTCTGAGCGGAAAAGCCACTCCATGAGTAATGCAGTGCCAGTGTTCATTGCTTTCACTTCTTGTTGCTCTCTGAGCTCCTGAGGTGCGGGAAGGCTGGAAGCAAGAAGCTGTCAGCATCAAATACTTGGAGAAAGAACATTTACATCTCCATTTTACTTTCCTCATTTATATATTGTATTGGCAGGGCAACAAGTAGGCAGGCAGCTTGTCTGCCCAGTGCCTGTGCTGTTCTGGCATGGAGGATCAAGCGCTTCATGCTTCAGAGCTGTCAGGCTGGCACTTTTCAGCACTAAATGCAGCTCTAAATTAAAGCTAAATGAAAAAAGAAATTTTGCTTCAGAGCTTGATCGTGTCATTTTGTTCCAGCCTTTTACTTGTTCAGTGACTAAGGAAGGGAACCACTCGCTCAGTAGGAGCATCCATTGAGTTATAAATAGGTGCGATATTAGAGCATCTTTGTATATATTTATGTATGAGATCATTACAGTTGCTGTTTTAAAGATACCCATCTCTGTAGTACATAAAACCTTTGGCAGTAAAATTGTAAATCCACGCAATGGGGTATTAAGCACACAAATCCAATTAAATCCTTCAAACAGCTTTGAAAGCCTCTCCCAGAGGGTACAGAAATGGTTATTTGTGATTCTCTTGAACTGCCTTTTATGGCAGCTTGCTTAGAGTGTCTGTGACAAGTGGTCTTCTGGGGGTTTAACACTGCAAATGGTAGGTTCTTTAAACAAGCAAATGAATAAACTTAAGACTTGGTTTTACTCTTTTAACAGATCCTACACAAATGGGAGGCCTGAGTATGTTGCTTCTAGCAGGGGAACATGCCCTGACTGCACAAGAGGTAAGGAACTCTCTTCTCTCCCATGCCTCAAGCCCTCGGTTCAAAGAGAGCTCTGAAGAGGAATATTTGACCAGTGGGAAATGAAATTTAAGATCCATCTTGGGTAACCTCAGGTGGGACTGAGGGACATGTCACACTGAGCCCTGTGATACGAGTCTTGTATCCCAACCGTGAACGTAGAGGTTGGGCCCAGTTTTTATATCAGTTCTGTATTAACTCTGCTGACTGAATATGTGATCAGACCAGGCAAGTCTGCCCCGTGAGGGCATATTGTCACAGGTAGAAGGGTTGAAATACAGTGACTGTGTTAACAAAGAGGTGGTTTGCAAGCTCTTTTGGGCAAAGATTTCATATGCTTGTGCAGTGCCTCACACAACTGTGGCCTGAGCACTAATAGCAAAATAAATACCTAATAATTTCTATGCAGTCAGTGTCATTACATATGCATTCTGAAACCATGCAAGGGCTAACAGGTAATCAAAGTATTGCAGTCTACTATTCACTAAGTCTTTATGTCTAAAAAGAAGTTTGTACTTCAGTTGCCATCGCAAACATTTTGTTTTTACAAAGGAGTCTAGTAAATAAACGTGTTCCTGCATATCTCCGGTAGTGCAGAGACCTCTGATCTTTCTTTGGAGTGATTATTATTAATGATCTATTTTTTGGGCCAGCTTTGAAAATCGTTCAAAAGGTGGGTTGTATGTTGGGTAAAATAGGTAGTGGCTGCCATAAATCTCTAGGCTATAAAGAAGAGCTGTGGAAGTGAGGAGGGTTTCTTTTTTCTTTTTTTGTTGTTATTGGGAGGAAAAGTAATAAATAAACAAACTATCTATGTGTGATACCCCCAAATGCAAAATGTGTAGTGCATTTAAGATGGATTGCTTCTGTACTGCCAAGACTGAGCCAAGACTCCTCAATGCTTTGCACACCAGTTTGAGCAATGGAAATATTTGTGCAGATGTGGGTAAGTGGCTTTCTGTGCTGCAGCATGAAAACTAAGAAATGCTAGGGTAAGGTTGGCAAAGAAGTGAAAAGAAATTATTTTGAGCTAAAATGAGAATGTCCTGTAGCTTTCAAACTTTGAATCTCTTGGCTTAGAGTTTAAAAACTGTTTCTACAATGCTGGTAACATTTAAATGAGAGGGAAGGTGTGTTCTAGTCACAGATACTCAGTTCCATTCAGAAGGGTCTTTGCTATGACCTTGTGAGTTGAGCTTTCTTGGTTTTACCTGAAAAGTGCCTCAAGTAGTACCATTTCAGATGGCAGTGAAGCAATGAAATCTACATGTGGATTTAGAGACAAATCAGAAAGGATGTTGTGTGATTGTTTTAGTATAAGAACGTTTTTAATCAGGATTTTCTTCTTTTGAGCAAAAGACACGTTTCCTGTGCACCTACATAAACCCCATTTTTTCTGACAGAAGCATGCAATACGGCTTGTGATGTAATATTTACTTTATGTATAAGCTATACTATGCTGTGCTCTTTTGGGCCTATAGTCGTCTTTTGAAACCCGGCCCTCCACATCAAAGAGGCAAGCTGTGTAATCTGCTTTCCCCCAAGCTGTAGGGCAAAATAATTGTCATAAATACAGCCTGAACAAAACTAGCTGAGGGATTTGTTGGCTGTTGTTAGAATCACGATGGGCCAGAAATTAGCCTGTACTTACTAATGAGTTACCGTGTTTTAATTGTCCTATGCTACCTGAGAAGCAAGTAAGTGTCAGAGCATTTTCCCAGGGAACAAAACCGCACATCTCCCCATTCTTTCAGAGGGTCCCCTATGTAAAATATGTCCTCCAGAACAATCTGGGTGCTTGGTATTCTCAAAGCAACCCAAATGGATGAAGTTCAGTCCTCCTAACTGCGTGTCAGCAGGAATTAAGTTTCCAGCTGTGTTTCTGTGCACTGGGAAACTTCCTCCGTTTCCTTGCGTGGCAGCCCTGGCGTGTCTTCCATTTTCCTTTTGTTTCCTTTTGGTTCAGTGTTTCAGTGGTGATTAGATACGGAGCAAATACTTCTTAGGCTTGTGTTTCCCCAAACGCAGTAAAGATCCTAAACCTATTTAGACTTGGATAACTGAACAGCAATTATGTCTTCCCATCCTCGGGCGTATGGAGAGAGGAGATATAAGATGTTCATCTTTGCATGCTTATGGGACAACCTGTGGTTGGATTTCCATGGTTATGCTTGAAAACAGTTTCACGCTCAAACCAGCATTTGCGAGGTTAGCAGGACATGCTAGGCGGTGGTATGACAGGCTCAGTAAGAAGCTCAAGAATTCATTGTAGAACTGGTAAGCAAGCTGCTTTCCTCTTCAGTGGATTGGGGTTAGTTAGAGTGTGGTGTTAGAGTTGGTATTGATGTGGAGGAGAATTTGCTGTACTAAGGTGACTGCTGAGGTATTGTCAGTGAAGAGGTTCAGAAGGTGCTTAACTATGAAAAATAGTGTTATTGTTTTATAGGCATGTAAGTATGTAAATATATGCCATATGTCTAAAACCCAGGCGTTTCTATTTAGAAAAAAAAAAAGGACAGATGCAGTGTCACTTCTTTTAAGAGTGTTCTAAATGATATCATGTAGTCTTCATTATCATTAAAGCGTGTGTGTGTACGTGTAAGATACATGTGCATATATATGATTCTTAAACTGGGGGACTGCCAGACATAGGATTACCTGTCAACATGCAGTTTGACTGCTTATGTATATGTATGGTTACACAGACTTGGGTGGCCTTGTAAGCATAGGTCTTAAATACTATTATCGTCTTAAAAACCGTTAATAGCAAGGAGGGAAGCATGGGCATAGTTTGCTCAGAATTTGTGAGAAGATGAGGAAAATTATACTCAGAGGTCTGCTAATCCCACGTAAATGTATTCAACGCCTGCTGATTTTCTGTCAAGTGTATGTTAAATGGATGTATAGGGACTTTTCGAATCAGATGTTTAACCTTGGAGTTGTCAGAAGCCCAGATGTCAGGTAACAAAGCGAACAGGCACCAGCGGGAGGACGGGAAGAGGCACACCAGCGATATTTACAAAATTGCTTTGGGGCTTTGGTCGCCATCTCTGTGTGTCTCCGGTTATGTTTCTATTTTTGTAATTTTTTTCAATAGACTAGTTTCTCTTCTGATAACAGAACTCAGTGTGGGTACACAATTGATTTCCAAGCAGCGGCTAGAGTTACTAAGCAGACAGGCAGGAGAAGCTACAGACCTTACCAGCAGTAAACAAAGGACTTGGATACGCAGTGAGTTTCCACTTGGCTTTTGGGTCCTTTTCATCAGTTACGCAAGACTGCGATGCGTCTATGAGCATATTTTGTCGAACGCCCGAGCAGAACCGCCAGACGGGTCTGCTCCAGCTCCTGGCGTTGCGCTCGGCAAAGCCTGGTGCTCGCAGCAGGTTGATGAGCAGGAGGGCTGAAGCTGGGCAAGGAGCGCTGGCTCCTTGCTTGCCCGCTCACCTCCCTCCCTGCGCATCTCCCTTCCCAGCCCGTCAGGCCCTTTGCTTGCCTTACAGCAGCATCTAGCGGCCTGCCTGTAGGTTACTGCCCAGAAATCCCGGAATTTGTTGTGTAGTCCAAAACCTGCCTCTTCTACCAGTTTCCCCCCTTGCCGCTGCTGGACACGTCAGGATGGCATTAAAGCCTCGCGCCAGTCAGTGCGGAAGGTGATCCAGGGGCTGTCTGTCACCTTCGTTCTGCGTGATCTGCTTCAGAGCAGGTTACGGTAACCTGCAGGGAAAAGGGAGGCTATGGAGGCATTATCCTTGCAGTTTCCCTCTCTTCGAGAACAAAAGGTTATCTTGCATGCGATAGCGGGTCTGCGCAGGGTCGTATTGCCCGGGGTGTAAATCAGAAGTGAAAAATCCCTTGGTGCAGCTGAGGGTAAGCCGGGAGGAGGAAAGAGGAGGTGAAATGAGATGTTGAGGACGTTTTATTACGGCAGGAAATGAGACATGTGCAATGGCACTACCTGTGCATCCATTTCCTCCGGTAATTATTTTAACGCTTTGATCAGGGTCAGCCTGGCAGAGGTTAGAAGTCCTGGAGATAATAAATTTCGCACAAGTCAGGAGTGTGGGGAGCAGTGAAGAAGAAGAAACAAGCTCAGATGAGTGCTTCTGTCAAGCAAAGGCAACAGCAGCAACTTCTTAAAAATAATGGAAATGGATAGGGAAAAGTATAGTTGTTCTAACCGCAAAATCGCCTCTGAGTTACTGGGCACCAGCAATCTGTCCTTTGCACACAAAGCTGTAGGAAACGGGGCTTCACTCCTTCTACCGCTTGTGGTTCCTCTACCGCAAGGTGAACAAGCTCTGCCCGACCCACAACACGTGGCCTCAGAGGCAGCGAGGAGGCTCATCCTCCCTCTCCGCGCCCGCCCGGGGAGCGAGTGCCTTACAGCGCCGACATTGCTGGGGCTGAGCCGTAATAGCCGCTCTCGAGAGGGCTTCTCCGCTCCAGCATGGTGCTCCTTGGCGTGGCACGGGTCAATGGCTCCCACCTCAGAGCTCGCGCGCGTGTCGACATGTTCGTCTTGACGTGCCCTTAGATAGGCAGAGGAAGCTGCGAAGCCATGGTGTCTGTTACGGCGTGCCGGCAGAGTTCAGGCATGCGTGGCCCCGCAGAGCCTGCCTCCGGGAGCGGCGAGCTTTCCCACGGTTTCCTCGTTCACACCGCTTCTCCTAAGCAAAGTAGCGCCCTTTTGTACAGTGCATGGAATAGGCTCCGCTTGCCAACAAACTGCTTCAGTAGACACCACAAACTAAGCTACGTAAGGCAGCTGGTCAAACTGCAGAAAATTTCAGTTATATGGGGAACCACATCCCAAATCTGTTATTCTTGGGAGAAGCCCACCAGTGAAGTAGCCTGAAATAACCAAATGAGCACTCAGGCATGCAGACAGCATCCTTCTATATTTCACACCAGTGCAAAGACTCAGACCTTCAGAGACGGGTCACTCAACAGCAGCAAGATCGGTATGCATCCCTGCTACAATCCACACCACTGCTGAGGCACAGACATCTTAAACAGATCATACGGAAACATGAGAAAAGCGGTAATAAACATTACATCAGTGAAAACAGTAACAAACCACCGAAAAAGCAAAAGACAGTCATTAAAAATACCTTCTTCGTAACCCTTTGGGTAGGTATACTCCCATAGTACACTGGTAAAACATCCTGCTCGGTGTTTAATAAATACAATGGAAGCATAGATCACAGGAGACACTGTTACTGCTTGGTTTTATGGCAGGGAAGAAACAAGTTCAACTGTGTACGTAAGCAAATTGTTGTGTGGTAGAGTTCCCCTTGGCCTGTGGGTTGCTACACTTGGATTTAGTGTTATCAGGGGCGTATGGATAGCAGATTCCTGAAATGAAATGTCACTCGTGCTATTGCAGTGCTTAAGCATCTCAGACAAACAGCAGCAGGAGCAGCAGGACAAGCTGGATGTGTGCTGTAGGCCTACTTATTCTGAGGTGCTTTGTGCTTACCGGCAGTAGATGCGCTTGCTAGCTAAATCTCACGTGTGCATTCACTAATAAATGCTATTGACGTACTTGTTTTGGTAATAAGTAAGAGAAAAATACATTTGCATTGAAATGTTTTAAATAAACTGAAATTTCATGAAAATTTAAAATGGTTAGGGGAAAAAAAATTCCATCCTGTTACTTTTTCTAAAATCCCACAAAGCCTCCTTCCTTTCTTCTGTTTCCTATAAGCCATGTTACATGCTTTATTTTATACTAACTGTACCTTATGCTTCTAGGCGTTAGGCATGTAAATCTTTTACACTCAAATGTGACGTTTAATGAATGTATCATATTTGATACAATTCTGTAAAGGAATTCTGCTTGATTAACACATTTCTGGCTAATAAGAATAGGATGGCTAAGCTCTGTGTTAATTCAAATAAGGCTGTATTTTTGAACAGTCATTTGTTTGTATTTTGATTTCAGAAGTTAAGACTCTTTATTGCACTGTTTCTCATAAGCACCCCTAAAGGTGGATGTTTAGGTACATTATTTGAGCAGTTTTAGGCTTGTGGTACCCTTAACTACTTACTTTCCTGCTGTCAGGTGATTGGGGATTATTTTTCTAATACGTATTTCTGTCACTTAGCAAACCCTCAATATCTTCAAAAATTTTTTTGAACTTCTACGTAATTTTTGTATTCAGAATGGTAGTACAAATTACAGATACAGCAGTGTTGATAGCATCACCAATACAAGGTAGTTGTGTGTATAGCTCGGTATCATCAGTTTAGCATTCTGTTGCATAAAACTCTTTTGCAAAGTTTGGAATTATAAAAAAAAAAATCTCTGGTATTTTTGTGGTCTTTCTTCTTAGGTGATTTTTCAAATGCATTCAAATGGGTGCTAAACTATGTTTTCACCTATAAATTTGATTTAACCTGTCCAGGACTGTGAAACATTAGATTGCCCATCTTCTCTTAAATACTGCTTCTTGTTACTGCTGCCTGGTATTTTGTTTTGCTCACTGTTGTTCTTAGCCTGAAAGAAGCAGCTTGTAGGTCTTACTCTGCGCACTCCTTGTTTCAGGTTTCCTCCAGTACTTGCCAGTCTGATGCAACTAATTCTATGGAAACCTGTCAGAAGTCATCATTGTTTCAGTTCGCAGAGGTGAGTTTCTTTTAAAAAGGGTTGTCTTCCCCAGTGTTTTCCTTTTTAAGAAGCACCTGATGTTCAGCTGAAAGAGAGATCAAAAATCTTGAACTAAAATTCATGCTTTTATTTGTTCCTTTGTTTTGGGCTTATGGTACGGGATCGTTTATCAGGTAGATAGGTCAGACTGGAAATGCAGGAGAGCGTGTTTAGGAACATGGTGGAAACCCTAGTGCAATAATGGAGCTGTGGTTTAAGCAGTAATTTAGAGAAGTGTCATTCCTGCACTTAGTAAGACTCTAGCTTAAAACTGAAGTTTTAACATGTATATTTGGATGTTACATTATGTCTTTTATCTATTGTGGCTGCTATAGTCATTGACTCCATCAAAAATAACTGTAGCTCTGGAATTTCTAAAAATTTCTTCTATTCTATAACTACTGAATAGCTCTATGCAACTGTGCTTTAGTTTTGCAATGTACAACATTTTTGTCAACATATTTCCAGTTATTGCTGGAAGTGCAACTGTGGTGTTTTGTTTGGGGTTTTTTTTTAAGTATACACTATTTCATCCAAGTTTTAATGGATTTCATTGACATAATTAACACGACGAGAACGAGGTTGCAAAGAATCCTGGTCCTCTGCAAGCCTCACTTGCTTGTTTATATCTTTCCAACTTTGGAAATTATCAAGATCAAGTGACATATCAATATTTAGCTGTATAAATATTGATTATACACCGGGTGGTGTTTGAGTAAGTGCATACAGAAAGAAATTTTGTCATAACAGGGGATTCTTTTTATGACCTTTTTTCACACCAGCCATGGATCTGACTCCTGTGTCTTTAATACTCATTGCTGTGTCCACCTTCATACTCCTCCCTAAATGTCATTGCTTATGGAGGAGATACCTTGCAATCCTAGCACACAGAAAATATGATTTGTTTTGTTTTTTTTTTTTGTTTTAACATCAACCCACAAGACCTTGAGTTCCCATTTAAGATCTGAGGCTTTCAAAATGTATTAGAAATAAAGCACTGATCCTTTATTTCTGATTAAAGGTAATGGCTACAGTGAAGTACATAACTGTAATTAGGCTCTTAAACAACCTGCTGGCTTTTCTTGTTAGGAAGAGGAAATGCCTGGTGTGCCAGCAATGAAAAGCAATACTTAGAAGCTTCTTAAAATTGGTCAATTCCAGTGTCACTTATGATACTTCTATGGTAATAATTCATCATCCATCTTCCAGTATTTCTAAGATGCTTTTGCATACTTACACTGTCAGTTGAGCAATGTCGTATTTTGTATAGTTCCTCTTGGTAACGGTCTGTTTCTTGAATTTCACTGCTAAGTCTTTCAAAGAGTAAGGCAAATACCAGCTCACTTAACTGTTTCAGTTCATTTCGCAGTGCCCAGGCAGGAAAGTGCCAGAGCTGTCTGGTAGTAGGCAGGAATTGTCTTGTGGGCCGCAAGATATGCTCTTGCTAAGGGCTTGTGACCCCTGGCTCTTCCTTACCCCTCAAAAAATTTCCGTGGGTGCCAGGAAACAAGCTCATCTGCACCGCTAACACGTGGTTTAGAAGTAGCTCAGTGATCATCAGTAATTAGAAATGCATATTAGCTAGTCTTAGTTTTCAAGGATGTTAAACAGGCTGTAGTGATGCTGCTCCTAACCCGTGCATGGTAGTTACGTGTGTCAATGGGACAATAATTGGTACTCGTACCAAGGTCTAACATTAATCAGAGGTGTCATTTGCAACAAAAATAATTAACATAAGTTGAACAGTATAAAATGCAGTTACCTTAATGTCTGGGATAGATCTGGTATCTCAAAAGTACCTGCACGCGTTGTGTCCCTGTCCACACTTACTTTCCTTGCTAAGTAGCAATTTGTGCTCTGTCAGCATCATCATTCTGCAGTCTCATTCCACTGAACTGTGAAATACAATATAGTGTTAAGTTTTTGTTGCTAACCCTCTTTTGACATATCAGCGGACAAATAAAAGCCCTTCAAAAAAGTCTTAGCCTGTTCTGTTGATTCTAGGAAAGATTTTCCTTGTAAAAAATAATTCAAGATCACCATTTCACAGATCACCCATTTATGCGTCTCCTGGAAAGCAGATACTGTTCTTTGTATGCGTGTGCTGGGACTCGTTTCCATGTTCTTAGGTACCAGGAGTCTTTCTGTATGATGGATCGGAAATTTAGCACATTGAAGTTTGATATTGAAACTGAAGAGTTAGGTAATACAAACATAATTGTTTTCCTGACAGATCTCAAGCACATCACAACCTGGAGTCCTGGGACCTGTAAAACAAACTGAGGAGTCTGCGTTGTTTCAGTTTGCTGAGGTATAATGGCTGAAATATCGTGGGGGAGGATGGGAGGAAGCAAGGAAGCAGTAAGAGTTGTCACTGAATGGCTAAGCACCCTGTCTTACAAGGGATTCCCATCAGTAGACGTTTATCTTCATGACAGCATTGTGTTAAGAAAATCGTGGGGGGAATAACCAGTGACTGGATGAGATGTTGGCCAGTTCTACCATCTGTAGCATACACAAAAGATACTGGGCTTGTGAACATTACCTGGCCTTGCATACCGAAGGACCGCTGCAGACATATTTTCCAAATGGTCTTTTAATTTACATCTAGGAAAATAACAAATAAAAGACATTCTGAAATGACACTATGCACTGCCTGTGGAAAAGGCTGCAGCAGTGCAAAACGGCAACTCCCCTAGAGGCAGGAATCCTTTCAAAAATAACCTTGCAGGGCAACGGAAGCTTATCACAACAGCTACACGGGTATGTAACAGCATCGTTAGGTGGTGACTTATAAAGCTTACGTACCCATTAGTATGTAAGCTATCCTTCTTGCTCCACGTATTGAAGATTCGGAGTTCTTAAAAGATTGCTGTTAAGAATTTCTTCTCCCATGTGTTTAATGTGCCTCTATGAATTGACTTTCCACACATATACTCTTCTTGCCCATTTGGGGGAGTCTGGTACTGCTTGCAGAATCAGTTATGCTAAAGGTACGTCTGAAAAGGCTGGCACTGGAGCTGGCGCTGTTGTGGAGGAGCATAATGGGATGAAAAGATACCCTGTTTGTACTCCATGTGCTTACAGAGGTTTGACTACATACAACACGCTTCTTTCTGTTAAATGTTAAGCTAATTGTGTATTGTGTGTTTTTAGCTTGGCTAGGATGGGCCTTGATGTATTTCTTAGGAGGCCCAATTAAGAAAAAACAATTCGCTGATACAGGTGCCATTAAAATACCTGACTACAAACAGCCCTATAAAAGATATAATAGAGTTAATATCTCTAATCATGAAGATGTTTTCATTTGTGCCACGTTTTTTTAAAGTTACAAGTTAATTTGGAAAGTTCTTTTAAGAAAATTAGTGGAATTGAGCAGGATGAAGCCATGTGCTGAAGCCAACCTTTTAAACCGAGTAAAAGATATAAGCTGGAAAACATTTCTTTTGATTTTTATTGCCAAATATTGCAGGAGTGAATCTGCTAACTTCGCTTCAAGAATCTGAGCCATCTTACCTTTTAATTAAACAGCAATTTTTAGATATCTGCAGAGTTGAACAGGGTATGAATTGCCTTTAGTACAGCATTTTCAGATTGTCATGTAAAACCTGGCTTAGCCATGCTTTCAAAATGTCACAGAACCTAAAATCATTTCCTCTCCTAATTGAACAAACAACAAAATTACAAACCTGAAAATTGTCATACGGATGTGACGGTGCATTGAGTTGCATACCACTATGCTGACCTAGCTCATTTGGCACAT